>NC_142051.1:28509566-28825121 GCF_982192425.1 Myodes glareolus
GTTCATCCATTTCCTTTAGGTTATTTATATTCTCTGCCCAAGAGCAGTTTTTCAATGAAATCTAGGCAGGAACATCCATTCAGATTTACAAGGCATACTCTATTGATTCAATTTGTTTAGTTTTTTTCATCTAATTCCTTCCTTGTACTATAGTCTCTGTTGAGATTACATCATGCCTTCTTCAATTACTCTTAATATAAACTTGAAAAACACTTTTTTTTAAATTGTCTGCTTTCAGTCTGTCAATAGATACTATATATGAATATATATATATATGAATGAATATATATATATTAAAAGGAATACATATATGAAAATCCCAAACATATGATGTCATTTATTTAATTCATCTAAAATGCCCTGAGGGTTACTCTGCTGTATAGCTTGCAACACAAATTTCATTGAAAAACTTCTTGAAATTCATTCTGAAATATTTCATATCTCACTTTCATCTTCTCCCATTTAACCTTTGCCCTAATCTACCTGTCTATGGCTCTTTAGTAGCTAAAAATATTATTATCAATGTGACATTTTTTTGTAGGTTGGTTAACACAAACTGCTGTTGTTTACCTCAGTATACATGACATGCTATTTCACTTTTGCCTGGCTATCCTTGACTGAGATGTTTTAGTACTTATCTGATATCTAAACATTGAAAGTACTTGGTATAGAATTATGCCCTGTTTGTAGAAGTTTCCAATATGATTCTTTTAAATAGATACCTGTTTCCTTACTATAAAGTAATATTATAAAGCTATTTATAGATTTTTATTGGTAATTTTATCAGTTAGCATATCAACTAAAATAAAATAGGCATTAAATAAATATTTGGCATAATATTTAAAAATTCTAATTGGCACAGTCCCCCCAAAATGATGTTTATGCAACCATGACAATTTTTTTCAGTTAATTTTTGTTAGTATTACATCATAGCAGTAAATAAATGTTTAAATTGCCTTTTCAGCAGATTGAAACATATAATTTTTTTTCAACCACTTTGTCAGTCCATAGGCAACCCTAATTTTTATAGTCCTTGGAAAAAGAATTGTTTTCAGCCCAATGTGAGGTGATAACTTAAGGCACAATATCATCTAATAGTACAAACCAAGCTATTTTCAAGTTTGGTTGATGTTGTAGCTTTAGAAGCTATTATCGAAGAAATGTGTTCTTCCCCATATTCAGTCCCTGTATGGTTATTGCCTTAGACTACTGAATTTTGACAACACATCTGCAACAGATCCACAAAAATGATCTGTTTTCTTTCATAGATTTGAGAAAAAGGAAATGTCATTGTCTTTAACATAATAGGTTTCATCTTATGCCCCAAAGTTTGCAATTCTATTTCTAGGCCTACGACAGAAAAACATGAAATTGAACATTGATTCTGATAAATGATGGGGAAAGTAGCAGAAGATGTCAAGTAGTCACATCAAAACCAGTGCACAAAGACCAAGGAAGTTGCCAACGTTCATGCTTTGAAGCATAACTTCAGTTCTTTACATAAAAAGAAACATATGAATATATTGTATAGTGCTGTGCTTAATTTTGATTATCAGATTAATTGGATTAAAAATCAACTAAAAGGCAAATAATTGTTGCCCCTGTGAGGGACTTTTTTATTTAAATTATTTGAAGTAGGAAGAACTACCTAAAAAAGAGAGGCATTTTCCAGAGCAATTCATAACAAAATTCAAAGAAGGAAGGTTTGATTTTTGCCTGCTTCCTTCCATTTCCACTGCAAATTCATCTATTGCATGGATGTCACATCCCTTCATTGTTATCAGAAGCCAACTTCTTCCAGTTTCCAACATGGACTGAAAACCAGGAATCCTCCAGGTGTTCAGCACCAGGCTGGTATTGCTGATTTACCCAGCCTCTTGTACTGAGAAAGTACAAGATTCTCATCTTCTTTCAGTGTGGGATAAACATTTTTGAGATGCCTAAACAATATTTTGTAAGTCAATCTAAAAAAATCACGATTTAAAATAACCTCATTATATCTGTTCTGTTCCTCTGGAAAGCCTTCACTAATACAGACAGGAACAAGGAGTTGGGAATGTTAAATGGTCTTTTTAAGTGGTATAATTATGAGAACAGACCCTGATTATGTCATTCAAAGATCAATTAACATTAGCTTAAAAGAATATAAGAGTTTCCGAAAGTACCATACAGTTCAATAACAACAAAATACACTGCAGGTGAGAGTGGAAGTTTATTCACTATGCTTATCTTGTTAAACAGTTACTGGAAAGAGTTCTAAAGACTTCAATCATATTGACACATTAGAAAAGGTTTTATTATTAAAAAACACAAACTTCTTTAATTATTTTAGTGCACACATAGGTACATACAAGCCACAGTGCATTGAAGACTTGAGTGGACAGCATTTAGGAGTTGTTCCTTTTCTCCCCTGTGGGTCCTGGGTTCCAATTGAGGTCATCAGAAATACAAATGCTCTTACCCAAAGCAATCTCACCAGCCCATTATTTGTAAGAACATAAACTAAAGTACTATGACCTGAGTCATTTGATAATATGTATTTAGCACAAAGTAATGATTTTTATATTAAATAAATATCATGCAAAAATACATGCACTGTAAGTAAGCACACGAGCATATATGAGCACAGGTGAATATAATGGCCAATTTACTATTTAAAAGAACAGTTTGGGTAAATTTATAGAGATAATTAGCATACAGAAAGTTTTCTTTCCAGCTCTGTGTCTTTCTTAACTAATCCTAAAATACTAATAGAGTTCTGAGTAACAAACTCTTTCAAAATATTTCTTAATATTTTGGAGTTACAATAGAAGTGTAAAGTGCTTAACAGAATTCTCAGGTCCTAGAGAAAATATTTGATTTCACTTATGACACTATGATGAGGTAAAATGAGAAATTATCCATTTATAAAACTTTTTAAAATGGTAAATCATAACAATTTCTTTCATCAGACTTGCTGAGCAGACTGAAAGTATTCCTCAGGAGGCTGAAGCTGATCCAGACAGTTCTATCTCTGTGGACATAGAGAAGATATACTTTGCAATGCAGAGTAGAAGGTTAGGGAAATATTCTGTCTCCTTTCAAGCTCTTTAAGGTATAACATCCATGCTTGATAAGATGAAATTTTACATAATCAATGAAAAAAATAATATAGGGCTCACAGAAAACAAGAGACCAGGAAAATTACATTGAATTTAGCAAGGAAATTAACTAGTAAAGTTAATCCATTAGTGATGTTATTTCAAAACCCTAAAATCAGGTAATTTGTGTTTTCTATGTTGTATGCAGGACCACTTCATGACATCAGTGAGTTTCATTTACATGATTGATTGATTTCTCTCTTTTTCTTTTGGAGGTAGAGGCTCATTATGTAGTTGTTATGCTTTAAGTAAAAGGCTGTGGATTCCTAAGTGGGCAGCGAGGGACAGCAAGTCCCAGGCAAGGAGCCTCATGGTAAGTGGAAGACCGAGATGGATAGGCATGCAATGCAGAACAAAGTTGGATATTTATTTAATGGATTATAGAAGGGAAGAGGAGAGGAGGGAAAAGGAGAGGGAGAGAGAGACACACACACACAAAGAGAGAGAGAGAGAGAGACAGAGAGACAGAAAATGAAGGCTTAGTCTGGAAGCATAAATCAGCTTGCCTCCACAGACAGGGGAGGGAGTGGGTGTGGCTTGTCTCTTAAAGGGACAGGACAGAACATTACAGCAGTCCCTGGCCAGCCTGTAAATTACAATATATACCAGGTTGTCTTAAAAAAGATAGACCTTCTTTTGTCTCCTGAGTACTAGGTCTAAATATGTGTTTCTCTGAACACTGTAAGACTTTTAATAACACTTTATGTAATCACTCTGAAGTTCTATAAGTGTTCCATGCTGTTTAAGATGAAAAGGATCCCAGCAAATACTGTTTAAGATGGCAAAAATCCCAGCAAACAGTGATGTACAAACTACGTATGTTGCAAATGATAAAAATAAAATTTACCCTAAAACTATCAGGAACCCGTCCTGCATCAGGTACACACAGATGGATTCACAGTATTGACTGCCCTTTGTCATACTGAAATTATGGACATCTCATTTGGAGGCTATACAGACTGACTTCAGAAAATAGATATTCTTCACAGGGTCATAATGATGCTAAAACCTTAAAAAAACACAGTATCTGGGATTCACAAAATTAATAAATATCAAAAATACCTATCAGTATTATATAAAAATGAAATTCATAACACATCTATTTGATGAAATTTTTATATAATTGTATGAAAATTCATTGAACTGTATATGTCACATAAGAAAAGCAATATATTTGAGCTTTTCCTATAAACAAAAATCAAATTCTATGGATGTGGCACCTCATTAGTCTGTGGATAAAAGTCATTTGAAATACATAGAATTATTTGAAATTTATGTAGATTTAATCATTTGCTAGAGAATCAATAGTTGTTTACCAATAAATACAAATATATTGTCTACAGTATATTCTTTTCTGTTTTTCTTTTGGGAGATATTTGAATCCACAATATAATTAGGAAGTTGGTATTTTATTGGATTTTCTATTGTCTTGGAGTTTCTATGATAACCTCTAAATTTTGAAGCTTTCAAAATACAAATTATAGTAAAATAATACCTAAGTCCACACATGTAAAAGAGGCTTTCACTGATATGTGTAGAATGATAGTTATCTGAAGGAATTTCATGACTTTGAGTATTAACAGGATTACACAGTTTTCACAAGTTTCTTATCTAGTATGTCACACATAATACCTAGTATTTTATACTATAACCCCAGATGTTATCAAAACATTGAAAAGTGAATTCCTTTGAAAATGTTGTATGCACATTTTCTATGGCCATTGAACTATCATGAACTCAGTGTACCCAGGTGTAGAGTCAGTAGCTACCAGACTGCTAATTGATCCCCAGTGCTAATATACAGAAAAACATAGACAGCAAACATCTGGCTTCATACAGATCAACTTTTGTATCACATGCCCTTCCCATTGATTCTATATGTTTCCTCAACAATCAATATTTCATCGAGAACATTAAACATGAAATTATTTATAATGATTATAATTAAGCTCAAAGGTAATATGATATAATAAAAAATGGTCATTGGACAAGAAGGGGAAGCTTTCCAGTGAGATAATGAATGTGAAAGCTTTTGAAAATGGTAACGTATTCTGCAAATTCATAGCATTACTATAAAAAAATCCAAGCATTTAATTTCTGGTGCATGCCATGAGCTCAGGGAGTTTTTCACAATAACATTCATTTCTCTAATAAAAAGTGGTGCATGTCATTACGGGAAACACTAAGAACTATGCTTCAATCCCTAAGTTGAAGTTTTCTGATTTTTTGACACTTGGCATCTGTCCATGGGTAAATTTTAACTTTGTTTTGAGAGTGGTGTTCTCATCTTCCACGAAGGAAATGTTCCAGAACAGCCTTCTTCAGATTGTGCTTGTCCCAACAGAGTCATCCATACCATGGCAGACACAGACACACTCTCAGTGGAGTAATTAGAAAGTCGCTGTCTCAATGTCATCACCTTTAGGTGTCTCCATAAATGTGACTTTTATACAACCTGAGAAGTTCCCTTCATGGAAGTCCATAAAGGAAAGAACAAACAAAATGGCTAGAAACTTACAAGTGCAAATGAAATTTTAGTTATGTGAGGTAATGGAAGTTATCTCCTCTTTCCTTCCTCCTTTCTCTCCCCTCTCATCTCTTCTTCCTCTCTCCCCTTTCTTCTTTTCTCTCCTCCTCCTCTTCTTCCTCCTCTTCTTTCCTCACCTCCTCTCTCTTCTTCTCCTCTCTCTTATTCTCTCCTCTCTCTTTTCTCTCTTCTCTTCTCTTTTTCTTAGCTTCTTCCACTCCTCCCCCTTCTCTCCTTAACAAGGTTTAAAAGGAGGATGCTTTATAATTGACAATAGAAATATCATGTTTTCTACTTACTTCCTATACTTTTAAATAAATTTGAAAGTCTCTATGATAGTGAACTTAGTTTTTAAAACACACTTTCACAGAGTAGTTGTTTCCCCTATTACAAAGTGAGGAACAATAGTGTATTTGAAATAAAATGAAATAAAATGATAGGTCCGTGAATTTATTGTCCTTTAATTTAATTTGGAAAATATGCTAGCTATTCTCTAATGTTCTCCTTGATTCAAAGACTTTTATCCACCACTTCCTAAATGGGTTAAATTAAGATGCAAATGCTAGCCAATAAGAAGTTAGAGTTATTAGGCCAAGTGGTGGATTTATTAATAATTTCTGTATGGTTAATTCAGGAATCTGGGAGCCCCTAAACGAACAAGCAGCCTTCCTACTACAAATTGGCACTCCACTGTGATCAACTGAATCCACAAAAAGCCTGAGAAAGCTTAAAAAGGAACCCTAGACACAAAAGAACAGATTTAAGCATGGTTTTGTAGTGGCATTTTTTTTGTGTGTGGGGGTGGGCTCTGTTTGCTAGAAGCAAGCAGCAGCAAGGCTCCTTCAAGAGAGATTTTCCTGATTCAGCAGTAGCAGAAAAAGACAACTGCACATCTTTGAAGTGGCAGTTTTCTGGGCTGTGTTGCCAGCATGAACTGGCTCTTTCAGAAGGCTGAGCATTTAAACAAGGTATCTGAACAGCGAGCTACAAGTTACCTGTTGGCAGAATAGGCCAACTGATTATAAGAGTTGAGGGAGTGAGAATAGCTGCCACTGGGTGGTCTCAGACACTCACGGATTTCTGCCATGTTGGACTGGGTGGAGCACGCAGGCAGGGCTATATTATCCCTAGCAATGACACTGCTTAGTTTTTTAAGTAATGCTTATTCGTTTAAGAAGCTGTTCTGATCAGAAAAGGATTACAGTTATGCAATAAAGACAAATCCAGATAGAAAAGATCTGTAAATGGGTCACAGTGTTGGGTAAATGTACGTAGGCTTGGGAGAGAAGAAAAAGAATATGAAAACAGTAAATCTAATATAAAAAAGTACAGATAGTCATGTATTAAGAGAGTAAAGATAATAAAATAAATATTAAAATGTAATATAGTAAAAACAAGCCACACAAAGACGAAATATACGCACAGAGTCTGGATTATGTATATTATTGTCTTTTCTTTGAATTTTTTGATTGTAAAGGAATTAAGTAACCAAAAGTATTTTATCTTCAAAATTTGAGTCTAAGCATACATTGCTTTGGAAAAGAGGTTCTTCTTTTGTTTCCATAAAAGATAAGAATCTGTGGATTGCTTCCAGACTAATGTGGTTTGATGGACCAACACCCACTGAAATGTCACCATGAACACCCCCAAAATTATTTCGTGCAATAAATAGCAGCAAGTATTTTGAAGAGAGCTATGCCCAAATTCCCAAATATTGTTTATAAGTGTTTGTTTACATTTAAAGGGGGATATGCTATAGAGATTTTCATTGGTATGGATCTTGGTTTATTGATATAAATTTAAGATCAATTTTGTTCTTTGTATATTTCTGCTTTTGATTAAGGCATTATGTTTGTGCAACTCATTTAAAAATATAATATATAATTAAGAAATATAGGTTAATAGAGAGTCATCTAGATAGTCAAGCTTACCGTCATGTTAGTTAGGTTTTCTAGATATATTGATATATATTTCAGTTAGATATTTTTCAAATCTTTCAGAAACTGACAGAATATGTCATTTAAAATATTTTAAGAACTTAAGACTTTTCATGACAACGAGACATAGCTGCTCTGGCAGCTCCAATCTACTTCAGGAAGATGGTCATTGAAGAGGATCCTTATGGAGTTTGTTAGCCATTTGGTCATGAAAATTGCTCTTGCCTGGACTGCTTGATGGTATTTCTGAAGAATTGGACATTCAGGACCCACAGAGAAATGACTGCTGAACTTGCCTAAAGGTGAGATGAGCCTTCTTCATGAAAGTCTGCTAAACATTCTGCAGGATACAAAATAAAGTAACTGGCAAGCTGCCAATATAGGCAGAACTGTCTTTGAAATTTCTTGCTTCAAGGAAAAGTCTGGTGGATACTATGGGCCTGTAGGCTAAAGATGCATGCCCCAATGATACAGAAAAATTTTGGTGACTGTACAGACAGCAAGATTTCTCTGTCATTTCTAGAGTTATGGAAGTTTCTTACAATGCACTTCCTGTTTACGTAGGTGATATTATATCCTTCTGGAGTCTTTGATTGAATTGAAGAATTTATAATTATAACTTTAGTTTTCCTTAGTTGTGACAAAAGATAAAGTTGTTATAAATATTGTTACTATAATTATTGCTTGATACCTATTTTGTTATATGTAATTTTACCATGTTGAAGTTAAAACCTTCCTTTTTATTTAAACAGAAAGGGGGAGGTGATGTGGGATTCCCCTCTGTATGCATGAATACCATTGGTTAATAAAGAAACTGGCTTTGACAGATAGGGTAAAGTAGAGGTAGGCAGGAAAAACTCAACTGAATGTGGGGAGAAAAGAGGCAGAGTGAGAGAGAAGCCATGGAGCTGCTGGAGACAGACATGCTGGAACTTTGCTTGTAGGGCATGAGCCTCATGGTAAAATATAAAATAATGGAAATGGATTAAATTAAGATATAAGAATTAGCTATTAAGAAGCTAGAGCTAATGGGGCAAGAAATGATTTAATTAATACAGTTTCTGTGTGGTTATTTTGGGATTGAGCAACAGGAAACTAATGGCCTCCCTACTTTACTTAGGTGTATAATCTTGGACAAACTGTCACATTTAATTAAGTTTCTTTAACCTCCTTTAGCCTGAATTGTATCCAAAATATTATTTGATGTCATGATTTTCTCATGTTTATGTCATTTTATAATTTTGGACAAAACAATCTCCTCTGCAAACTTTTTATTATTTTTTTTTTTACTTATGGTTTGCTATGACTAGTTTCAGATGAAATTTTCTAGGCAAAATAATAGATATTATACATTCCAGATTTAATTCCCAAAGAACATCATCACACATCTATTTTCTCCTTACTGTTGATGTTAAATTTGAAAATGAAATTATAGTCCAATTTTCTACTAAAATGATAAATATTATTTTCTCTTGCAAGCACTTTTCTTTTCTTTTATTACTTATTAAAGAATTCTATCTTTTCTTATTTCACGTATCAATCCCAGGTCCTACTCCTTCCCCTCTTCCTGCTCCCTCTACCTTCCTCCCCAGCCCACACACAATTCACTCCTCAGAGAGTATAAGGCTTCACATGGGAAGTCATCAATGCCTAGCACATTGCTTTGAGGCAGGACCAAGGCCCTCCCCACTAGATCTAGGCTGAGCAAGTTATCACACCAAAGAGAACGGGTTACAAAAAGGCAGTACAAGCAATAAATATAAATCCTGGTCTCACTGTCAGTGGCCTTACAGACTGCCCCAGCCCTACAATTGTCACTCACATTCAGAGGGCCTAGTTTAGTCCTATGTTAGTTCCACTGTTGTCAGACCAAAGTCGGTGGGCTCCCATTTACTCAGGGAAGCTATTTCTGTGGATATCACCATCATGGCTTTGATATCTTTGCTAATATTATTGCTCCTTCCTCTATTCCCACGCGAATTTCTGCATTGGCTTCCATCAGATGTTGGATAAAGTTCTATGATGACATTTAAGATAGTTATCAATCTGACTGCAGGGCAAGGCCAGATCTGGCACCCTCTCCACAATTGTTTAGTGTGTTAGCTGGGGTCATCCTTATAAATCCCTGTAAATTTCTGTAGTGCCAGGTTTTTTGTTTTTTTTTTTTTTTGCTAGTCCCATAATGACTTCCTCAATAAAGATATCTCTTTTCTTGTTCTCCCTCTCTGTTTTTCCTCTATAGACCATCCTATTCCTTCAAGTTGTCCCTCCCCTTCTCCCATCCTTCTTCCCTTAAGCCCTACCTTCTTCACCCTACCCCATATGCTCTCAACATTTCCAGAAGATTCAGTATATCTTCCCTTTCCAGAGGGATTCATGCGTGTTTCTTTTAAGGTTCTGCTTGTTACTTAACCTCTCTGGGGTCATGCATGGATTATAGGCTCTTTATCCTCTGACAAGCACTTTTTAAAGATAAAGGTACAAGAACATTAAACATCTGCTCAAAGTCTAAATCTTTTCCTGGATTCATGTTGCATTGACAATTTTTGTATGATGGAATTCATACTATCATGACTCAAACAGTAAATTTTCCAATTCTCTTTCTCACTCCATTTGGTTATTGCAGAAATGTGTCACCAGTTATTGCTGATTGGTTCATCTGGTGATACTTCATGAGTTTACTCACAGAATTTAGTTTTGTCAATTTCCCAGAGTGTGTTATGCCCTGTTGATTTTACTTTACTTTTTGTGCTGTTTTGTTTTAAATAGGTGTGAGGATATACTCCAGGGAAAGAGTTGCACTTCCCCAAAAGGTAAGGTTATCAGCAAACCCCAAAATGTGTCATGGCCATGGATTCAGGGACAGCCTCAGACCCCAGACTGGAGTGACTCTTCTGCATTGAAAAGTATTTTATGCATTGTCACCCAAGTTTCATTTAACTCTTCTGCAGTTCCAAGTACAAGTGCTTGGCTACATGATGGTACATTGTGATAGTTTTCTGCTGAAATCTGAAGGCCAGAGTTGGTCTCCATGAGACATTTTTCTATTTTTTTCAGAAGTTACCTTGCAAAACTTGTCCTCTTTTTATGATTTGGGAGGCTGGAAGGAAGAAAGAATGAAAAAAAAATCCCTTTCTGTTTCTCAGTTTTTCAGAAGTTATCCTTCCAGTTTGCAGTTACTTAACTTCATCTTAATATTCCATAGAATTACCATAGAATTTCCATAGAATTGTCCATAGAATTATGAATAATTCCAAAGAATTATCCCTCACTTTGGTTGAACTCTTCCCAGGTGTATCCTGGGAAATCATTAAGGGTTAATGAGTTATTTTGTATGATTTCATAATATCTTAACATCAAGGAAGCACATTTTATTCTATTTGTTTTTAATGAAACTACTTTTACTCTAATTACATATGCATGCATAAGTGTGTGCATGTGTGTGTGTGTGTGTGTGTGTGTGTGTGTGTGTGTGTATGAATGTGGGTTTGTGCACAAGAATGAAGAGTTCACAGAGGCCTGTGGAGGACATAAAAACCCCAAGACCTGCAATTCTAGACTGTTGTGAGATGTGGGGACTGGGAAGGAAATCGAACACTGGTCCCCTGCAAGAAAAGCAGATGCTCTTTAGCAGCCTAGCCATCTCTGAAGTCACAAGTAGGCCAATTAAAAATAATTGAATGCTAAATATTGTTCAAAAGCCATGCAGACTCGAACAGAAAACTGGATTGCTATTTGTCAGTGGTACAACTTTCGAAAGGTGGGAATTGTGGAAGAGAATGAAATCATTCAAGGTGTACTTTTGAAAAGGATACTGGGTCACCAGCTGCTTGCTTACTACTCTCTTTCTCCGCTCTCACTCTCAACAGTTCCATGACTCCTCTCTCCACACACGAGTGAACAGGCCACATTATACAAACCACTTTGCATCACCACCTGCCTTCTGAGAGGATGCTTTTCCTTTCCACAAACTTGAAATCAGTGAACACAAGGGCCTCAGCATTACAAGGACTTAAAACACAAGCCAAAGTAAATTTCCCCACTGTTGAATTTAATTTTTATCAGGATTTTTTGTTTCGGGTTTTCACAGTGATAAGATTTGGCAAAACAGCCTTTTGTGCTCGGAACAGACAGAACAAGGCTGATCAGAATAACAACCCCAATGCTAATGCGAAGAAAACACTCCAGTTGTATAGTCAACAAAGTCAATAGAAAGGAGTAAACAACCTTATCTTTAAGCTGAAATAAAGGATGGAACTATGAACACAGATGTTGCTTCAGCTTCCATCATTCTTGCAACTGAATCTGCAAGCTTTTTATGTGAATGAGTGAATCACTGGACAACTATAATTTAGTATTATATCTCCAAAAATAATCATGAGATCAGGAACTATGTCTCCCATCTCTCCATGTCCCACACATTGTCTCTTCAACTAAATTTCTTTATACAGGGCCTCTCATTTTCATCCTGTAGTTTCAGATGATCAGAATTGACTTTGGTGTAGAAGCAGGAAGAGGTTCTAATGATTTAATCTCATTGTCTAGAAAAAAATAAGGTTTTAACTTTTTAAGGTCATGAAAATATAAAGGTGGAACTGCTGATGTTGAAGCTGTATACACACACACACACACACACACACACACATACCACATACATATATCATATACCACATACTTGCTATCTCTTTAAGGACTCTGCTCAATATTAGGGATCTCCACTGGAGCTGTCCACTTCAGACATGGTCCCTGAGAAAGTCACCAAGAGTCATCTCCATCATCTCCTCCCCATGAGATTCTCAAGACCACACCTACAGGGTATTTAAGTCCCAGTTCCCCAACAACCCCGAACTGTCATGTGGTTCTCCCATGTGTGGTTCTCCTCTTCCCAAGAGACCATCTGGGAATGCTTTTCTTAGATTAAAATCTGGACTTTAATTCTGCCTGATCTGATTTATTGCATTGGCAGAGAGACTTAATATCAGGGTACAGAAGCTTGTCATTCACCCTCATAGCCTTCAGAAAGCAGGAAAGGTAAATTGACTCTACTGTATAGATACAAGAGACATCTCTGGACTTTTGCTTTATTAAACAGGTGAACACCAATGACTTCTCGTAATATTATCAGCAGTCTTATTTCCTTCAGAAATGGTAGATCATAGAAGTCCCCATCCCAAAGTACATCTACCCCAAGTTACGTAGTTACTGTAAAGTGTTGTCTGAGTTGTTTGTCTTGCCCAATTCCCATAATCGTTAAGTCCCAAAAAATCACACAGAGGTCTACATTAGTTATAAACTGATTAGTCCATTATCTCAGGCTTCTTATTAACTCATAGAACTTATATAGCCCATTATTAGCCCATTATTCTTATCTGTGTTAGCCATGTGGCTCAGTACCTTATTTAGTGGGGCAGTCACATCTTGCTTCTTCTGTGATCAGGTCAGGACTTCAGAGAAATGGGTTTTCTCCTTTTTAGAATTTTCCTGTTCTCATTGACTTACCTCTACTTCCTGTCTGGTTGTCCTGCCTATACGTCCTGCCTGGCTACTGGCAAATCAGTGTTTGTTTAATATAATTGATAGAATACAGACCATTCTCCCACTCCAGAAAAGTGCTATAGCCCTGGAGCCAGCTCTACAAATCGACAATCACATCATGTGACTAATTTTTGTGATTGTTGAGTAAACAGAAAAAAAAAACAGGCAGACATCCCATCAGCCTCTAACCTCTTGTTTATTCTGTTGAAACTCAATCTTTTGCAATCAAAACTGCCTCTTTGGGGGTACTTCCTGATACTAGCATTCTTCTGAGAAATTATCTGGAGGGGAAAGTTGATAATCACTTATATTCTGATTTTCTGAATCTTCTATGATTGTTCCATCATTTAAACATGATCTCAGGTGACTCTCACAGAATCATAACTTTGTCTAAATACTTCATGTTGAGATTTGGCAAGATTTCTGGATTATTTTAAGTTATTATAATATGTCAGTGGTCAGGGATATGCTTTTACAATTATATCATCTCATCCAAGTCTCCAGCTCAGTAGACTAGAGTAACAGAGTCTTCTGCTGGCTGAACACTTTTCCCATACAGTGAGAAGAGTCCAGGAACACATATGCACACACACACACACACACACACACACACACACGCACACACACAAACACACACACACACAAATAAACAAAATAAAACAAACAAAAACATGATTTAAAATCTTTAACCCTCCCTTCACACTTTCTAAGTTCGTTTTCTCTTTAAGTTTCCAAAATGGCTCCAGAAAAATTTCTGATTTTGAACTTTTCATTTTCCCCCAAAGTTTAGTAAATTAAGCAAAATGAAAACTAAGAGAAATCTTTATAGAAATGCACATAAGTAGTACTGTGCATGAGGCATGTTATGTCAGTCAGATTTTAATTTCTAAGATAACTTATCTGAAAAAAAAGATTCATCTTAAATTTGGTTTATGGTTTCAGAGATTCCTATCTGTGGCCATTGATGTTCTATTGGCTATATTGTTTCCAGGCATGTAGTGAGCCATATCGTCTATGCAATGATTTATGCAGATAGACCACTTAATTCAGGGGCCAGGAAATGAGAAATAAAGGACAGAACCAAGGAATCCAGTTACAGTATATACTTTATAGGCCCTCAATGATCTACTTTTTCCAAGCAGATCACATTCCCTGAAGATGTCATCATCTCTCAAAACTGTTGTCAATAGGTACAAAGCCATCTTCAAGAATTTTTTTCCAATGCATCAGAAACATAAACTATTCCATATGCACATGTTCAAATAAGCAGAACAGGTGCATTGCACTTTCCACAATGTTTTCTTTGAATGAAGTGCTTAATATCAGTTGTTGTTCAGTTTTAAAAATATTTACAAACCCTGAAAGGCAAATGATAGTGACTGATGTGGCAGACTGCGAGCAAAGATAGGTGTGCTGGAGATGGAAGTTCCCACCAACATCTCTAGGTCAGGAGTTGGGAGGAGACTAGCAGAGGGTGGGTTTCACTGTTACCTTCTGTGACAGACTTTATTTCCCACCACAGTCCTGTCATCGTTTTTGACTCTATCATTTCACAAATTAAACTGTGATTGAGAAATCCTTCCAGAGGAAACTGTGCTGTGGTTTATCTCCATATACTTATCTAATTACCATTTGACGTGCTTCTACTCAGTGCTAGTATGGCTGATAAAGCAGTGGCTACAACTTATAAAATCCCAAAACACATTGGGCTTTGAGTAAAACGGGAGACATAGAGAAGGAAATGGACAAGTAAAACACAGGATAAGGAAAATTAAGATGTTCTCAAAATTCAGACGAAGATTCTGCACTCATGCAAGAGGTTCTAGTGAAGCACGATCAATAAAAGCTCAGGGTCAGAAATTGGGGTTCAACCCGAAGATCCCAGGAGTAAAGTAGTGAGCCACTGGCTCTTACCCTGACCCCAGTCTTCAGTGATGATCCTGCCTCCTGAAATCTCAGAATAAGACTGTGTGTTGAGAGCTGTTTCCTCCCACTTTTTAATCCTCCCTAGGGCTGGAATTAAAGCTGTGCACTTAGTAATTAAAGGCATTCACTGCCTTGTTTCTATGACAACTAGTGTGGCTATTGGGAATAAAGGTGTGTGTCATTATGGCTACTGAGAGTAAAGATGTGTGTTACCATAATCTGGTCTATAAGGCTAGCCAGTGGGACTGTTTTACTCTCGGATCTCTAGGCAGTCTTTATTTATTAAAATATAATTGAAATGCCACTACAGCTCTACAAAGGTCACTAATTTGTGAAGTGAGACTTGTGTCAGATATGTAGCACTCTTAAGGAGAAAACATGTACCAAAATCCAAAGTTGTGTATTTGTAGCCGCTAAATCATGGGAACTATGGGCTAGCTGTAATAGTCATCTTTAATCCTCACTGCATCCCTTTGAACAAGTAACTGAAGCCAAAAGAAGATGTTTCTCTACCCTCCCCCCACTCCCTCATGGATACAGAATTACTAAGATGTAAAACCAGCCAACTGATTCTAAAGGTAGCACTTTTAACTAATACTACAAGGATAACCTACAACCAAATATGCCAAAGAGTAGGCTGAGTGGTCGACCAGTTGTCTACCTTTTCTAGTTGAGCTACTAACATAACCTGCATTTCCCAATCATCTTTAGGCTTTGCAAATTCTCTTCAGAATGTTTATTTAGTCATTAGGTTGTTGTGAATAACAGTCTCCTGGTTGCCTCGTATTTCATACACATATGGTTTTAATCTCATTTTTCTAGAATGAGGCTCATATTTCACAGATGACCTAGAACCTAGATTCCTGTTTTTATTTCAGGCTTCTTGACTTTATCCATTGATAATTCCTAAGATGTCACATTCTGTCTTAATTTTGAACTTCATCATGTTTTGATCCTGTTTATGTACTCACCCAGACATTTATTTTTTTTCAAAGTTTATTAAATTATAAAAGTTTCCATTTCCGCCCCTCCTCCCAACACCCTCCCACTCCCCCCACTCCCTCTCCTCCTCCCTCTCCATCCCTAAGAGCAGTCAGGGTTTCCTGAACTGTGGGAAGTTCAAGTTCCTCCCCCCCTCCCTCCAGGTCCAGGAAAGTGAGTATCCAAACAGACTGGATCCCAAAGATCCAGTATATGCAGAGGAAACAAGTCCCAGTGTCATTGTCAATGGCTTTTCAGAAAGACTCCGGGCCAGCCACATCCAGAGAATCCGGCCACATTCAGAGAATCTGGTTGGATCACGTGCTCGTTCAGTCCCAGGACAATCAGAGGGGTGAGTTTGCTTCTGGCCCGCGGCAGGGGCCCGGCGAGGAGGCGCTAGGTCTCTCCCAGACATTTATTTTAACTATACCTCTTTCTTAGATGGGGTCTAGGGAGTGTAATTCAGTGTGATTATAAAACACTGAAATATCTCTGTATTATGAGATGCCATGGAATCTCCTAGACATAGTGTTATGTCAGATCTTTTAGAATTGGAATAACCCTGTGACCTCACTATCTCTGTAGCCAAGGTTCACAGCAATTCTTCTTAGATGCTAAGATAAGAGTATGCTGCCTTCTTCAGATTTCAGATTACTTTGAAAATACCAGAGATAATGTTTCTCTTCTGTCTAAATTGTTCATAGAAGCTATGTGTTTTTCTAAGATATAAATAAAAGAAAGTGTTTTCCTCTAACAGTAAGTTTTTAAGAATAACTATAATCATGATAAACCTATGAGGATAAACCCTGTGATATACAGTCATATTTTATTCTAAAATTTTCCATCACAACTTATTTTTATATATGTAAAAACAGAAAATACATACTTATCATATGTTTACCTTTTCCTTTTGCTTAATTTTTCCAATCTCAAGTTGGTTGAAGCCTTATATTTAATATTTGCGTGCGCGCGCACACACACACACACACACACATATATATAATCTGATGCTTTATTTTAAACTTTTGAACACTTTATTACTTTGTGAAGTTCATGCCTTAATGTCAGAATGCTCATTTATATATTTGCTTAAAATGGGAAATGATATTCACTTACTAATATACTTATTTATTTATTAATGCACAGTAACTTGCCTAAGAATAAATTCACTTTGGGTAAAATAATTGTCATCCTGTTTCTCTTTAGGTAGATTTAATGGTATTGTTTCCCCATGATAAAGTTTTTAATTCAGTAAAAATTTTCATGAACACTTCATAATAAATATTGCAAGTGAAATAAATACAAGTTAGGAAGAATAAGTAGCAAAATTAATGCTTTGGTTTATTTTATTGCTGTTGTTTGAAGAAGGTATGAGTTTTTACTTCAGGTTAACCTGGATTTCAGTGTGCAACATACTGAAACCACAGCAATACTTATGTCTCTTCCTCCCATGTACAGGGATCACTAACATGAACTCCACGTCTGAATTTTTAATGTTACTTTTTCGCACATTTGACCACCAAATAAAGTTTTTCATCTCTGAAGGCGTCGTTACTTGACAGCTCCGTCTAGCAGGTCTTTATTGCTTTCCAATTCTAAATTGCCTGAGCATGACTGCAATGGCTAACTATCAATTTCCTCTGGACACCTCGCCGTCTAGCATCCCAGACTACTTTAAGGCCACCAACGACCCTTTTCCAATTTAAAGAGCAGTTTTCTTTGTTCCCGTACTTTGAGTCTGTTTCGGCCTTTCCTATGTCTGACCCCTCTAAGGCAATTGTATTTTCCATTGCAGCAGTGGCGGTTATAACCGGCTTCAAGTATAACAACCCACCCCACTTTTATTGCCCAGAACTCACTTCTGCAAACTCTTTTCTATCTGTATTTATAATAAGGTTCACAAATATGTATTAAGAGTATTTTTGTTATAGTTTATGTTTTAAGCATACAGTTGTGTTTAAACACTGGTGTATTGTAATTGTGGTGTCATTCACATATAAGGAGAAGGGAACGTTTGGAGATGAGAGAATTGTGGAAAAAATGTCTTATACAGACGTGCTGCCTGTGACTCATCCAGCCTATGGGCAGATGTTGCAGATGGCTTCAAGTAAATTTGGTGCTTTAGAGTCCATCCTGTTTACTGTCTTCGGGTCTAGTCCCTCTTCCTTTTTTTAAACATCTCACTTGAAGCTTCTGAAACAATTTTGTGTGATGAGAGTTAACACAGTGTTAGTCAGACATCCTGATTCTGCCACAACTGCCTGTGAAAAACAGCTAAAGGGGGGAAAGGCTTACTTTGCACTTGTTTGCAAAAGTTTGAGTCTATCATGGTGATGTAGGTGTTGTGTCATAGATCAGTTTAAATTGCAGGAGCTAGGAATGGGAGAGGGAGAAGGGAGAGAGAGAGAGAAACAGAGAAAGAGAGAGAGAGAAAGAGAGAGAGAGAGAGAGAGAGAGAGAGAGAGAGAATATGAATCAGCAGTTAACAAAGGGATAGGAGAAAATATTTATTAGATAAAGATTTAATATTCAGAATATACAAAGAATTGCAGAAAAACAGTACTATCAATTAATTCAATGGGAAATAAGCTGATAAACAGTTTTCAGAAATAGACATCCAAGTGTCCATTAACCATTTTAAAAATGCTCAAAGTCCCATGTCATCCAAGCAATGTAAATTAAAATTGCTTTGAGATACTACTTCCCCTCAGAATGGGTATATCCAACCCATCTGGGAGCGAATGTTGGAGAAGATGTAGACTAACTGGAACCCTTATTAATTGTTGGTGGGATTGAAAGCTATATAGCCATTGTGGCAATCATTCTGAAAATTTTTCAAAACCTAAAAATAGAACTATCATATCTTCCAGCTACTTCACTCAAGCAATGCACACAGAATCCTGCATCCTATCATAGAGAGATTTGCAGCAATGCTTATTGCTCCTTTATTCACTAGAGCAATAATTAAAATCAATCTAGTTTGTTAACAACAGATGAATACATAATAACATTTTAATAAATAAATAAATTCACACACAGATATATGTGTGCATGTGTGTGTTGTGTGTGTGTGTGTGTGTGTGTGTGTGTGTGTGTGTGTGTTTGTTGGTGCGTACTACTCAGGTAAATGGGAAAAAGATTAATTTTGCCGGAAATTGCTAGATTCAGAGTGTGTAACTTTAGGTAAGGTCACACAATTCTTGAAAGGACGAAATCATTGTTCTCCCTCATATGTGGACCCTTACCAATAATATACGAATGTATGAATGGGAATTTTCTGTTGAGTGCAGATAACCTGAAGAAAAGAGAACAAGAAAGGGTAGGTGTGAACATGTAAGAGAGCATGAGAGTCAGGTAAGAGGTTGAATCATAAAAGGGAATATCAAGCTAATTGTTTACTTAGTTTTATGGTGTTCATTGTGAGTCAATGCATAAGATATTTTTGATGATAAATGTGTAACACTGACTGCAGAACTTTTCGTCTTCCATTTCAAATGTTAGTTTGTAATCTATGGAATTTTACTGAGTTGCATAGACTATGGATTTTCTTAATTTGATAGGTGATAATTTTTTTTATTTAGTTGTAAGGTTTTTAATGGTAAAGCTTATAAAAATAGAAATAGTAATTCTAATATAGTGAAGTTCAGTAGAGAAAGAAAACTGACAAGATGTCAACCTCTGGTCACCACATGTCCATATCTGAACATATATATCCACCCCATACAAGCCCTTTTGACAAAAACAAGCAAAATTTAATTAGAAATACCCAAAGATTCAATGATCTGAACTTTCCATGAACAAACATGTAAGATCCTCTCCTATCTACCAGGACACCATCACACCTCTTGTTCTGTCTATACTTGTCCTCTACAGTGATTAAAACACTGTGAGCATGGTTGGCTATATATCATGTCTCATTGTTTCCTCCTGTTTGGTGTCAAATATTTCTAATGTATTTGAATCTCACCATAGTGTATCAATGAAAGAACTCAGAATGGAATTTTCTAAAACAGGTTAGAATCTCTGCCCCCACCAACCCGGAATTAATTTGTGTTTTCCTTATTAATGCATCTTAATAAAAATATTACCCTAAAGAAAATGAGTGTGCTGGCTAGTTCTTGTCATCTGATGTAAACCTGAATCACGTGGGAAAAGAGAATGTGAATTGTGGAATTGGATCCACAAGACTGTCCCGTAGGCCTTGTCTTAATTTATGATTGATGTGGAAAGGTCTGTCCCACTGTGGAAAGTGGCTCCCCTGAGCCCTAGGCTATACAACAAAGCACAAAAAGCAGTCACTGGAAACAAGCAAGTTAGCAGCGCTGCTCAGTGATCCCTTCTTTAGAACCTGCCTTCAGGTCCATGTTTTGAGCTTCTGCCCCTGACTCCCCTGCTGATGTACTGTAATCTAGAAGCCAAAAAAGCCCCTTCCTCCCAAGGTGCTTTCTAGCATGTTGTTTACCACAGTGGCAAAAAGAAAACTCCATTCCTCTCTTTGCTTGGGTGTTTAGCTGTTTTACTGGCTATGACCCATCATTTCACATGAATTTATGAGACGCACCTTCTAATAACCTTAGTGGAAATGCAGAAGAAAGGTCGCTGGGCCTCTTCTGTTCCTCTGATATGGCAGATTAAGTTAAAGAGTCCAAGACAATCCTTCATCTGCGCTCATTTTGGGAACATTTCCCACTATTTCAATACCACAGAATGCTGTCTCATTGTAAACCATCTGTTGCATTTTGAGTTCAAAGGGCCTAACGGCTTTCTAGCCAAGGAGTCACTTGTGGCCAGGTGTTATCAGTTACACAGAATCATGTTTTGCAAGCAACACTTATTCTCATAGATGAACATTAATTTTAATACTCCTTCATGCCTTCCTTCCGTCGTGCTAAGTTAGCTGTCTTTCTCTGAACCTGCTGTGAATTTTTCTGATACTTTTGACGTTGTGTTTATTAGAGGCCCCCCTGCATTAACTCTGTACATTATCTGTAGCAATTTTTTGTACTTGTTTTAAACTACTAGATAGTTTGGTTTTTTAGGACTCTTCTAGTTTTTCAATAAAAATTAATATAATCATTGCTTATGTTCCCCAAGTACTTTTTGCAACACAATGAATTGCTTGAGATAAAAAAGGAATTCAGCTTGATTTCATCCACCTCATCACCTACATGAGCTAATGTGCTATTGAAAGTTAGAACAATGTAAATTAAATAAAATAATCAGAGTAGAGTAAATTCAGGTGGAAACTGATTCGACATTCAGATTTTATGTCTATGTGACATACTATATGATATAAGTTCAGATTTTGAGCTGCAAATTTGAGAGTTATATCAGAGTAAGGAGTAAGCATCGGTCTACTATTTTTGTTCACTAAAACCACTCTTCTCAATGCCCTTATTAGTATTAGTTCAAATAACAGGGCTTGCTTGACTTTAGCAGAGTTACAGGATTGCGGATATCACAGCTAAAGGCCTTCTAGTAAACACTGCCCCCACCACCCACAAAGAATCAAATACACACACAAACAAACACACAAACATCCAGACACACAGCGCACACACACACACACACACACACACACACACACACATTCTATCAAGCAAGCCACTCACAATAAAAATACCAGCAAAAGGCAAAACTATTTGAGCATTTACTGCATACATCTGTGGTCCTCTGCTTTCATAAGATTAGTGCACACAAATTGAAGACCACACAATTTTCAGAACAACCCCAGTGGCAGGCAGTTTTGTTGTTCTTTTTATATGAAGATATAAAGGATATAAATGTGCGAGAGAAGAAAGTTTACTCACATCTGCGTCAGAAACTATTCTTACCCCCAGTGCATGAAAACAAAGAAGTGGGTGTGAACACACCTGCTGATTTCTTGACTTGCTGAGAACTCTTTGCTAACCTGATTAGATTATCTCCTGTTTTGCAAACGAGGGAAAGTTTTTGGCACCTAATTTTATACTAAATCCCTGTCAAACCGGGCAGATTTTATTCTGCTCTACCTCACAGTTCAGCTTGGTGTTTCACATGATTGACTTGCCATAAGAATACTTATACTCAGTATGAGGAACAACTTATTTTCCACATTGACCCAGGGCCGTGGGCGTACAATTCCATCTTTTGCAGTATGCCCTGGCACATCAGTCAAACGAGACTTTATGACTACAGTGGCCGAGATGACCTTCTCACCTTGCTCAACTCCTAGCTAAAGAAATCAATAACACATAAAACAGCTAATTCTCTCTTTTCGGGAGAATTTGACACTAAAAGCACTTTGACCTCAATTTATGTTGTCTTCATCACAAACATTATAAAAATAAATTTGGAAATTCCATTAGGAAAAGATAGCTCATTCCAAGGCCTAGTGCCTTCTAAAACTTCCTGGCAAAGCATGTACCGAGTAATGTCTCTGCCTTATATGTTCTTCTTCCTAATGTCACATGGTAACACTTTTTGAAACTGAAGAGAGACAGTCTTCATCACTCACTCAATTCTCAAAGTACAATGCGATTTCTATGACACTCCATTCAGAATGAGACGCAGATTTAAAAATTATAATATTAATGATTGATTTCAATTGTTATTCAATTCTACATTTACTTCATATAGGACTCTAGGAAAGACAGTATTAATGTAAATGCTTCAAGTTTTGGAAATTAAATATAAAACCTTGCCCGATTAGAGGAAAGAAAAATATAACATGTTCTTCTATACTCTGAGTTGTACATTCTACGCACATAGACGTGTCCTTGGCATAAAGTAGGCAGTTGATGAGTTAACAGGCAAATGCCTAAATATGTGAAAAGAGAGATGAATTGATTGATTGATTGACTGATTGATTGCACTGACATTTACAAATCTGTTTCTGAGTCCTTTCCCCTCTACCATTAGTTTACTGAATGGATGAGCTCCGATATTAAGTTACAATTCCTGTTATAAGTTTCAAGTTTCTGTTTATTTCAATGAATTATAGCACACACATTTTTATCACAGAACAGCTACTAGAAGTGAAGGGTTTGTCCACCAAAACACAAGTCAAATTGCAAGATACATGTAATTATTCTAAAAATATTAAAGCTCAAACTAATATCAACAGAGTAACTCCACTTTGCTTCAGCAGAAAGTTAGCTAGAAAGCTTTAAACATTTGGTACATTTGAGTGCATGAACTGAGAAGTTAGAAAACTAAATGTTATTGTTCATTCTAGACAGCTGAGGAAGAGACCTGCATAAAAGTGTAGGAGAGATTGAACACTGGAGAGAGGGGGGGAGGGGAGAGGGAGAGATAAAGAGAGGGAGAGGGAGAGAGAGAATAGACAAATTATCACGAGAAGGAGAATTGTCAAGTGTGATGGCTCCTCTTTACCATTTCTATGAGAAACACAGAGAAACACACAGAATCCTATAAGGACCTGTTCATCATCACGCCTCCATGCTCTTCTTAAGAAAGACCTAACTTAACTTGATGTGCCAAATACAAAGATTATGAGATAATAGAGAAACACACTCAAAAGGATAAAGTCCCTAACTCAGACAAAACAATATTTGTGCATTAAATATCACTAGTGAAACCTGTAGAACACAGAGCATTTTTCACCTATGTAAACTGTGTGGGGAGACTTTCCTCAGAAGTATATAGCAAAAGGAATTGATATGTTCTTTTAAGAGAAAAGGGAAATAAGAGCTAAGGGCTCCAGTTAGTGAAGTTTGTCAACTGGAAAATCACATCCTATGTATACACATGTCATAGAGCTGCTAAAAAGAAAGCAGGAGATATGGTATTTATAGTAATCATGGCTAGTACAAGTGCATGTGTTTTTAGAGAGACTGAAACAGAGATAAATACACTCTCATACACAGCAAAATACAACTGCAATATCTAGACTGCTCACTGTGGGCAGACTGACACAAATAGCTTTTTAGAGAATTAATTATTAGAAAACTAATGCTTTCTCTTAGTCAAGATTGATCGTGTGTGAAAACAACAACATCCATACTCATGGGTCATTTCATTCTGTTTTAAAGTTCTGAAGGCAAAATAAATGAAGGCAAACCTCAGTTCCAAGCAAGGTATTCTTATTCTCTGAATTCACAGTACAAAACATTTATAATCCTAATTTTGAATCTTTCCAAATCCAGTGATTTTGGAATTCACAGTATATACAAATATAGATTTTTTCTCTGAGAAAGATGAATCCCCAAAGCACACTGGAAAACTTTTTGAAGTTTGATTGATTCCGCATTGTCTTGACTGAGACAAAAAGCCCCATTCTTTAGATAGCGTTAATGGGTATTGGACACTCTAAGCTTGGATTTGTTCAGGAATGAATAGAATGAAAGAGACAAATCGAACAACAGTGATGGCAAGAACTGCCAAACAGGACCAGGCTAGTAGAAGACAGAGGGAGACATTGTGGTGACCCCCCTGCTGTCTATCAGCACAACCTGAGTACCTCAGATCCTGATTTCTAATTATGAACATCGCTGGTTTGAAAAGACAGGCTAGATACTTGATGCTAAAAAAAAAAATATAAAAATAAATTTAAACAGCAAAAGAGCATTAAAAGCCCCATGGAGTGATCATTATTCAAAACTTTATTGCACTAGAGTGACAGAGAGCCTTCCAAATTAAAAGCATGTTAAATTCAGTCGCACCTATTGAGTTTTTTTAAGCCTTTATCTCATAAAGAACACCTATCAATCAATTAATAATCTGCTACATTTCACCATTAGAGCAGACATCATTTGAAAAGTTAAATGTATTCTTTTTTAATTCTTTTGCTAGCTTAGGGAAATTCTTAATCAATTAAAAGCTTACAGCATATTTATTTTTTTAAGATCCCTATCAGATCCAATCACCTATATCCAGAGCAGTTCAGCGACTTGCAAGCATATTTAGTTTGATATAACATAAAAAGGATCCTCAGATGAAAATATCAATACTGAGAAATGATCACAACATTGAAGGTCTTCACGACTCTCAGATGCATAAATATGGTATTACCTATACATCCCAAAGCAGTTAGTACAATAAACTTCATACCAGGGGAAAATACCCCACACTGTTCCTTAAAATTGTGTGAGTTCATGGCCAGCCTGGTCTACAAGTGCTAGTTCCAGGATAGCCTCCAAAGCTACAGAGAAACTCTGTCTCGAAAACAAAACAAAACAAAACAAAAAATTATTTGCTATTACCATTTCTTTGAGTTAAAAGAGGAGGTTTGCATGGAAAGTGACCCAAGTTCATTACAAAACTAAAGCCTTGTGCTCACTCGGTAAATTCTGTATTTGCTGGCCAGGCACAAGTTTAGAAAAACTGTCCCAAAGAACTGTCATTTAACAATTAGGTACTTGAACTCATTTTACATGCATGGCCCTATTACTTTGACCATTTCAGTCCCTCTTTACCATTAGTAGCAAAATACGAAGAAATGAGCGGAATGTTATCCATACACAGAAGTGTTTAAAGCATTTAAAAGATAGCAGTCCAATGGTGTCACTTACTTTCCGTTTTCTAAGGAAAAGCTGAAATACCTGCTATCCATTCGCTACTACAGATTAGTTTGCGAGGTACACATCAGCAGTTCTTTTCCATCCCTTTAGCTACATTTGAGCCTCCTTTTAACCATGCTAAACATTGCTCTGATTAAAAGCTTACCGGATAGGAACGCTGCTCTCAGCTCTCAGCCCCTTGCACTCTTCTCTCCGTTAGACACATCCACCTCTCTTCCGAATGAGAAGGTAAACGGAACAGGCTCTTACCCGAGACAGGGAAAACAATTCGTTCAGCTAGATCCAACAGCGCTCTGTGCAGCCTGGCAGCATGAGTGATCCTTGGGCCTCACACAAAAGCAAGATAATTGGCTCTCAATGAAGACATGTAAACATCCATCATAATGGCACTCGGGCTGAAACTGAACGCTGCCTCAGCTGTTCTGTGTACTCCGGCTGGAAGATGATGTCACAAACATCAACTGGGTGTACTCTCATTGGCTTCTGTTACCTGGAATCATATCTTAACCCTAAACTGTCAGCTGAAAATCGAAATGCTTCTCTCTCACTGAAATTTCTGCTCAAAACAAAATGGGAAGTCCGAATAAGTTATTAGACGACGGCATACAAAAATATTGCGCTCCATGTAAGCCAAGACTTATTTAACTAATTAATTACTTAGGGTATGTGAGGCATTTTTTCCTCAAGTACATTTATTTTTTTTTTAAATGCTACGTTTTAAGGTGATTAACTGGAGGAACAACTAAGGGAATGACTAGAGTGAGCGCATTTTGGAATTTGATTTTTTAAATGAGTCTTTAGATTGATTTCATTGGACTACACAACTACATTTATGAAAGTTAAGAAAAAGTATAACGTAGATGACTGTGAAGCCAATCTTGCCAGAAATATGTCTGTATTTTTAACTTTCTAATATAAATATAAAAAAATGATCATTTATTTTCCTATCTGAATGTTAAACAAGATCTTCAAAGTTTGTGCAGCAAAGCTTAAAGTATGAAATATTGAAAAGTATAACAATACAGAATGCTATTAATATTGATTTTTAAAATGAGTAATTTACAAGTCACTGGATTTGAAGACAATTCAACTTAAGTAATTGAGAGCTACTTTAAAATGATGTATTCTAATTTTTTTCAACACAAATGGAGAATGATTATCCATGCTTTACTCTCTTGACAAAAGCCCCATATTTCTCCCCAGGCTAGTTCTCATGGGGAGAGGAGGATAAAGGCATAAGCTGGTTATTGTAGCTTGCTGCCAGAGGGACAGAACTACAATCACCTTGAAATATACTCCAGGTTTCCTCACCAAAAGGAGCTGTCAGTGGCATCACTGTGAAATGCAAGAATTGACCGAGCACCTCCTAAATCCATTACTGATGTATCCCAAGGCTAACCTTTTAAAAACTGTGCAGTGCGAAATACAGTCATCATCAGCACCAGGGACAGACACCAGGAGGCTCACTTCGTTCACATCCCCCTTCAGGAAAAGGATGCTACCTTTGACTTGTGGTGTGCATGCCTGTTGCTTCGTTCCTTTCTGAATAATGGGCACCAGGATATATTCCTTCTAATTACTGTCCATTTTCAAAATGAATAAATTATTTTACTGGATCACTTCCATAAAGGTTCCAAAAGTTTACAGCAACTAGGAAGAACTGCCCTCAGCTCCTACTACGTTCCGTCAATTTTGACTGTTGGATTAACTCACTCCATGTTTCAGGATTGTATGTGATTCAAGAGCTGCGTTCTGAATGAACTTCAAGATCCAAGGCTATAATTTGCAATCTGTAAAAATTTGATCTCATTTGCATCTATTATAAAGAACTAGTGTGAGACTATCAACCATAGCAAAAATGATATAAGGCAATGTGTAGACTTGTTGTACAAACCAAAGTGTATTATATTGTAAAAAATCACTAATATTGCCTACAAAAGATCAACGATTCAGTTTAGTGATGTTTATGAGGGTTAAAATGGAAAGTGAACTTAGTGCTCTCAAAATAATGAAAGAAGAAAGATGTTAAACTCTTTAAATTTCAACTTAGACATACTGTGTCAAATTAACTTGATTTATAATAGTAACTCACATATTAGATCTTTTTTTCTTCAAAGTTGTTGCCTTTCCAGAATAGTTGTGGGTTTAATCATATTAGTCAAGTCTAAGGAGAACTTAAATTTAAAAAATAAAATCTATTTGTCAAGAAATATTTGAAGAAATGAGGAAGACACTGTTCATTTACTTCTGCCTAAAATCACAAGGTTTTGGATGAAAATCTGAATGCCTGGTAAAGTGAACTAAAATTGAATTACAAACCAGAAAGATGAATTTGGACAATGGGAATGTCAACTATATTTCTGGTAGACAAATGATACGTCTACAATATTACATTTGCTAAGAGAATATGTCATGGAGAAAATAATTTATAAAGTAAAATATGCTCCTATACTTCATGTTTTATATAAAATATTAATGATATAAATATTTAATGCCAGAGATAGATAACTAGAAGAAATTAGGCTATATCCAGCTTCACTTATAAAACATTCTGTTCTATATATATATATGTCTGTGTGTGTGTGTGTGTGTGTGTGTGCGTGTGTGTGTGTGTGTATGCCATTCAGTTAGTTTTTATGATAAATGCATATTACAATAATTAACTGTGCAAAATGATAATTTTTCCATTGTTTTTCATTTTTTCTAGTGTTACAGTGCAGCTTACCATAGACTAATGAATATGATATGACATAGGATATGATATGATGAGTGTTCCATTGACATTTTTGCCAGTTATCTGCTTTCTATACAAGAGTTATTTAGAGTTGATTATCTATGTACAGGCACAGGTTTTGTGTCATAAAATTTATAATCTTAAGGTATAGATTTTAGTGCATATGTATTCAAAAGTTTAATATCTTAATGAGTCAATAATTTAAATTTGCAATACCACCTATTTAAGTGAAAAAATAATTTTGTATCTCAATTTTAAGTTTTGTATGAATAATTAAAATTAGCAGAATGTTTTTTAACTAATGAGAGAAGTAATGGGAAGAGCAAGTTGGGGAGAAATACTTAATATTAATGTTAGGCTATAATCGATGAGCATTTAACCCATAATTTTATTCTAGCTCATTATTAGAGAGTAACATATTGCTCGTGTGCATGTGCATGTGTGTGTGTTTGAATGTCTGTGTGTTTGTGTGGGAGTCAGAGAATGTATATGCTGGGGCTCACAGATGCCAGAAGAGGACAACGGCAATGGTTATCAGTGGATCTGCAATTACAGGCAGTTGTAAGCTGACTAACTTGAGTGATGGGGATCAGGTTGGGTCCTCTGCCAGAGCAATCTATCTGTTGATTTGCTAAGTCATACTTCCAACCCTTAAATAACATGTTTTATTTTTGAGTAATTACATAGTTATACTCAGAAAGGGTTTGAGGTAAGCCATGGATATAATTAATCGTTGGTGGAAATCAGTTAAGCAATCTGGAGTAATATAAGTGTGTTCTTTGCAATGAAGATACAAATCACATGCTATTTTTTGAATAACAACTTTAATATTAATACAGACTGTAGTAAAAACATTTTACTCTCAATACTTTGAAAAATATTAAGTTTTCATCAAAGGAAAATAAACTCTGCACTTTAAAATATACTTCTTGACATTGTATGACTATTTATTATTTATTCCAGCTATGGAGGCCAGCTAGCATTGCTGAACTCCAAAGAGCATAAAATATTTGAAATTTAATAGCATATAAAGAAAGAAAACCATTATAGGAATTAATGTCATCTTTACTTTTAGTAAATTTATAATGTGTATATGTTATGATTTAGTGAACATGAAGGCTCTAAATTATTTTTTAAAAAAGACTGATGCTATTTTGTAGTTCAAGCAAGCACATCTCACTGAGTTTTATTACCATACCTACCTGCTATACATTTCCCGAGAGCTGAAATCACTGCAGTATTTAATTGCCTGACAATTATTTCTGTTACATCAATTTGGTGGTTAAACTAATTATTTATATTATCAAAACAAATCAGCACTAGAGGCTAATTAGACTAGAGAAACCATCCTACACTGTCTCTCTTCTTACATATTAATAAGGTTTAGGTTAATGCTAACTTTGTAAGAGTTGAGCATAATCTTCAGGTGGTAATTTACAGACACAACATAGAAATTCAAACAACCTTTAAATGGTTCTAACCAGTTCTACTTCGAACAGCTGGAAATACGAAACTGCAGCATTCTGTATCATCCTGAGGCAGAGACTTGCCCATTACCTTGCTATCCACAAGATGGCAGCTCTGGTTATTTGGCCACTTAGGAATTGAATGTGATCCTGTTTTAGCTACTCATAATATGTAAAGCATGTGAATAACTTTTAAGTATCACTGATTTGTCACTGATTATGTGATCTTTATTTCAGAATAATAAAATCTGTAGAAAATAGCAATTATCTAAATCACCTTAAAACACGCCGTTGCAATCTGAAAGCTAACTAAGCCAATGTCCAAATATTTCATGATAATTCTGAAGCCACCCTCTTTATAAGTTATTGTTTTGTTTCAAAAAAATGTATTGCTTTAAAATACAAAGTTAGCACTAAAAAATTGACTGCAGCAGTTTTAACTCACTGAGCTAGAGAGCGATGACAACCACACTCTCCATCAAATCAGTTCCAGATACAATTTATTTTCATTAAGAGTATCTATTTACTGCTGGCACCTGAATCTTCCTTTAATATGTAATCATCTTCACGTCACTTTTTTTTATGTCTACCCGAAATTTCTTCTGTTTCTGCTTCACTATGTTATCATTATCTTTGCTATGGTGCAGATAATTTTTTGAAAACCCTTGGAATTATTGGGCCACATCACATTTCTTTCTTTTCAGGAAATGTAAAATAAAAATATTCTCATTTGTGTTTATGTGTCAGTAATTGTCACCTTTGGGAAGGAAGAAATAATTTGAAAGGGGTGAGAAAAGGTAACAAAATATGGATCCTCATAATGAAGACAAGAACCCAATGCTATTTCAATGATTTAGACCAGTCATTTTGGGGGCAACTTTTTCTATTTTGTGTATATGTTGATGATATTAGATGCCAATGAGAACTAAAACCTGATAGATGGATACACTTGTGCTTATTCTGTCCTCTGAACAGCCATGCCTCCTGTGTTTATTTATCCCTCCTTCATTAAGGAAATTTTATTTGATTTATAATGTCTATTTTTGTAAAAACTTTTACAAATGTCATTTTTCACCTCTATAGGACCTTTTTTTTAATTGTGTCATGCTATTCAAAGTTGATCAAATAGTCGCTTTCTTTTTCTATCTTGATGAAGTACAGTGACATTAATATCAGGAAAATTCAAAAATTATGTCTTAGTGAAAATCAACCTGTTGAAATTAGTTTATATTCTACCAGAGAAATAGTCTATTCATGTAAAATCTACCGTGCTTAAAACTTAATGTCAGACACGTAGATATTTCTATGTGAAAGATACTGAGAAAGAGTAACTTAAATGTTTGTTTATAAATCAATACCTGTGTTTTGAGATAGAGGATTATTTAAAATATTCAGAACAGTCCAGTTATTGAGAGTAAGCTTAGAATTACTTTAGTAATAAATGAACACTGCCATCACCCCATTTACTACCACTAACTCAGTCTGGGTGACTATTTGAACTAGGAACTATTCTAACTATTCTAAACATTTTACATCACCAAATTCATTTGTCCTATTTTTCAACATCTTTACAAGACAGGGTAAGATTTTTCAAACAGCTTTTATTATATATATTATGTTGGGTGTCCAGTGCAGTTCTATGCCTTTAACATAGATTAATTCTCTCTAACCAAGAAGTCACTGATGTGTGTGTGTGTACCATATGCGTATACATCTGTGGATTATAGCTGCACTTTTTATGTCGTTATAATCTATCACAGCCGTTTTTTTTTTTTTCAGCTGATCATTTATGTCTCACATCACACCAGCCTTTTTCTTATTCTTTAGTGTCTTCAGGAGACTGAGTTTAGAATAGATTTTTTAAACTGCTTTGCACATCTATATTAAACAACCCCTTCATTGTATTGGTGTGCTTAATGGTACTTTGCTATTAGTTAATAGTGCACCATGCACCATCTACCACTTCACCTACCATTAATCAGCAACAATGTAAAGCTGTGAATTCAAGATCCAAATTGCAATATGTTTGGTTGGTCTTTGGTAGCCAAGTAACAAGCATCCTTCTGTGTCTTTGCAGGGAGGAACTTGAACCCATATCTCTAGATACGATCTTGGCTGACTATTGTCTAAGATCTCATGATCCATATTAATCCCTGGACTCATGAAAGACAAGTGATCACTCTGATAATTACAAGATCTTTACAATTTCTTGAAGAAATAGAAAGTGCTGTTAGTGACCTATGTGTAAGACAATAAGCATATAGTTTGTCATCTCTTTAGGACAATATTAATGTTGTTGTGTATATGGAAAATGTACTGAGGTCTTTTTAAGTCAAACTGAACAAATAAAAAATTACTAGTTGACAACACTAGCATGCATAAAGCAACTCGATATTGTATTTTTCTTCTAGACACGATCTCCTTTGGAAGTGTGATGCACTGTGCCTAACAGAGAATTAAACATTCTTAAAGTCACAAGGGCAGTATTCCTTCCTCACAACCAATCTGAAATCAAGATAAATTAAGACGCTAAAGTGGACAACTATTTTCCAACAGCTTTGGCTGTAATATCCAGGGTAAACACTGTGTAAAATATAGATATCTCATCGGGTGCTTACATGTGGCAGGTATGTTTTGGATGGATGATGCCTAGAGGGCATGCACTAACAGATTATTGAATCTCTTACAGTGCTCCTGGGAGGTGGAGGAATCTTTATTGGGGCCTGTGAGGGGAAGTTAGGCTGGGAGTGTGTGCCCTTGAAGATATTATTGAAGTCCGTTCCTCTTTTTTTTGTCTTCTTTTACATCCTGGCTACTCTGGAGTCAGCAGAGTAACATATACCCATATATATTCACCCAAGCTCACAAATACAGCACACATGTGCACACATACACATACACAAAAACGCACATGCACACACACACACTACAAATAGTTACAAAATGAGAAATAACCACTTAAAGCAGAAGTGTAAGAAGACGGTTTCAAAGATAACATTTCGGCCCATGGCCACAAGAGCTCACAGTTACTGTATAACACGAAACATAGGTAGTCCAATTTCAAATGTTGTCATCATTTTACAGTTTACAGTCCTAGCATTATTCAAAAGTAAAAAGCAAACAAACAAAATCAAAACAAAACCAAACCCCCAAAACTACAAATGTCTCTTACTAAGACTCAATATAAATGCAAGATGTGAAAACATAAGTAAATATATATATATATATGTATATATATATCACTTATGTGTGTATGTAAATATATGCAAATATACACACATGCACACATATGTTCACATATAATTATAGCAATAGTCTCATTCTTAGGTTAAGACAAAGAGGATAAAAGGAAAGTATGAATCAAAGCAAAACCAGTCAGAGCAAGCATCAATCTTGTGGCCCCAAGTATGACATTTAGACACATGGTGGCAGCCATTATCTGTACTCATGGAATCAGTTGCTTCAGCTGCATGTAAGACCATTCACAGCTCACATGTCCTCTCTTTCGGGGTAGTTCCATTCAGTACAGCAGGCAACCAACATTCTTGGTATATCCAGTATCCTGGGAACTCCATTGCACCAAAGTGTTCACCCTGGTATCAGTGACTCTTGTTGACTATCGTGACAAGTTTCCTACCAAAGCTACCTGAGAGAAGAAGTGTTTATCTCAGTTTGAGGAGACACAGCCCATCATGGCTGCAAGTCCATGGCAGCATAGCTAATAACCTGAACTGCTGTTCCCAGGCAGGGAACAAAAAGAGGCGAATCCTGGTGCTCACATTGTTTTATAATCTTTATTCTACTCAAGACTTCACCCCATCGATGGCGCTGTCACAATTAGGGTGGTTCTTTCTCTCCCATTAGACCTTTCTGGATTGAACCTCATAGATACTCCCAATAATAACCGTCAAACTTCCATGTGTCAGGTATTTCTCTACAGAGAATCTACCCATAATTTACACTGACCTGTCTCACTGTAATGCTAGGTTTTGTTGTAGTCATTTTGCAATTTTTGCTTCTCTCTTCTTCTTCTTCTTCTTCTTCTTCTTCTTCTTCTTCTTCTTCTTCTTCTTCTTCTTCTTCTTCTTCTTCTTCTTCTTTTTGTGGAGTCTTCTTAGTAGTGTCTGGACCCTGTGATTCTTATAGACTCTATTTCTGTAAAACAACACTGTACAAATGATGCCAAGTTCTATTAACCTGGTTGTAATGTAGCTGGACCTTTTTGGACTATGGCACAGCACTCAGAGGATCTAAGCGATTGAACTGGCATAAACATAAACATTCCTAGAAACTCATTTTGGGGCAAAAAAATCCAGTATCTCTTTCATTTTTGGTACTCTTCTTTAAAATAAATGTTTTGCAAAGATGTTTACATTTTTACAAGCTGGAGCCTATAATGGGTAGGGTAATGCCTTGAAGGATCCATTCCTCATGTCCTTGGTTGAACCTGGACAACTTCTCGATAGTGTTTGGCATTTTAACAATTACACTGGCTGTGTTTTCACTCAACTTGTCTATAATTTTAAGCATTTAAACTTCTTTCCTTATCAAGCTAAACTTTTCTGTTTTACATTTTTAATTTACACATTTTTCTTTCTTTCTTTTTTCTCAGAACTTACTTTCACATCTCAGTGAGCAATAACCAGAAGTAACAATACGACATCATCCTAAATGTTATGTTTGCCATTATTTTTAAACTTAGTGCACACTTATTTTTAAGATGCTTTTGAAATACGTAGAAACTTTGTAAGTTTGTCACATGAATAACTTTTAGCTCAATTCCCATCATTCAGTTTCTGTCTCTAACCCCACATGAACAAGATTCACAGATCCCATTTCTCTCAGCCCACTAGCCTTCAAATATCTACATAGAAAGACTTTTAAATGCTGCCTATGACATTTTAGAGATTTTCTATCATGCATCTCCCAACTCATTCACAGTCTTCCTTTAAGACACTTCCATAGGATCAAGAACAATGTGGTCAAATTAATCACAGCAATGTAACCACTTTATCAGTACACACTTAGTTATCACAGAGACAAAGTGTCTTACAGAATCAGCTTAAAGAATGGGAAGTTTACTTAGACTCGTGGGTTCGTAAGATTAAATCTTCCACAGCGGGAAAGGCATGGTAAGGGAATCACTCATTCTATGGTAATGTGAATGTACCACGGCTGTGCCTTCACTGTGGCAGACAGATGCAGAGAAAACAAAGAAAGTGGTTGTCTGTATTCACCCATAAGGTCGCTCTTCCTCAAGCCCCGACATTCTTCAATCCACTTACTGGATGGAGCAAGGCTCAGATTAAGAGGCCGTGAGGAACATTTCAGATTCAAACAATTACAGTATTTTCCGTTTCTGAATCAGGCATGTGGCCCTTAAGTCTCTATTTTATAGGGAGAGGAATAGTCTTAGAATTAAGCCTTTGTACAGGCTGCTTCAGGCCACCTACATTCTTTGTATTTTCAATTAATTGTTCTTCCCCAACAGTGACACATAGAAAGTCTTCCACTTTTAAAATCTGATTTTCAAACCTCCTCTCCATCACATATTATTTATGTACCTAATATTACATATACATGTGGTGTGGAAGAATTGTCTGTATTCTGTCAATCATGTTTTAAATAAACGCTGATTGGCCAGGCAGGAGGTTGATGCGGGAGAATTGTCTGTATTCTGTCAATCATTTTAATAAAACGCTGATTGGCCAGGCAGGCAGTATAGGCGGGAAAGCCAGACAGGAAGTAGGGGTGGAGCAAAGAGACTGGGAGTATTCTGAAAGCAGAGCTCCCTCACCACTCCTGCACAGACCACTGAAGAGGCAGCATGTAACTTGCCCAGCTGAGAAAGGTACGGAGCCATTATTGCTAACATAGATGAGAATAATGGGTTAACAAGAAGCCTGACCTAATGGGCCAGTCAGTTTACAATCTTATGGAGTCCCGTATGTGATTTTCTTTGGGGTTTGCCGGCTGGGGGGTACTGGGCAGGACGGAAACCCCGACAAGTCGGCTCCCTCATGTTACAGGAGTTGTTAGTGGGAAACCCAGACAGGAAGTGGAAATGGTGCAAGGAGAGCAGGAGAATTCTGGGAAGGAGGAAGCTGATTCTTCCCACTTCTGCCCAGATCACCGAAGCCACAGGATGTGAGCTGCCCCATTGAAAAAGGTACTGAGCCACATGGCTAAAAATAGTTCAGATAAATGGGTTAATCAAGATGTAAGAGTTAGTTAATAAGTAGCCTGACCTAATGGGCCAATCAGCATTATAACTTATAGCGTCCTCTGTGTGGTTGATTTTTCTCTGGGACTAAATAGCTGGGGGAACTGGGCAGGACAGAAACACAAACAAACAGGCCCCACTCATGTTACATACATGTATATGATAACATAAATGTATAGGGTGTAATGTAATATATGGGATGTAATATAAGTGTAGAGAGTGTCTCAGTCTTATGGGTTCATGTAATCATGGAAGGGAGGGTGTGGTATAGCAGGGAATCTCCCCTACTGTAAGGCAGTGAGAGCATGGGCAGTGAGCTTCTTCTTCCTTTAACCCAGTGTGCAGTGTGGTGTTGCCTGTATTCAGGGTGGATCTTTTCCCCTTTACGTTTCCCTGGAAACAACTTCACTGACACAAGTAAAGGGATGCTTGGCTGAACTTTACAATCCAATCAAGTTGCCAATCAAGATTAATCAGCATGCCCTCTAATAACATGGTTGCATTAGAACACACGTAGCCATGTAAGCCAGGGGTTGGTGGAACTGATAAGTGGTCTTACATTGCTGAATGGCAAAAAAGGAGCACGGTGATCACCTTTGAGAAACAGTACTCCTAGCTAAGGCTAAGATGGATTCATAATTAGAATTAGTTCTCAATAGGTTTTTAGAATTATTAAAAAGAAAATTAAACTATATAAGTTATCAAGATAATTGTTCGCACTTGCCCATTTCTTAGAGAGGAACTGAATTTTCACCCAAATTCCTTAACAACCTTTGAAATAAACAAAAGTTGTGGACTATATTTTTTTTTCACCATATCGAAATACTTGCTTATTCAACAGTACTTATAACCACTCTTTAGTCTTAATCAGAACAAGGATGGATGGTGATTTTATATATGTATACATGCATACAAACACACACATACACACACACACACACACACACACAGAGTTTGAGATAAGTAGTGAAAAACTGTCTAGTTCTTTCTTGTGAAGAATATTATATCATTAAAATGGCTAAAATCATTTGAAGAATTGATAAATATTTGCAACTTATCATGTAAATAAATGCTATCAATTTCCTTTCTTTTAACTGACAAATCTTAACGACTTTATATAACCAGACATTGTTAATGTAGGCATAAAGCAGACTCACACTTTGATTTCAAGGGACTCTCAGTCAAGGAGAAAATTGTGCCATTAAACAAAATATGAACCAATTTTATTATCAGTGAGTTAAAACAAGCATAAGTTTTCCGATAAGGCTGAACTGTCAAATATTTCTCTTTCCTGCTTGAGTTAATAAAATTTCAGCAAGCTATTAGAAACAATTTCCTGAGAAAAGCAACTTTTAAGATGTATTTTAACACCATGACTGATTCAGAACAATATTTTGCAGCCTGTGTATCTATGGTACTCTATTGATTTTCAATATGCACAACCAGGACCAAGAGGCATATCAAGACACTCGAGTACCTTGTGAATCATCTTGGATTGATTAAATGTAATAGAGTTCATGATTAATTGAGAGCATGCCAGAAGTGTGTTGTACTTTAGGGTTTTCTTCTGCGTGGAAGCACATTAGAATCTCGGTGAACAGAATTTGTCATATAAATGAAGCAATTCCTTATCACACTACCCCCACTTCCTCAAGGCTTTGTGTAAAATCTTTTAAGAATATGTATTATTGAAGGAGAGAAAGCAATTGTCCTAATATGCCTTGGATTTATTTGTGTCTTCTGACCCCAATCTCCCTAGTTCAACCTTGAATTAGCCTCCACATCCAACTTTTCCTCTCTTCTCCATCACAAATGACATATTAGTGCCTTATTTTTTTAAATCTGTCTGCTATAGTGTTTGATAACATACTCTGATAGTGCTTTTCACCTTAAATGTCTTAATGCACTGTTCTTTTCCTATTACTGCTTGTTTTCATACCTCCCAGCCTTTGAAATTCTTCCTTTTGTCTTACAATCATGCTGCATTTTAAAACCCCTGGGCCTTTGCATATGTTTCAGTTCTGCTTGCATAGGCTCGTACTGACTTCTAGCATCCTCTACACCAAGTTGCCAATTTCCATTTCTGACTGACCATCTTTTTCTCCATCTTTTTCCTTTATTAATTAAATGCATTGGATTTTTACACTATGATGTATAAAAGATCCATTCTTTGCCTCTCATAGTGAAACACTCAAAGAATTTATAGTTTGATGTAATGAATAGTGTACATGTTACACATACTATGCTTTTACTTGAAATCTTTAGCTTGGCCAAGATAGTCTACCTAAAAACCTAATTTTTCACACAATTTTCACAATAATCAATTGGGAAAGTAAAATGTATCTGCTATCAGAATTATGGGGAAATTATTTCTTATTTTGTTTTGGAAAAATATTTTGTTTATTTAAATATTTCAATTTTTATACACTGATTTTCATATAGGATTATTATAAAGGTTATTTTTAGATATACTTATGTGGCTTGTGAATAGTCTATTTGATGGCTTTGCCTTTAAAATAAATATAGACTTTTACCTTGTGATACATAGGTGAAATTTTCATTTATATCATAATGAAATATTCCATTGAGTTTATGAAATAACACTAAAATTTGGCATATAAATACAAATATCACTTATATATACACAGATACATGTTTTTAGAAAATAATACAATTTTGAATTTTCTATTAACTTTTGTTTTTTAATAAATAACTGGGAGTTCTCTTTAATTCACTGCTGATCCTTAAATACATTTTGTGTACACATTAGATTTCTATAAATTAAAGGAGGGTACATATATGAACTTTAAAATAAAATATAAATCAATAAAGACATATGAAAAAATATACCAGTTTGGAGGGTCTACAAAGGAAAAAAAAATATTATTAGACACAGAGTAAAGGTAAATATATTTTTAAAGTAAAAATTTAGCCATTTCTATGTCCTGAAAATACATTGTTCTGATCTGAGAATTGCTCAGAGTCTTTTCATGTAGGAGAAACCAAATGGATTGGCATACTCATTTCTCTTCCAACAATCCCTGTTATTTTTAATAATTCTAATATAAATCTTTTCTTCAAAATATAAGGGACACACAGCTGTAACACTCTTTATGGTGGCTTTGGCATGTGTTGAAAGCCATGATGACATTGTCTGTTTATGATGGTGGGCCTGATACTGAAGCATCAGGTGATCTCATCAGGGATGGTGGATGGCCAGCCAGACTTGATTTAAATCCTGTCAGTCATATAGACAATGCTTTCTTTCATCTTACAACTTTGTGAAATTGCATAGTTGTTGGTGTCCTTAAAATTATTGACTTCATTATCTCTTTTAGTCATGATGTTTTACAAAGGTGTGATATAAAGTTTTCTCAATAACAGAATAGCTAAAAATCTCATAGCTAAGACATCTTTATTTTCAAGTGAAACTTCTTAAATTTGGCTCACAGAAATGGTGTAAATGGTAGAAAAGGGACACTCTCTTCAGCGAGATTTCTGGCTTCAAATACTAACATTGTATTTAACAACTATGTGGCCTAGGTCAAATTATTTAAAGTCTTAATTTACATGATGAGAATATGGGAGTACAAACTTGTACAGCTGCTTTGGAAATCAGTATTTCAGTTTCTCAGAAAATTGGAAGTCAATTTACCTCAAGATCTGGTGTGGGACGTTTTTATGTAAATGTTTTGTTTTTGTTGGTTAATGAATAAAGCTGCTTTGGACTATGACAGGGCAGAATAGAGTAAGGTGGGGATTCCAAGCAGATATAGGAGAAAAGAAGGCAGACACAGAGAGCCGGCATGCAGCTGCAGAAGGAGAAAGACACCTGCGGGAGTTCAAGGGAATCTGTTGGAAACTTGTCCATGACCTCATGGTGTTGCACAGGTCAAGAGGGATGGGTTAATTTCAGATATAAGAGCTAGCTAACAATATGCCTACGTGATTGGCCAAGCAGTGTTTTAATTAATACATTTTCTGTGTGATTATTTTGGGTCTGGGAAGTTGGGAAAAAGCAAGCAGACTCTGCCTACAAAGACCCAGCAACACCACTCCTGGGCAACACCCAAAGGATGCACACTCATACCATAAGGACGTTTGCTCAACTGTGTTTATAGCAGTATTATTTGTAATACTCAGAACCTGGAAACAAGCTAGATGCTCATCAACCCCAGAGTAGAAAAAGGGATTATAAAGTGAGAAAAGACTTCTTTAAAATAAATACAAACAAATAAATAAATATAAGTATAACTTTCATGGCAATTTGTAAGAATTAAATACATAGAAACACTCGGAACAATTTACTCTAGCAACATTTGAATAAATGTTTGTGGGAAGAAGTCATCTGCAGAGGTATATTACAAAGCAACAGATTATGATAGAAAATTTTCACAAGACAATACTGGTCACCGTGTTGCCAGGAAGTAGAAGAGGAGGGGAGACTGGACTCTGTGATTGTCACACACTCCTAAGCTGACATTTTATAAGGAAGCGCTACACCATCTCATAGTTTTGCTACCCTGGCCTGGAAACCACTCCATTAATTACATGGATATTTGTGAGACATCCAGCACCCAAGTTATAACAATTCCTATCTTATAACTGTAAGTATCTTTATATCTTTTCAATCTAGAAGATTTCTGATAATTTGTTATTTATGCACTAGGAAACATTTCAGTTGTGCAATACTTATTAAATAAGTATTCAGCTAAGATTATTGAAAAAAATGTGACCTGAAGGATCTCCATTTCACGGGAAGGAAGACATTAAATTTAAATATGATTATAATTTATTTTATTTTAGTAAAATATTTTTCAATATAATATATTCTGATTATGGTTTCCCCTTCCTAAACCCATCCCAGTTTCTTCCTACTTCACCACCATCCACATATACACTCTTTCTGTCTCATTTAAAAAGGTTGTGATGAACTGGATCATAATGATATTCGGCTAATCTCATAGATCACATCAGCATTCTTCCACCATCAGACAAGTTTGCAGCAAAGAGAATTAAATACAGAAACCCATGTCTTAACATTATGCAGAAGGAAAGACAACTTGGAACGCTCAGATTGAAATAGGATATTTCCATCAAGTTCCTCCCCTCAGAGCTCAAGGGAACTCAGTGGAAGAGGAGTCAGAGTGTAAAAGCCTGAGAGGATGGGCAACACCAGGAGATGAAATTAAGGCCTGCTAAATCAATTCAGAGAAGCTCATATGAACTCACAGAAGCAGTAGCAGCAAGCACAGATCCTGCCTGGGTCAGTAGCCGGCGTTTGTTTATATTATCGCTATCAATTTAGTGGTTTTATAGGATCCACAGTTGTGTGTACAATTATGTCTCTGGTTCTTATGCCTTCTCGTGGGCTCTCTTCTGTTGGCTTGCCTTGTACAACGTTGATGAGATTGGTTTGGTTATGCATTTTTATTTTGTTAAAAAGAGAAAAGAAACAAGTTTCTAAGGAATAATAGTAAAATAAAAATTAAACAAAATAGGAATATAAATAAATATATAAATAAATAAGAGAGCCAAAGAAAGAGCTGGAGAAATACAAACTGATGCATTTGGGTATATTCTCAAATGGTAATTACTTGACCAATATAAATCCATGTTCAAAACAAATTTTTAATTTTTCATTTTGTTCAAGAGCCATTTGAAAAATAAAGTCTTGATGTATATGGATAATTTCAGAAATATTTCAATATTAAAAAATTCAGAAGCAATTTCTTTTTCAAGTTTCAAGAGATTTTGAAATTTATAGATTTGTCCATCTCTTTTTATTTTATTTTCTTCATTACTGAATGAATATCTGTTTGGAATCACTGCAACTAATCTACATATTTGGAAATATTTAGTCTTTGAAGAGATGATTATGAAGCAGTTTTTAAAAATTTCATTGTCAATTCTTCTACCAAGAAGTTAAATTTGTTGGCTATTATCATAACCAGTCTAGTTTGGTTGTAGATTATATTTATAAAATGGACATTTACTACCTTATTGATTTCACCTTTACTGTGTTTGTATGTGTCTTACAAATATAATATATGGTGGATATTAATACAGTTATTAATATTTGCAACATGTTTTCCATTTCAGAATTTTTAAAAATGATGATGGCAATCTTTGTTTTCTTATTAGAGTTTGACCTTAAATAACATAATTGTTAACATGATTTTATTCATGTCCATCTCTTACTGATTCTTTATTTGTCCTGCAATCCTTTGGAATTTTTAACTTCCTCTTTCCCATTTTTCTTTCTTGAGTACATTTCTATGTTTCTTCTTCTCTACTTATGTTCCTTTTCCACCAATAAGTTTTTTTTTTAAAAAAAATACTTTACCTTATGAATTATAGAGCATGACCTTTCCTGTGAAAACTATCTACATAAAAGCCACTTTATCATACAATATATAAGGAACTTACAGAACTATACATCCATTTTACTTAGTTTCTCTCCATTCTTTCAAATGTAAGGGGTTGTGTCTCTGAGTGTGTGCATTTGCATATTTGTGTGTGTTTGTTTGTGTGTGTGAGTGTGTGTATGTTTGTAGATGCATGTATGTTTGGTTGGCTTCTTCATAAGTGTGATCAGATAGATATGGGTATATTCAAATACAAGAATATGGTTGTATCTATCCACTGTCCTTTTCACCTATATCAACCCATTTAAATTTTATAAAATAGATAATCATTTGAAGGACTGCAAAATTTATTTTAAAGTTGTTAATGTGTGTCATATTTTTGTCTATTTTAGTGTCTTCATTTTCTAACATTAAATTTTCTGTGTTGTTACTGTTTATGCTACCAGACTTTATTTTTGAGGCAGAGTATAACTATGGAAACACCTCATCTGGAACTCCCTGTATAATAGTTCAGACTGATCTTGACTTCACAGAGATCTCTCTGATTCTGTCCCTCTTTTTCTGTCTCTGACCCTGCCCTTCTCCTCTGCCTTCCTATTGTTGGGATTCAAAGCATCTTTCTCCATATATGACATTTTTCAATTGACATTTGCACTGGGTTTTCTGCTAGAATATTCGAGCCATTTTTCAAAAAATATATTTAATTTTTTCTTTCAAATTTTATTTGAAGGATAATTATTTTTGGACATGAAATTATATTTCAACTTTTACTTTTAGGTTTGAATATTGATTGCTACCTTTTGAGAGAAAAAACAAAACAAAGCAAGCAACGAGAAAATATGAGACCAGAGTTATCATGCTTCCGTGTATAAGTAGGAAGCTAAAGTCTTTGTTTTCAGGATGTGAGTAATCTCTGGCTATTGAGAAAATTTTATGAATTCATCTTATTTGGGGATTGAGGCGTCTGTGTGCAGGATCTTATTGCTTTTTCAGTTCAAAACGATATTTGGGAAATACAGACAACATTGATTGGATTTCCTGCCACTGTCCTTATCAGGTTTGGGCTTTTGATGGTGTGAAAATGATGGTGTGAGCAGGAGTAATTATTCAAAAATAACCATGTTTTGGCATTTGAATTTTGACCTGATGATCAGCAACATGTTGTCTGATTGTCTTCCCTGTGCTGAGCAGTGTCAGGGAGCAGGGCTCCTCAGTTAGTCACATCAGGACAGAGGTGAGCAACCTTCTCCTCAGCACTGCAGTGTGTGCTAAGCCGTCACATTTAGTAAACCAGATATGACAAACTTATTTCTACACTGTCATATCATGTTTTCAATTTATGATAAAGGTATAACACCACTCTATTAAGATGGTGTGACTCATCCTTTGCATTGCTTCCTTTCATGAATGACAATAAAACATTGGTCAGAACTCTAAGTATTTTCCATAGATTACCGAGATCCTTTTTTTGTTGTTTTGCTATTTACCTTTTCCTCTAAGTATCATTGTTTTGATTTCTATTGTTTTTTCTTTATTATAACAATTTCATAATATCTTACCACCTACTTTCTCATATTGAATATTATTATTTCTTTTCTGGAATTTACACTTAGATTTTTATTAATAAGTATTTTTATTAGTATATCAACTTACTATTCATATTTGTATTTTATGCATATCATTTGTAATAACAAAAGGACATATTTATAACCTAATTTTGATATACACACCATCTGTTTGCTTCTAAAACTAGACTACCTTTATGCTTCATCAAACCTAGCAAATAGCAGTACTACAATACACATTGTGGATTACAGTATTGAAAATCATATTTTGTGTTTCCGCTCTCCTTGGTAGAGAAGGTGCTGGACGCTCGTCGGCATTTCGCAGTTCGTAGTCTTTGGACTCCGAGTGTGTGAGGACTTAAGAGGCCGCGTGGAAGTCGAAGCCACTCTTCCCGGATGGCCCCTCCGGCCAGCCGGGCCCCTCAGATGAGGCCTGCTCCCCAAGCGCCTGCAGCTCATCCTCCAGCAACAGCGACTGCACCATCTGCAGTTGGCTCACCTGCTGCTGCACCCCGGCAGCCAGGCCTGATGGCACAGAGGGCGACCACTGCAGCCGGTGTGGCTGTGGGCTCTGCAGTGGGTCACACTCTGGGTCATGCCGTCACTGGGGCCTTCAGTGGAGGTGGCAGTGCTGAGCCTGCGAGGCCTGACATCACTTACCAGAAGCCTCAGGGAGCCCAGGTGCTGAACCAGCAGTCTTTTGGACCTTGCTCTCTTGAGATCAAACAGTTCCTGGAGTGTGCCCAGAACCAGAGTGACGTCAAGCTCTGCGAGGGCTTCAATGAGGTGCTGCGGCAGTGAAGAATTGCAAATGGTTTAATTTCATCAAGAAGTTCAAACTGAAGAAATTGAAGTGGGCCCCACATAATAGTGCACGTGTGGACCCTGAGTAAACATCCTATTTCTAACGGCTCCATTGGTTCAGAGCAGCCACGAAGAAGTTCTAACAGTATAGATATTATTCCCTGAGGCTCATAGTGTTAGGGACTGGGCAAGCAATGGCCTCCTTGAACCAACTGTATTGGGTTTTTTTTTGTGTGTGTGATAATGAAAATAAACTGTTTCATTCTGAGGAAAAAAAAAGAAAATCATATTTTGTTGTTCCTTTAAGATACTTAGTTTTGTTCTAGCAATAACAAATCTAACATCAAATATTTTATATTTTCTCAGCTTTGATTTTCAGTTTTTTTCTGAAGGATGGTTCTAGAATAATTTTACTCTTTGATTAAAATAATATTACTACAAAGTCTTTTCTTGATTTTATGTCTGCCTTACCTTCAGGTTTGATTAAACTGTTTGGCATTAGTCTTGGGCTTTCTCTTACTGCGTAGAGATACCGCAATCATGGCAACTCTTAGAAAGGAAAACATTTAATTGGGACTGGCTTACAGCTCAGAAGTTTATTCCATTGTCATCATGGCATGAAGCAATGTGGCATACAGGCAGACATGGTCCTGGAGAGGTAGCTGAGAGTTCTACATCAAATTGGTAGGCAACAGGAAGAGAGAATGAGCCACTGGGCGTGGCTTGAACTTCTGAAACCTCAAAGTTCAGCCCCCAGTGACACACTTCTTTAACAAGGCCAGACATCCTAATCTTTTGAATAATGTCACTCATTATAAACCTATGGAGGGTCATTAACATTCAAGCCATCTCAGAATTCTAGTTTATTACACATGGTATAAGTTCCAGCACGCTGACACTTTATATCAAAGACTGATTATTACATCTAAACAAATATTCACATAATCTTGTGATGAGCTTGTGCAGCCTTTTTGGCAAAATCACACAGTGCTTCTTCCAATGTTTCACAACTAGCAAAGTCTTACACATCATCCTCCAGGAATTGGAGCCAGGGTAATTAACTTGGGACACAAACTTTGTCCTACTTTATGATCAGGAAAGTTCTTTCAAGCAGAAATCCGTGGCTACTGTTCCATTTACTTTATATATTGCTGTAAGTCGATTCTCTCATTCATAATATAAACATCCTTGCTTCCTCTGATTTTTCTGATCTTGTATTGACTTACAGTTAGAGAGAAAGTAAACAGCTCTCTGTCATGGAAAAATATGAAATTATGTATTGATATTGTTATATTATGGTGCAGGGAAGTATGCTAGGCAAAACGTTTATTTACATATTATATATACAAAAACCCCATGACTTCATTGTGAAATTATTCTTCCATCTCTGAAATACTAATCAAATCAGGAAGTTTTTGTAAAAATCCAAATGTATCTTCTGCAAAAAAATATGTATATGAAGTAAACTATGGAAGATTGTTTTAAAAGCCTTTACAATGGAAGATCCTTCTTTTAAGTAGTATGCTTTTATTAATATGAGTAATCAATACATTTTAATAACAGGGATAATAATAACAACTCTTATCAAGGATATTATGTTGTTTGTAGACTAGTTATACATTCCTAAACTCTGTGTTACAAATGCAGCTGTTGTCAGCTCTCGGCCAAGAGCATACGCATCTGAGCTTTAAAACGATACACAACCACATCTCTATTTGTCTGGATAAACATCTGTATGTGATATGTTTACAGCTGCTGCCACACTCCGTTTCTCCACCCTGACAGTTTGGGAGAGATATAGTATTTCGCTCTACGGAATACAAAGCACGTTCAGCAGTTTGTGCTGAGGTGCTGCGGCCTTAAAGTGTTTACAGTTTGCTCTCACATTGAATCTTCTCCATCCGATACTACATGTTGCATGGGACTTTATATTACAGAATCAAAACAGAAAAAAAATTCCATAAAATTTAGACAGCTCAACACATGTGGTACCCATAGAGATTAAAAGAAAAAAATAGTTTGGTGAGTGAAATAAAATAGCAAACTCTAATATACAAACAATATTAAAAACATCACTGATCTGAACAGAGAATTCACAACAGATGAACTTCGAATGGCCAAAAGACACTTAAGGTCATGCTCAACCTCCTTAGTGATCAGGGAAATGCAAAACAAAACAACTTTGAGATATCATCTTACACCTGGCAGAATAGCCAAACTCAAAAACACCAATGATAGCCTATGATGGAGAGGATGTGGAATGAGGGGAACACTCATCCATTGTTGGTGGGAATGCAAACTTGTGCAGCCACTGTGGAAATCAATGTGGCGGTTTCTCAGGAAACTGGGAGTCAACCTCCCTCAGGACCCAGCAATTCCACTCTTGGGAATATACCCAAGAGATGCCCTATCATACTACAAAAGCATTTGTTCAACTATGTTCATAGCAGCACTATTTGTAATAGCCAGAACCTGGAAACAACCTAGGTGCCCCTCAATAGAAGAATGGTTAATAAAGGTGTGGAACATATACACATTAGAGGACGCGATCCAACCAGATTCTCTGAATGTGGCCGGATTCTCTGAATGTGGCTAGCCTGGAGTCTTTCTGAAAAGCCATTGACAATGCCACTGGGACTTGTTTCCTCTGCATATACTGGATTTTGGGGCTCCAGTCTGTCTGGACACTCACCTTCCTGGACCTGGAGGGAGGGGGGAGGAACTTGAACTTCCCACAGGGCAGGAAACCCTGACTGCTCTTAGGGATGGAGAGGGAGGAGGAGAAGGAGGGAGGGGAGTGGGAGGGTGTTGGGAGGGGGGCAGAAATGGAAACTTTTATAATTTAATAAAATTACTTTCTAAAAAAAAATCACACACACACACCACATTTAATTTTGTAATCAATTTTCTTTATATGTTGCAGTTTATCTTATGTAAAAGCACTTTTAAATTGTAGACTGTGTAAAGAAAATATGCATTTTTGTAATAATATTTTCTTTGGGTGAATATGAGTAAAAAGTAAGAAAAGTTTTTGATTTATACACACACACACACGTGTGTGTGTGTGTCAAGTATATATGTCTCTTAAATGATGTGTAATTTATGAACACTGCTATCTCAATTCCTCAGAAACTCATATAAAACTTTTTATTTTAATCAGCTATTATTGTGACAAAATACTTCAGATAATCAACTTTAAAATACTTTTATGTATTTAGAAATGTGTGTTTGTGTCTGAGAGTGTACGTGTCTCTGTGTGTATGTAACAATAAGAAGATAAGTAGGTCATGAATTTGAGAGTATGGGAGGGTTATGTCTAGAATATGGGGAAAGGAAAGAGAAGGGGGAAAATGATCCAAATATATTATAATTTCAAAAGTAAAATTTTTTTTTCAAATTCAAAATATAAAAAAAATGTTTAAAAATAGTCTGAAGTACCCCATTTGAAGGGAAAGAAAGTGGAAGGTTTGTATTGGTTCACAGTTATTTAGGTTCATGGTCAATTGATGCAAAAACCTAGGCCTCTTCAGGGCAGCGCATCATGATGGGGCCATGCAGCAGAAGATGCTCCTTCTCCGACCACGCAGGTTGAAATACAGACAGGTGGGGCTATAGCTCCAGCATCCATTTGAGGGCTCCCCCCACACAACCTAACCTCTTACATTTTCCTCACTACGCCAGATATGATGAGAAGCATTTGTTATCGACACATTCAGGAGGCTACAAGTTAAGGTGGTACCGTAAAGAGCAAGCTATTCTCCTCATACACTTCATATGACAGAAATATGTTCAATGGAAATGCATGTTGATGTTGTCATGAAGATTTCCAGTAAAGATAATTGTGCTGTTCTTTAAAGCTTTCAGAGACTCAAATGTGTAAACCAACCTAGGCTAGAGTTTGCTCTAGGAAAGCCTGGTTTTAAAAACAAACCGACAAACAAACAAACAAACAAATAACAAACATATAATCTTTTTCGAGAATAGGAGGAAATAGAAAAGAAAATAAGAGAAAAGAAATTACCATCCTATATTACCCAGATCCTAACTGTAACACATTCAATTCTCTAAAAACTATGATGGACAGCCTGATTACTATTGACTAGGAGCCTTGAAGATGTTATCAATACTGATTTCCATAAAACCATAGGGTTATCATATGCAGTCTACAAGGAGAATCACAATAGCTTACAGTTTACTATGGCACATGAGTTAACTAGAGGCATAGTGCTGATCTGGCACTGGGCACTTAAAGCACGAAGTTGTAATGCTTGAACTTACCGGAGTGACAGGAAACACATCAAGACAGTAAATGTGCGCACCACCGTTAACTTCTCACTATTGTTATTACACATTACATATTTCTGTTCAAGTCTCAATGACAAAGGCTCTTTTGCATGTTATGCATTTCTCTGCAATGTTTGATAAATTTTAACCTGTTTCACAAGATTTATATTCATATTATGTGGTAAAAATGATAAAACCACCAAGTATACATATTTTATGTTTTAATGACATGTACAATTTTTCATACTTTTCCATACCTTTTGCTACCTTCTTTGAGAGTTTGTTCAAACTGTAACTCTAGAATAAATGCAAATGAAATAAGATTTGTTTTGCATTTGAGACAACAAATTGTAATTCATGTCCTTGGAAGGCCACATCTTGCCCCTACCCCCAGTGGAGTCTCTCCTAGCAAAGGAGATTCTACTTCTTTCTAAGATCTAGTTAATTTGCTTTTTTTTTTTTTATAAAGCAGGTTTAGCTTGACCTCATATGAAAATACTTGCTAAAATCCCACACAGAAATAGATCATATCTTCTGAGGGAAACTGTTTCACAATTTCCATTTCCCTCAGGCTCGGTTACATTACAAAAATTTTGCTATCAAATACTCTAATTAATTACAAAGAGATGAAGAATGAAACAGAAAACTGGGGCGGGGGGGGGCATGTTGCCGTGCATTGAAAATCAGTCTTGGCATAGGTCATGTAAGTTTGAATCACTGTTTCATTTGCTTGCAGTCTGTTGCTAGGTTTTTTTTTTTTTCCCCTCTGGAACGTGGTCATCTCGTGATTACAGATGCATGCATCACGTAGAGTGTCAAGTTTATTTCAGTTTTAAGTGAGAGAAAAATAAGGTATTTCCTCAGTGCATATAGCATCTAAATATCACCTTTTCCATTTTCACCTCATGAAATATCAATTTTCTCAACTAAAGTTTAGTATTTTCCTACAGATTACAGTAATACTTCAAAGAGCAAACATTTGAATCATTCAGCTAATGAGAAATTCAAACTTTTAACATTTATTTCTGTGTCAAAATGACAAAATTTAGGAAATAATGATCATGAAACCTGGTACCTGAACGATAAAATAAACTCATTATTATATTGTTTAAGGAAGAAGAGAATAGATACATTGATTTCTAAAAAATATAAATTGAGAATATATGCTCAACTCCTAAAAATTATTCAAATCTATCTCCTCACAGACATGTATAAATGTTTGCCTGACAACATATAGTCTTTTTCTTCATACTAGCTAGAAGTTGGGCAGAGTAAAACTGCCCCTCAAGCAATAAGGTTGGGCTACTAACTGGTTTCTCAGAAGGGCAGCATGTGTGTTGCTCTGTAATCCTTCCTTGCTTCTGTATTAAAACTTGTTTCCCTCCTCTGCCCCTCATAAAGGGTGACCATGTCTCATTAGTGATTTCTCCTAAGGAACTTAAGTCCACTCTGCTTCCTTCAGCTTAGGCTACAACTTTGGAGGCAATGAAAGGACAAAGTTTCAGGAGTGACTTATTAGAAAGACCTCACACCAGCCTCGTGAGGCACTATCACTCTCTACAGCTGACAGGAGCAAACACGTTAATCTCCACAGAGCTCTCCCTACACGATGTATGAAACAATAATCCTCCCAGCCATCCCCATTCCCTCCCTGAAGTAGGGAGGGTGGGAGAGGAGACGGGGGGAGAAAAGGAGTGGGGAGGAGAACTTGAGGGAATGGGATAGTGGAGAAGGAGGAAGGACAGAGAGGGAGAGTAAGGAAAGAGATATCTTGATTGAGGGAGCCATTATGGAGTTAGCAATAACCTGGCACTAGAAAAATTCCCAGGAATCCACAAGGATGACCCCAGCTAAGACCCTAAGCAATACTGGAGAGGTTAACCGATTGGTATAATTTGTGCTTTTTCTTCTGTTCATTCTGTTTTGCTATTTTTTTTAAAAAATAAACTCTCTTACAGCTGCACTATTTTTTCCATCTTTGGAATTATATATTTATTTTTCTGCAAAAAAAAACCCAAAACTCAACAATATCCATCAAGTGAAAAAAATGTTTTGTGGTTTATCCTCGGAGGGTATGTGTGTGCTGTGTGTGTTTGTGAAGGAGAAAGGAGAGTGTCTTACCTGGCCTGAAAAAGAGGAGTTATGACTACCCCTGAACTACCGAATGAGTACATTGAACACTTATCAGCCATTAATTAATATAAAATACACTGATGTTCTCTCTCTCTCTCTCTCTTTCTCTCTCTCTCTCTCTCTTTCTCTCTCTCTCTCTCTCACACACACACACACACACACACACACACACAGATATATTATTCCACTAAAAGGAGTACTGTCACTGAAGAGCAATTTAGTATCTAATAAAGATGGTATCCTCATGATGACACAGTATATATACACATTGTTATTACAGATTTGTAGACAATCAAATGATGTCTACAATATGACATGCATGAAATAAAAAAGTGGCACTATGTTTTTGTATGTTAACATTGTTATAAAAACATATCCATAGATGTATGAAATAAACATAGTAGAACAGTTTTTTTGGAGGGAAGCATTTTGGAGTGCTAAGCACTTTGGAGGTATTAGAACTTTTTTTATTATTTTAGTTCATCCATTTTTTCTATAAGAGGAATGCTATTTACAGTTCAGGCAAAAGTGATCTTAAGGAGCTTTTCATATTTAACCCCTGAATCAATTTTGTTCTTTAAATTATCATCAGAACACTAATTATGACCATTATACTTAGTGAGTCGGAGAGACGTGAAGTTTCACACACATTTAAATGCTAGCCAAGCATAGCTTTGGCTTCAATTTGAGAGTGTCATATATGATAAAATGTTAGCAATAAAAAGAACATTAAAGATACCCTAATTAAAACTCTAGCCTTAGCAGTAAGCGACTACACAATATTTCCACATTAGCTACCCATGAAAATCTATTTCAATCTGGCACATGGCTTGTATTTGTTTGAGAAGCAGGAATTGAACTGCAGAAAATAATGCAACAAATGGGCCAACGTTCTTCACTCATAACAGTCATTTGCATTTTAGAATTTTGTACTATCATTAACATTTATAGGCATGACACTTTCACAATTGACTGCCCATGACGGTTTAACTCCACTTTGTATGCAGAGAATGGCTTATGTTTAATGTTGGGACTATAAGTAAATTAAATAAACTATTAAGAACGTTTCTCCCCTACTTTATCATGTTTTTCTTTAAAACCATTTAATATTAAGAATTTCATTTCATAACATAAAAAGTCAGCCATACTGAACCTTACAGGAGAGAAAGTGAAAAGTACACTTGAACGCATTGGCACAGGGAACCACTTCCTAAATATAACCCCAGCAGCACAATCCCTGAGAGAAACAACTGATAAATGGGATCTCCTGAAACTGAAAAGCTTCTATAAAGCAGAGGACACAGTCAACAAGACAAAATGACAGCCTACAGAATGGGAAAAGATCTTCACTAACCCCACATCAGACAGAAGTCTAATCTCAAAGACATACAAAGAACTCAAAAAAATTGGTCATTAAAAGAACAAATAATCCAATAAAAAATGGAGTAGAGACCTAAATAGAGAATTCTCAGCAGTAGAATCTAAAATGGCTGAAAGACAGTTAAGGAAATGTTCAACATCCTTAGTCATCAGAGAAATTCAAATCAAAAATTGCACCTGTAAGAATGGCCAAGATCAAAAACACTGATTACAACTTATGCTGGAAAGGTTGTGGGATAAAGGGAACACTCCTGCATTGCTGGTGGGAATGCAAGCCAGTACAGTCCCTTTGAATGTCAGTATGGCGATTTCTCAGAAAATTAGGAAAAAAAAAAAAACTTCCTCAAGACGCAGTGATTCCTCTTTTGGGTATATATCCAAAGGATGCTCAACCATGCCACAAGGACATGAGCTCAACTATGTTCATAGTAGCATTGTTTGTCATAGCCAGAACCTGGAAACAACCTAAATGTCCCTCAACCAAAGAAAGAATAAGGTACATTTACGCAATGGAGTACTACACAGCAGAAAAAAATAATGATGTCTTGAATTTTGCAGGCAAATGGATGGAGCTAGAAAACATCATTTTGAGTGAAGTAACCTAGAATCAAAAAGACAATTATCACATGTGCTCACTCATAAAGTGGTTTTTAAACATAAAGCAAAGAAAACCAGCCCACTAATCAGAATCCCAGAGAACCTAGACAACAATGAGAGACAGTTGATACAATACTAATCCACAGGGATAATAGAAAAGACAAGATCTCCTGAGTAAATTGGGAGCATGGGGAACTTGTGAGAACGTTAAAGTGGAGGGGAGAGGCAGGGAGGGGAGCAGAGAAAAATGTAGAGCCCAATAAATTTCAATAAAACAGAATTTCATTTCATCTAATATGTAACTAATCTGGATCATGCCCATAACTATATTACCAGAAAGACCCACACAGGATTTATAAAAGAAGGATAATTTGAAGGAGAATTTGAAATGGTTAGCAATATCAATAGCAAGTAGCTATTCATGTTTACACAGAAGTTAGTTCTTTGATGTGAAAAGTAGAAGTAAAATACTTGGAATATAAGATTTAATGATGAGGCAGAAGATGATAAAAATACAACGATAAAACAGACTGTTCTGTTGGGACAATACTGAAAATACATTTAAATAGAATCATTTGCAGTAATTTGGCAGTGATGGATCTTAGCACTAGAAGTCCTTGGAAAGCAGATACCGGGAGTTTGTATTATTATGGTTGTTGTTCAAGGAATGCAGGGATCTCTCTGTCTATACCTCCTATAACTTGGACCAAACATTTGCACCTCTATGCTCAGCTTTCATTTTGTGTGTTCTAGGGATTGAACTAAAGACCTTATGCATGCAGAGCAGGTGCTTTCCTGCGACCCCAGTGCAGTTCATTAATGATTTTAGCATGTAATTGATTGGTAAGCAAACCACTCAGAAGAGGATGAGGTGCCGTCATATCATTTGAATATGGAGTCCTGTGATCTGGACACTTATTGCTACAACAGTTAGCCTTTATTGACAAGTTCAGAGTAAAAATGAGAATTAATAGACAAATGTAATAAACTGAAGTCACACAGAGGTCGAATTTTAAGAGAAATTGAGATGGTCAGGACCCAGGGAGATAATTCAGCAAAACAATTCCATTTATAACAAACAGTACTTAGGGTCTTAGGAAACTGCCAAAGTCATATCAATACTCTGGCTTGTCTAGTGACTTGAGACTGAGACACAATATTCCAAGGATGAAAAGGAGTGAAACCTATTTATAAAAACTGTCTAGTTTTCTGACTATGTCTAGTTAAAATTACCTGCAAAGAATTTATCTTCCAAGTTGTTGAAGAATTATTGCTTAATAGCTACAAGTCCAGATTCAAAGGCCTTGACTCTATATCTACTAAAAGATCTCTTAGATGTAAGGTTAAGTACAAATGAGAGATGAGTTCTACAAGTTTCTTAAGCAGAAAAAAATCATACATTCAAACCCCTATTTAAATATGATTATATAGGATAGGAAAAACAACATCCAATTATATCAATTTTCCAGACCAGAGAGTTACTCCTAGAGAATATAAACAGGCTTAACAGCCTTTTAATTTCTTTCTAGGCAGCTAGACAACATGGGGTCCGCATTGCTGGATTCCATCATGTCATGGATCAATGATTTCTGGGAGCTTTCTGCTTTCTAAATAAAAGCTGCAATTCAGTTATTTTGCCTCTGTTACTACGTGTGTAGAAAATGCAGAAAGCACAATACATGGGTTTTCATTCGCAGGTTTCTGAATTGTGAGTATAGTTGTAAAGGTGGGGTGATTGAAGTCAGTTGTCATTAATCAGAGTTCCAAAGAATCACCTGCATGCAGATATTAGGATTTCAGATATTCACCCTCTGAGAATGTAACAACCGTGAGGACAGCATGAATATGTTCCCTGATATTTTTTTTCCATGTAATTCAGGGAATCCAGAGTCGTATGGATTTCAGAGTTCTGATCACCTATGACTGTCTAGATACAATTAATGGTAACTCCTGGAGAGGTTTCATATGATGCCTTCAAATTAATAATAGGTTATGTTGCCCTCAGTGATTTCCATAAGGACTACTGTTTTTTGTTTGTTTGTTTGTTTGTTTGACCTTAGTTGGCATAACTGAGAGCAGGGAGTGCTTGGTGACTCATTTTAATCACGGAAGAGCAGCTTTCAAAACAGAACATAAAACAGCTGTTGCGAGTTAACTCCTATTAGTGAGAAGCCAGAAAGGTATGGAAATAACTGTTTTTTTTTCCACACCTAAAAGTTGGGAGCGTGTAGATCATAACAGCAACTTCTCCATGTGTTTGTAATGATTTCTTAAGAATCTAAGAAAGCTAGTTTGAGGCCGGTACTGTGTGCTGGTTTGAATGCAAATGGCCCCCATAGAGTGACAAAGGGAGTCACAACAAAGGGAGTGACACTATTGGAAGTGTGGCCTTGCTGGAATTGGTTTGATCTTATTGGAATAGATGTGGCCTTGTTGGAAGAAGTGTCTCACCCGGGGTGGACTTTGAGGTTTCAGAAGCTCAAGGCAGGCCCAGTGACATTCTCTCTCCCTGCTGCCTGCAGATCTGATGTAGAACTCTGAGCTGCTCTCCAGCAACATGTCTAACTGCATGCTGCCATGCTTGCTGCCATGGTGAGAATTGACTATACCTCTGACATTGTTAGCATGCCCCAGTTAAATGTTTATTATAAGAGCAATAGACATTGGTGCTCATGGTATATATCTCTTCACAGCAATAACAGCTCAACTACGACATGATGCTAGCTACAGAACTTTCCCGGTTGCTCCTTCAACTCCCTTTCTCTCCCTTCTACTCGCCCTTCTGTAATCCATCCCACACATTTTATCTATACCTTCTTGTCTTCTTTCATTTGTTATACTCATTCATCTCACATTTTATCTGCACTTTCTTAGCTTCAGTTAAAGGAAAAGGTATAGTAGCGACCTTTTCTTCTTACTGTTTGTCTACACAGCCCTTTTCGAGGACTTTGCTCCAGGTCATTGTCCTCTGTGTGGCTCTAAGTACCTTTCCCACCCTCTCTCCTCTGTACCAAGCCAAGTCATTGTCACTTGACTATCAGTCCGTGACTTTCTGCACTCACTCTGCATGAAAATATTTATAGGGCTTGGCTAGCTTGAAAAATGAGGGAAGACAAGCAAAACCTATTCCCATTTTTCTCTGCTGCACTTCCTCCCATACAAAGTGGTTTTCTCTTTTCAGAAATAATACAATCCTTTTTGGTGAATACCATGTTTGGTTCCATGAGTGCTATATTCTCTTTCCTTTACTATAAAGATTTCACTTTCAAATCTTTAACCATAGTAAATTTTCCCTTTCAGGGTTTCTAATTAATCCTGAATTACAAATGTAGTGGTCTCTGTGTGTGTGTTCTTCTGTTTAAAACTACTTCCAACATTGGGCTGCTTTCCTTCCATCTCAATAGTGAAGCCCTCCTCTTCCATTTTGCCAAGGATCCAAAACTGATGCAGCATACTTCCCCTCTTGCTTTTATTTCCTCTCTATTAGTGCCCCAAACCACTATTTCGATCTTACATTTAAATTACTGTTACTGTGTTTCTATGACACCATTATAATTATTATTTATAAAGCAATAGATTATTTGATTTCAAGCAAAGAATCTCAAAATGTATATAATGGTTCTTATCCTCCAAGAACCCCAAGGCTCATGATCCCAACTTCGGATTCAATTTTCCTTTCCATGGATGAAATATTTACAAAATATGCTCATACTCCGCTTCTTACCTCTATTCATTCTGCCCTTTTCTGTTTGCCTGCAGAAAAATTCCAATCTTATTACATTATCAGTTAAGTTTGCAAAATCTCAACTTGTTACTTTTGGATTTCTGGTGAGCTGAGTAATAGGACTAGACTAAGGCTGAACATGAATTTGAAAGTTACTTCCCCAGAGCAATAAGATCAACAAGTATTTCATAACACCATAGCTGCATTGCTGAGCACAAGGTGACCACAGGAGAGAAACACGGTGAACTGAATCTATAGCTCTTCAGAGGATAATGGAGATAATTATGAAGGATTTGTTTCTTTTTCATATGTAATCAACCGTTTTACTTCAAAACTGTTTAGGATTTATAGACACATACATACAATTATACACAAATATGTAAATACATGTGTGTGTGTGTGTGTGTAGTGTAACACTGTCCTCATGTATTTTTTGCTTTCAAATGTTTGCCCTAGTCTCAACAGATATATATATATATATATATATATATATATATATATATGTATATCAACAACACTTATTTATGACAATACTTTTTGTGGATTGCCTCCCAGGTTACAAGATCCAATGTGTTTATTCTCTTATTTATTTTCTTCTTATACAGGGGGATATAATTGTATATACCCATTCATACCACATATATTATATTCTCTAGGGTCTTGTTTCCTCCCACTCTTTTATTATACTCAGGGCAAGTATTTTAATAAACTCAAATGTATACTCTACTTGAAATAAAAGTACAAAACAAGGAGCAAAAAGATACATGTATAAATTATGCCTCAGGTTTTACATTTTTATATTGTAGGTTATTTTCATTCACATAATAAAATATTGTCACTTCAAGTGATGTGGTATGCAGTTCCATCCCTGGGGAAGTTAGATGACAGGGCTGTCAGTTTTAGAACCAATTTGGGTTACATAGGGTTTTCCAGATAACCTACAATCCAGTGTCATCTCAATGAACCAACATATAAAGTAAATGCTTGAGTAAAATTAATATTTTGCCATTTCCTTAGTTCCTATAATTTTAATAATTTCGATTTGGAATTTTGTTCTCCTTTCCATGGATTTCTTCCCTCCTAAATGTAAGTAAGATTCTTTAGCGGATTCCTAATTCATTGAGAGATGAGGTAATTCATGCTTCTTTCTCAAGCCTTTTTCCTCTCAGCTCCCCATTGCTATTCCTGCCCATTTCTACCTATATCCATGTGCAGACCCTGCATCCAGGGGTCTGTCTACTAGAAATACAAAGACAACAAACTGTAAGAGATGAGAAGCAAGAGAAACACAGAGAAGATTGTGCATAGTCTAACCACATAAAAAAGCAGGTAAAGAACAGAGAGAGAGAGAGAGAGAGAGAGAGAGAGAGAGAGAGAGAGAGAGAGAGAGAGAGAGAATGGACTGGGGATAGCAGATGACTATAGAAGCCTAAGATATACCCCAGTGACACTCATTCTCCAAGATCAAACCCTCAAATTCTTCCCAAGCAGACCCACCAATGAGAACCAAATATCAAAACTTATGATTCTATCTGAGCCCTTCTTATTCAAACACACTGTAGGTTACTTTTCTGTTTGTTTGTTTCATCAGTTTTATTTTAGACTTATTTATTTTTATTTTATATTTATGGGTGTCTTGCCTGCATGTATCTCTGTATATCATCTGTATGAAGTGCCCACAGAGGCCAGAAGAACCCACTCAACTAAGTTACAAATAGTCTTTAATCCTTGTGTGGGTGCTAGGGATCTAATCTAAGTCCTGTAAAAGAACAGTCAGTGCTGTTAACCCCTGAGCCATCTCTTCAATCCTTTGTCAGTAATTTAAACTCTTTTCCTATATCACATTTATTTTAATATAACAAAACTTACAGTCATATGTTGAATGCTGACAGAGAACTTGTCGAAATCATATATTTTATGTAAAGTATTCTGATTATAGCTAAATTGTTTTAATAAAATAAATATTCTTTGGAACATTGATTACCAGATTGTCTATTGCCAAAGGTGCAGAAACTACACAGAATTAATATTGTCTATGTACACACATGATATTGTTCAAGTATTTAACATTTTATTTATATTCCTATTTTCTTGAGAGATAATACCTATGTCAGAAAATCAAGATAAAAAAACTGGATATATGCAAAGAATCTTCAACTACAAAAATATTTAATGAACTCTGCCTTGTGAGATAAAAATATAAATAAAAGATGACATATGCCCTTTGCAGTAGATTTAACTCAAACTTTTCAATTTTAGGCTTGAATTTCAATTTGCTGAGCAAACTTTCTCTATTTGGACATGTTTTCTTCTCTGCTGGCTCAGCTCCATCTCTCCTGATGCCTAACGTATTTGTCTGAGTTGGCTCACATTTACAAAGCACCCAGTGTGAAATGCCATTTTGCTCCCTATTCATCCAGTTTTTTTTTTTCCCTTTTGTTCTTAGGAATTGACAGCAGCTTCGCACTGCACTGCAAGTCATCAAGAAGAGCTGTTGCTGAAGAAAAACCTAGGGCGTGTTCTAAAAATGAAAATTATAGCAGAAATTGGTTGTCTTCTTCCCATTAAGATAGGATCATGATTTTTTTAAAATCAGGAACCAAAGTGTGTAGAGTCTCTAGCAATAGGATCTTGCCATCTAGCTAAAATGGACAGCCAATAACAAGGCCAATGCTCTGTGTTGTGTTGGTTCCCTCGGGGTACTTCCTGACCTTTAATAACTCATTAAAAAGTATTCTGTAGCTAGCAATTAGATTTTCATTAAATCATTCATGTCATTGGAAGGAAGTGTTGTCTGCCCAAGCATGCTACTTTTCTTCAAACTACATTTATTATGATATGCCTTGTAAGTAGTTTACAAACCGCTGGATTTCCATGCTTAGTTTTGATTAACCTCTGCCTGTACTTACTTAGCCCCCACCACACTCATTCAAATTGATTGGACTTAGGAAACAATTAAAATAATAATCATAAATGTTTTTTTAAAGACAGGAATTCAGGAGGGAGACAGGCTACTAGGTTCCAGGAGGAATGGGAGTGGGGTGGTATGAGGTAGAAGGGATCGAACTATATTATATACATGTAAAAGATTTTAAAAGAAAAAGTACAATTATTTTAAAAATTACATGCTGCCCCATTAATTAAAGGACAGCATTAATTTCTTTATGTATTAGTCAAGAAGCATTTTATTAAAATAAAAATTAGGAAACCAATTAAAAATAAATTAGTATTAAAAGTAATCAATGAACCCCATCCACCCTTAAAGTTATAAAGTGAATATTAAAACAGAACATTGATTAATTAAACAAGTTATCTAGAACTCGTCAAATCCTAAGTAATAATAGGTAAAAATAGAAAACAAATGGTTATTTTTATGAGTAGGACAAATGGGAATTGACCATTTTATCTATGAGCAAGTCACTGAGGGTCTTCATTTCCCCACTCAATGCTTTAGTCAGGGTTAATTTGCTATGATGAAACACCATGACCAAAAGCAAGTTGGAGATGAATTTCTTTGGTTTACTCTTCCATAACATAGTTCATCATTAAAGGTATTCGGGGCAGGGACTCAAGCAATGTAAGAACCCAGAGGCAGGAGCTGATGCAGAGGCCATTGAGGAGTGCTGCTTACTGCCTGGCTTCCTCTCATGTGCTCAGCCTGCCTTCTTATAGAACCCCGGATTACCAACTCAGGGTTGGTCCAATCTGCACTAGCTAAACTCTCTCTCATCGATCATTGAGAAAATGTCCTATAGGCTTGTCTGCATTCAGTCTTAGAGGGATATTGTCTTCACTGATGTTTCCTCCTCTCAGATTACTGATTTCTGTCAAGTTAACATAAAACTAGCCAGTGTAATATTCTGTCACTGAAAGGTATTCATGTGCATCTTAGATGTAAAATAATTGATGATACAGCAATCTACTCCCTTCCCCATATTCCTCTGAATTCCTCTGAAAGTAAGTTTTACTTGCATTGCATGACCTGTTTGTAAAATAGTTATAATGCTTCAAACTAGCAAACCCTGCCACAGACAATGCTGTGGGATATCTTCATTCATAGCATCAAGGAAGCTGCCAACTTCTCATACAATGCCATTTGAGGTCTCTCTTGGCAACATCTGGAAACTTTAGACATAAATACATTTGCAGGATACAGACAGTCTTGCTTCTCCATGTCTAGGATTAAGTGGAACATTTATCTTCATCAGTGAAGAAAAAGAACAGAATTAAAAAATAAACTGGATATATTACTTTAAAATACACATGTCCTGCGCTACCGTCTCGCCTGCAAGAACGATGCGGCACACTTAGGATTCTTCTGCAGAAAAGCTTTAATGTGTCTTGAGAGAGAGAGCATAAGCTTACAAAGCGGAGACCCAGAACGAGGGGAACCCATCCCTTATATAGGAAACAGTTCTCGCTTCGGACGTGTCACTCTTGGATTGGTCCGCTGCCCATCAACCCAGATGATGCCTCGGGAGTAGGCAGGGACGCAGCAGTGGAAAGTTACCAAGCACATGCGCATTATCTTGTTCACCAGGCGGTGAGGCCGGATGCCAGTGCCATCTTGTAATGGAGAATGTGGTTGCGGCCCTCCACATACACATGCAATTTTAATCACATCCAGTTCAATGTGTGTTTGACAGCTAAGTGATAAGCTAGACAGTGACAATAGTATTCATTCTTTGTTAACTTCTTTCATAATTTCCATTAAATGTAGGCCAATGATAACTTCTAAGATTAAATCCAACAGAAAGTGACTGTTTTTGATCAAAATCATCCAGAATTCATTCAAGTCTTGCATTGTTTCATGCATAATAATAAGTAATGTCATTGCAACATTTTTCAGTGTCTGCAATATTCTATTGAGCCCTTGAAACCAATAGGTACAATATGCAGTCATGATTTTGAATGCTTACAATCTAAGGAGGATCATGTAAAAAAAAATAAAAGGAAAGAAGAAGAAGCAAATCTAATCAAAACAATGGATGCTAGGGAGAAAGTGTAGTTCTGCGTGAGTGTGACTAACATGTCAAGGACCAGTGTTTCAGGCCCATGGGAAACATTCACCTCCACCCCCAAGTGTGATGTTGAAAAGGATAACAAAGCTTTCTTTTGCTCTGAGTGCAAATTCTGACAGTGTGTTTAGGAAACATTCACCCTAGCTTTCTCTCCTTGGATATTTATACCTGAAAGCTATTTTATGGAGACTTCTAATGACTAAAGGAGAGATTGACTAAACCTACCTTATTGTTTAGCTGTACAATGTCACTACACACCTACCTATCTCCATGTCAAACTTGATGTAATGCATACACCAAGCTTGAGGTTCTGGGTGGCTGAAAGTTCCTTCAAAAAGCTCATCCCACCTTGTGGAAGTTTTTCTGGTACTCTGTTTGTTCTTCCATTGCCTCATGCCAGGGTCAGGTCAATCCCTAGGACTCGGGATGTGGCTATGGGCCTCTTGGAGTTACTGATATAGTTGCTGGGAGCTGCAGGGCAGATTTGGTGAGGGAACTGGAGAGCACTTAGAATTCTATTCTTCGGCACTTCACATTTATCACGTTGCAGTGTTGGGCCCTCATTAACTCATCTACACGCAGGGGCTCACCAACTGTGAGAAGTCTGACACACAGACCATCTCAAAGGGTGGCTGAACAAAATAGATAATGTTAAGCTGGGCTTTCTATCTGAGGGAGTCTTGTAAGTACTTTTAAAGATAAGGAACACTTATCACAAACTCATTTATTTTTTAGAAGCCCTGTTTCCAAGCCTTGAGATGTTTGCTGACCTTCACTTCACTTTCGGATAAATGCCTTCCTGTTTACACTACAGCTTCGTTTAGATATTTTCCTAAATTTGTTTTTAGCAAGGATAATAAATCCTCTTCTAAGTATTATGATTGTGGCTAAAATTTGGTACCTCTCTCAAAGACATTTATATTGTAAAAGATTTATTTCTTAGTGGCGATTTTTACTATGCTTTTACATTTCTGACCTCTCTCTCTCCAACTATATGAAACATTATTTGCATGGATGTTTCTTCTATCATTTTCCCTTAATTTTGAAAGATAGCATGAATGTTATTTTCATATGCCTTTTATATGCATATAGAACATATTATAGTCCTGGAATTAGTGATATCCTGAAGCAAAGGGCTTCTGTTTTAATAAATAGCAATGAAGTATATTCTAAAATGCCATATCTTATATGATTACAATTAAACAATGCTTTTATTTTAAGATTTCTCCAATAAATTTTTATCCTAAATGGCTGGGTATCAATATAATTCCTCAAAGTAAGAACATAACCTGTTCTAGCATAGTTTAGGAATGATGGCATCTTAGAATTTATGAACAGAGTGTTCAAAGGAATGCTTACTTACTGATGTAGTATTAGCATCTTCTTCATAGTTGTGAAAATAAAAATAAAAGCGTGTCATCTGAATTAATGCAATATTTCATGAATCTATTTTGTTTGCATGTAAAACACTATAATGAATCCATCCAAAACACTAAGTGCCTCAAGCTTAGTCTAAATGTAGCATTAATACACAGTCAGTGAAATTATTCTATCAGAATTAATATTTTGCTTTGATATGTCATTACACATGGATTTAATATTTCTGGTAACAGAAATAGTTATATAGTTGAAGTTCAAGAAATTATTTAAATAAAGTTTAAGTTTTGTCATATATAATTAAATGTTTGAAAATGAAAAAAAATATTCAAATTGTAAGTAAGCTTAAGAGAATTTTATTGCATCTATTGCAATAAGGAAGAAATTTTCAGGGAAAACCCAAAGCTACAGTTTGGTTACTTTTTGTTTATTTACATTATTTATTTTCTACTTTCACATGTTGTCTTTAATCATACATATTAGACATGGGACTGGAGAGATGACTCCATAAAAAAGATCATTTGTAGAGATTCATATTCAGTTCTCAGCATCTACATGATTGATCACATGTGTCCATAACTCCAACTCCAGGAGGTTTTAGACTATTTTCTGCCCTCCATGAACACCAGACACACACCTGGTACACATATATACATACAGGAAAGAACTTCTATAGATCAAATAAAAAATAAAAAAAAATCTTTCGAAAGAAAGGGATTAGACTATTATCAACTACAGAGTTAAGATTAAATCTGGAGCCAGGTGGTAGTGGCACATGCCTTTAATCCCAGCTCTCGAGAGGCAGAGGCAGGCAGATCTCTGTGAGTTCGAGTCCAGGCTGGTCTACAAGAGTTAGTTCCAGGATAGGTCCAAAGCTACAGAGAAACCCTGTCTCAAAACAAACAAACAAATAAGTAAATAAAATTAAAAATAAAAGATTAAATCTGGAGAGAAAGGAAGGTCCTCCCCTGTACCGGGAGCACACAGGGGCCAAGGCTGGGGTAGACTATGTTACTAGGTCTCCAGCCCATCCATCTCGGTGGGTGGTATTATTATTTATAAAGACATGGATGACAGGAGGTAGGTCCCACAAGCGGCAGCGATGGGTCACCCAAGGCCTCAATGGGTGGAGGGGAGGAAGAAAAGAGAGAGTGAGAGAGAGAGAGAAAGAGAAAGAGAGAGAGAGAGAGAGAGAGAGAGAGAGAGAGAGAGAGAGAGAGAGAGAGAGAGAGGACACACACAGAGAGAGGCTGTAGTTACCTTTTCAGAAGAGTGAATTAAAGAGAGTACAGGCTGGAGACAGGATATCCCCTTGCCTACATGGAAGGGTGACATGGTTGGGTGTGGGCAGAGCTTGTCTCTTAAAGGGATAGGGTACCCAGGTGACAGACCAGGCCAGCAGGTTGTAACAGGTGGCGAACGTCCACAGCTCCTGCTCCAGTTGCTCCCGCACCTGTCTCCTTCACTAAATGCACCCATTCCATCTGCCACCAATTAGGAGCCCATGCCTCCTTCTTGCCCATTAGTTGTACCTTACAGTTACAGGCATTGGTGAGCTGCGCTGTATCACTGCTGGGACCCAGATCATGGTTCCCAAGATGAAGCAGCTAGCTCTCTGAACTGCCCACCATCTCTCTTTGGCTGAACGAGTATACTGGGTGGTTTTGTGTGTCAACACACAAGCTAAAGTCATCAGAGAGGAAGGAGCCTCTGATGCGGAAATCCATCCATGAAATCCAGCTGTAAGACATTTTCTCATTTAGGGACCAATGGGGGAGAGTTCAGCCATAGTAGGTGATGCCATCCCTGGGCTGGTCCTGAGTTCTGTAGGAAAGCAGGCTGAGCAAGCCATGAGGAGCAAACCAGTAAGCAGCACCCCTCCATGGCCTCTGCATCAGCTCCTATTTCTGGGATCCTGCCCTGTTCAAGTTCCTGTCCTGACTTCCTTCAGTGATGACTAAACAATGCTGAAATGTAAGGCAAATAACCCCCCAACATAAAATGATTAAGTCAGGTTTTGTTGTATTTAAATTAACCTTATTGTTACTTTACTCATAGCGTTTTCTTGTTTGTTGTCATTGAACATTTTAAACCTATTATCCTGTGGAAATAAGTCTATGGATACTGTATTAAGTAAAAATTAGGAAAGAGAACTTAAAGTTTAATTTAGGATTATGTACATATTATTTTAAGGTAAATATTTTAAGGCATTATTATTTATATTTGTATTCTCTTTGTTTCCCAAAGTCTGTACTTTGTAAATTAACTTAGAATCTAAAGGAAGGACTTAAACATGTGCATACTTCTTTAAGTAATTAAAGGGCATCATGATCAGAAATGCATCTGTCTTGCTTTGCTGGTTACTGTGGCAAATGCCTTCTAAATGCACTTTTAAATAGTCAGGATTCATTTTGACTCATAGTTTGAATGCCTACTGTCCATCATGGTGTGAAAGACATTTAAGAGTCCATGGCAGTAGGGTATAGTAGTAGGAGCCCTCACATCCTGACATAAACAATAAACATTGCTACTAGAGAGTGGGGAATCATGAAATTGGGTAGGCACAGAGTAGGTAGGCAGCTCTCGAAGACATTCTGGTAGGAGGATGAATATGATGAGAATACATTGTTTGGAACTCTCAATGAGTTAATAAAAACATTGCTTTAAACATTTCATGACATATAGGCTGTAGAGAAGGGTCTAAGAGCACTTGCTTCACATTAAGAATACTTGAGTTTAGATCCTGCCTCTCATGTAACAAAACAGGCTTCCTGAACACATTTGTAATTCTAACTCCAAGGTATCTGATCCCTCTTCTGGCTTTCACTCAACCAAAGAAGTACTCACATTTCATATACACTAAAAATAAGTAAAATGTTTATTTAAGGGATGTTAAATGATAGATTGCAACAAGGAGTGCATTTAGTATGGTTTTTTGATATAAATGCTAAAATGGATGAAAACAATCAAGTTATTGGTTATTTAGAGGTTGTGATGGGATTGTGTTATAGTAATATTCTGTACCTGGATAGGTGGTGAATTGTATAGGTTCATATAATTTTAAAACTAATGAAATGATAAATGTAAGAATATGTGGTTGTATAAAATTTTATTGTACAGTGAATTATAAAATATAAGTTTATCAAAAAGGGTACTGATAACAAAAAATATTGATAACTGAAGTGCAATAAATATAATAAAGACAAATAACAAAGGGAGTATATCGAGAACTAGTAAATATTAATAGTGGCTAATAGATTAATAAGTATATAGAAGTATTCTATCATTATGTAATTTTGAATAATGGAAACATTTTATAAGAGAATATTGGAAAATTTGATTAAAAATTGCAGAAATATATTATTTAATCCACTAAAAATTTCTAATGTGTATATTTGTTGGGGGAAGCAGCTTGTTTGTTCTGGCTTCCCAGCTGCTCAAGTTCAAAATAACCATTCAAAAATTATATTAATTACAACACTGCTTGTCCTACTCGCTTATGCATATTTATACATAACTCTTAAATCTAGAATTAACCCATTTCCATTATTTTATATTTTACCACGAGGCTCGTGGCTTGCCGAGCCACGAGGTTCCAATGCATCTGTCCCCAGTGGCCACTACATGGTTTCTCCCGACTCTGCCTTCTTTCTCCCAGCATTCAGTTTAGTTTTTCCTGCCTTGTTCTGTTTACAGGCCAAAACAGCTTCTATATTCATTAACCAATAGGAGCAATACATATATAGAAAGACTTTTCACATCATATATTCCCAAAAGTTGCAACGGAAATTTTTACCTTTATTCAGAATTCTTGGATCATATTTCTACCAGAGTTACTCACTATTATTTAATATAGAAACATTCACTGAGCTCAAAAGAGATCACACTTGAGATACTTTTCTTACTAATAAACTCTCCTAAATGTCTGCATTTGTTCCATAATCTTATATTACAGAATAATGAATGGTGTGCTTTAAATGTGTAATTCTTTCATAGTAATCATGAGAGAACATATGATAGTCTTTCTGAATTCACAGTGTTAATTAGAAACAATGATCAATTTCATGACAAGACACAGTTCTACATTATCATACTGCTTATAACCTTAACACGACATTATTTAATATGCTAGCCAGTGAACACTTTAACAAATGCTTGTAAAAAATATACTTTGCATTCAAGGTAGTAGGAAACATCACTGCCCAGCTGTGATAAAAAATGAACAAAAGATACTACTGAGAGGCAAATAAGACGGGAGAATGAGGACCATGACTCAGCAACTGCTTTGCAGAAAACAGTGGACGAATGAGGGAGCAAGCATATAGCTTCCTGTGTAGGAGTAGACATCTTGTTCTCCATTACTTTGTCTGGAATATTTTAAGGCATATATTTTCAGCTGCTTGCTTGGATTTACTATTATTATTATTTTATTTTTATTATTATTGTGTCTCGTTAATGTTTTTTATTGAAAATAAATTCATCTCTCACACAATACCGACTAATTACAATTTTCCCTCTCTTCTCTACTCCCAGCATCCCCCACTTCCCCTGCTTTCCAGATTCACCTTCCTTCTGTTTCCCTTCATAAAAGAGTTGTTTTCTCAGAGACAACAGCCAAACACAACATAACAGTATGAAATAAAACAAGGCAAAAAGCCTCATATCAAGGCTGAAAATGTAACCCAATGAGAGGAAAAGAGTTTCAAGAGTACGGCAGAAAAAATCAGACATATGCCTGCTCCCACTCCTAGTAGTTCTCTTGCTTTTCTGTTTGTTCTTTTGTTTTGTTTTTCAAAACAGTTTTTTTTTCTGCATAGTCTTGTTCTTTGACCTTAAACTTGATCTGTAGACCAGGCAAGAGTCAAACTCCAGAGATCTGTCTGCCTATGCCTCCAGAGTGCTGAGATTAGAGGCATGTCCCACAAAAGCACAGTGGATTCCTATTTTTTAATGCATGTAAACATGCATATATAAAAGAAAGGATACTCTAAATAAATAAATATATGTGACACATAGTCAGCTTTCCTGTATTTAAAATAGTGGGACACTTTAATTTATTCTTTAAAAAGAAAGAATTTCCAAATCCTTTTTTTATGGCAATCAAATGGTAAAAAGAAAAATATAAACCTCACCTTATCTGGGTGTATTCAGAGTTTTCCCATATTGGATATTTGTAACTATGTACTTCTGAGATCTGTGGATTTGCAAAGCTATCTAAGGGCTAGCAAGAGTAACACAAACCCAGACTTTTTTTTGACTTAAAAGAGGTTTCAGACAGCAGAAAAGAAAAATTTGCTTTGGTAAAGTCAAATAGGATTTGCGTGTTTGTTGCTGTTATAAGGAAACTAATTGCTTGTTTAGGATGTAACTGCCTAACAGGGAGGGTGATAATTCTAATAAACAGATCATTAAAACGAGAATGGCAAAATAGAAGAAAATCATGGCAAACAGAGACATGTAGACAAAGTCCCTGTTGCTTGTCTCAATCAAATTGCAGATCCCTTAGGGGATGATGAGATTTCTGTTTTCTTAGTACTTAGGGTTTATATGAAACTAGTACTGCTGAGAAAATGTTGTAGTCATTTTCTCATTTAGTGTGCGCAATCATTCTTTAAAGCTAGATCGCTATCAGTCTCATTTAGTTCCTTTTGTTTTGAAGCCTTGGAAAAGAAGGAAAGGACTGTTTGCAGTTATCAGTACAATTTTGAACCAAGTCTCTGGCACTAGAGGGACAGCTTATATAAGCATATATATATATGCTTTATTTTGTTTTTTGTTACTCTTAATATTAAATTTACTTATGAAAATGTAAATTTTGTCTTTCACAAAGATTCTGCTATGTAATAACTGTAAGTTCTATTTCTATCAAAGGTTCTTAGAATCAGGTACTACCATAGTATTTAGACAGCTACCACATCATCAGAAAGCACTAATAATTCACTTGCCTTGTCTTTCAAATCAAAATAAAATCATATTCTATCTTTGTAAAGCTTTAAAAATGTGGACCTGGTAACACATCTGAGCTAATGATCTCTGATCACAGTCCTGTCAAATGCATTCAATTCACTAGCACCTATCTGGCAACTCAATTTTTTCCTGTAAGAGAGAGGGAAGGAAGAGAGGAGGGAGGGAGGGAGAGAGGGAGGGAGGGAGAGAGAGAGAGAGAGAGAGAGAGAGAGAGAGAGAGAGAGAGAGAGATCGAGATCAAAATCAATGGTTACAGTGTTCCCTATTTTTTTCCTGAAGCAACCAAATTGAGTGGCAAACAAATTCAAATTGGCTACCATGTGTATCAATTTTCTCTGATTTTTTTTTTTTAGTACTCTTCAGTAAAAATTATCCAGGTTGCAGTAGATCTGACGCTAGAAGAATCTAAAGGTTAAAAATACAATGTATGGTTTCATTTTTCATCTTTGTTTCTCTTTCAAGGTGTACAAGAAGAATATTAAAGCAAAAACAAGGAAGCAAATTATCGTCATAGAAGAAGCAGTGCTCCAAAAATGAGGAGAGAGAACAAAAGATGGAACAAGGTTGTTGGACTTGGAAGAAAAAGTTTCTAGTACCAAAAACCCATGAATCAGATAAAGGGTGTGGGAAAAACAGGTGGGTATAAAGCAGACAAACTATTTAGCAAATATTTAAATGTGGCAGACAATAAATTACTAAACCAAGATTTTAAACTCACTTTCCTTTGTAAGGTCAAAGAGGTTAAAGAGGTAGTAACAGTGAGTACATGAGGTTGGGTGCAGGCAAAATAAGCTGAAGGGTGTTTTTTTTGATTTTTCTTATAGCCAATATAAATATGAAGAAATAAATATCCCTCCTTATATTCTTCCCTGATATATTTCAACTAAGGGAGTCATTTTAGAGTTTACAGGAAACTTGATTATATATGGGATCCCAGGTCCAAGGAGAGATCCCCAGATTGTTCTCTGGACAGAGGAGGGGGTGCCTGAACCGGCCTTGGCCCGTGACCATACTGATGAATATTTTGCATGTCACCATAGATCCTTCATCTGGCGTTGGATGGCGATACAGATGGAGGCCCGCGTTGGAGCACCGAACTGAGCCCCCCAAGATCCAAATGAGGAGCAGAAGGAGGAAGAAAATGACGAAGGACTGCGAGGGATACTATCACCCACTGATACAAGGGGTCGGATCTAATGAGAGTTTACCAAGGCCAGATGGACCGTGACTGAACGAGCATGTGATCCAACCAGATTCTCTGAATGTGGCCGGATTTTCTGAATGTGGCTGGCCTGCAGTCTTTCTGAGAAGCCATTGACAATGACACTGGAACTGGTTTCCTCTGCATATACTGGATTTTTGGGATCCAGTCTGTTTGGATGCTCACCTTCCTGGACCTGGAGGGAGGGGGGAGGAACTTGGACTTCCCACAGGGCAGGAGACCCTGACTGCCCTTGGGGACAAAGAGGGAGGAGGAGAGGGAGGGGGGGAGTGGGAGGGCGTTGGGAGGAGGGGCGGAAATGGAAACTTTTTATAATTTAATAAAATTACTTTCAAAAAAAATAAAAAAAATAAAAAGATCAGTGGGAAATCACCTAAGAAAGTGAAAAAAAATATCCCTCCTTATAAAACTGTAAAAATTCAATGATTAAAATTAGTAAATTTTTAAATTAAAATTAGTAAAATAATATTGGTCTCTGCAGAAAAAAGGTTAAGGTGTAAATAAACTTCTTGTCTCCCAACTGGGCAGTAAACATGAACCATTCGCTTCTCTCCAACATTGACAGCAGTACTTGATATTTCTAAAGGACTAGAGATAGATATCATATGCAAGGACTCTACCTCTAACATATCTTCTCAGTCTTCTAATCCTTAATTTTGAGATAGTGTCACTAAATTACATTGGATGACCTTGAATTTGAGATCCTACTTCATCCTTCTCCTAAATAGTTGAAGTTATAATTGTGTGCCATAAGACCCTAACTTGGGAATGAATGAATGCTTCGTGATTGCTATTTTTTTCAGGTGGGAGGGATTTTTACAATCTTGCATTGAAGTAAGCTTTCTGTGAGTTTCTGGGGATGTTGTTCATAGGATTTGCAGTCTATGTTCATAAGCTGACCTAACTCCTACTGTCTCCTGAATTCCTTCTTTCCTTCTTACTATAAATCCCTTGCTTCAAATAACGCACTATGGCCCTGATACCAGTCACTCTCCATTCTCCTGGGACCTGAGTACAGGCACAGGAAGAGTTCGAATAAGGCCAAGACATCCTAGGAAAGAGTCATCTCTTTGGATCACTGGTAGTGTGGGATCCTTGGCCTGTGAGTAGTACTATGGCTGATGAGTCAGAGAATAAATTATAAAAGGAAGGAAGAAAAAAAAAGGAAAGGAAGGAAGTAAGGGAGGAAGGGAGGGAGAGAGGGAGGGAGGGAGGAAGGAAGGGAGGGAGGAAGGGAGGGAGGGAGGAAGGGAGGGAGGGAGGAAGGGAGGGAGGGAGGAAGGAAGATAGAAAGGAAGAAAGAAAGAAGAAGAGAAAAGGGGTAGTGGGTAAAAGCTTAGAATGGAAAAGAAAGTGCTTTCTTAACATTGAGTCTTCATTTTAATTTTTTCTGACTACTGAACACCGTATATAAGTGGCTCTGTCTTCCAGGGTACTTTATTTTGCTAACCTCCTCTTTTCCCTGAACTCCACAACTTCATTTTCTTTCCTCCCAACATTTGACATTGAGTTAAATGGACTAATAACACCTGAGAGTTTTAAAGAGTTTAGCTGAGAGAAGTGGGAAGTGTTTTAATTTAGAAGCAGGCATTGTTCTGTAGCCTAAATCTGGAAAGTGTGAGAGCAAGTGCATGTCCCAGAGCTGGTGCTTTCTCCTGTAATGCACCTGCTCCCCGTCTCTCACCTTTGGCACACATACAGCATTGATAAGGCTGAAAGGGCTTATTCAAACAAACCTCATTCAAATTATTATTCTTCCCCTTTCTAAAAATGGGTGGCCTTGGACAAGTTATGTAACCTGACTTGGCTAATTTCATTCTTCTACAAAATGTTTCTAATAACGTTTTTATTTTGTAAGCCTAAGTCATGTCATTGAACAAAGATGGGCCAGTGGAGGGATTCTTATACAATTGTAAAGAGATGTTTAAATCTCAGTTCCCATTTGTTGGAGTGCAGGTAGGGTGAACTATGTGAAATATAGCAATTCTATTTTAGTTGTCATAATCAGGCACCATCCAGGAAAGCCTTTCTGAGGTAGATAAACATGAATGTGTATGGTCCCCTGCCTTCGGTGGTGGGGTAATTTGTAGATGCGAAACACCCTCCAAAGTCTTAAAGCGAATGCAGAACTGTGGAAGTACTGGACCCAAGCACACTGTTTAGGTTCTGTCATAGGCCTAAATGAGTTTGCTTAGCTATTAGAATTTCTTCATCCTTGTATGTTTTGATAATTTATAGACATGTAATTATTAGTCTACTTGCATGCTTTAGTAAAGTTAGATTAGCGGTTAGTAGTTGTAATAATTGATATTTATCAATATAGTTGTCCAAACACTCTTCACAATGGTTACTTTGGGGTGAAGCAACCATCTCTGGGATTATGACTGAATGTCTCTAGGTCAGAATTCCACCGTGGCTGAACAAAGGACAATAACCATAATATAAAAAGAAAACATAATATAAAACATAATATAAAAACCAAGATATCAGAAAATTAAAAATGAGGTACAGATCTTGACTGAGAATTATCAAGAAGGAAACTCAAGAACCTGAGAAACACTTAAAGACCTGTTCAACATCTTTTTCCAGCAAGTAAATACAAATGAAAACTATCTTGGGATTTCATTTTACCCCTGTCAGAATAGTTCACACCAATAAAATATCTCACAGCTCATGCTGGCAAAGATGAGGAACAAGGAGATTCATCCATTGCTAGTGGACTTCGAACTTGTACAGCTGTTATGAAAATCAGTGTGGTGGTTCCTCAGGAAGATGGAATCTATCACCTTAAGATCTGCTAGATCACTTTTGGACAGAAACCCAAAGAAAACTTCATCCTGTTACAAAGACATTTACTCGACTCTGTTCATTGCTGCTCTATTGTTAATAGTCATACAATGGAAATGAACTGGAAGCCCATAACAAAAGAATACAGAAAAAATAAAATGTGGTGCATTTGCAAAATGGAATAAAACTTAGCTGTTTTCTTAAATGAAATTATGAATTTCACAGGCAAATGGATAGAGTTGGGGGGAAAATGATCCTGAGTGAGATAACCCAGAGCAAGCAAAAACCCAAAATGGTATGTATTTGCTTATTTGTGAATACTATCTTTTAAGTCAATGAACCAAGCTACAGTTCGTAGACGTGAAGAGGATAGGTACAGATAGATAGATGTCATTGTGGAAGGAAAATAGAATGCAGTTATGGTGGTGGTGGCTGGAATGGAAGGATAAAGTGGGAAGGGGGAAGGGAAATGAGAGAGGAAACAGGGAAAGAAATAGATAAAGAGATAAAGTTAAGGACCATTTCAGCAGTAGTGTGGAAATAACAATAGGAACTTGCTAAAATATAGGCATTTATGAATGGTGATCTAAGTGACATTGCCCAATAATGGAGGAGACAGCCCCAGCTGGCCATCTCTTGTCATAAAATGGGACTTTTGGTACCAGAAATGGGTTACATTCAATAATTGTTCAAAGAGGTCTCATAGGAGCCCTGAAACAACCCAGGTTGTTGTTAAGACTATACATGTCTTCTCTCCAAAGACTAACAGCATGGCCTATTACTGAAGACATCGCCATACAACTCATTGAGCATGGAGAAAATGGGATGGTGCCTACATAGAGCTTCCACTTCCACAATGTAGTGTCTTTAGTATAGGAAGGAATTCTGCATGTTACCAAAGGAGGAGAAACGCCAACTCACTCATTAATCCTTCAACAATGGTGCTCAACATGCAAGATCTGTTAGTGCAACAAGAGGCACAAAAATGTGTGGGAGTAACCAACCAGTATCTGATTTGACTTAAGGACCACTTAAGGATCCATGACAGGGAACCCATACCTGACGCTGCTTCTGTGATCTAGAATCTGAGACTAGATAGCTCTAGGACCTACTTAACACCAAAAAGACTTCTAATGACATTCAGGAACACTCATAGATCAGTGCCTTGCTAAGCCATAATCAGAGCAACTCTTCTTAAAGGAGATAGGAACCAAAGCACAGCCAGGCATTATGCAGAGAATGAAAAACCTTGAAATAATTAGCTCTAAACTATATGTCCCCTTATAAAACTTACTCTTAGGGCTCAGGAGGAGGAAGAAAGAGCGAACCAGAGGGGATGGATGATACCAAGAAAAAAAGGCCCTTTAACTCATCATAATCAAAGCCTATATTCCCTCACAGAGACTGGAGCAGAATAGCAGGGGCGGCATAGGTCTGATACAGGTCCTTTGCATATATATTATAATGTCCAGTTTAGTATTTTTTGGGATTTCTAAATGTAGGAACAAATGCGTCAGTTTCCTACATCTTCTTTTGGGCTCCTTTTTTTTTTTCTGTTGGTTTTGTCCAACTTCAGTGTACAAGTATTTTAACGTTTTATGGTATTGTATTTTTATTATGCATTAGAGGCCTATTTGTTTTCTAAAGAGACAGCAAAGGGTAAATCCTGAAGAAAGGAGTGGTGGGAAGGAACTTGGAAAAATAGTAGTAGGATATATTTTGTGAGAAAAAAATCAATTTCCATATAAGGACCAATGATTCTTGTATAATCGGAAAAGCTTAAAGTCAGTCAAGTTAACTTCCAAATAGTTCATAAAACTTTTATTGCATTCACTTAAGCATTCTGTCAGAAATGACTGAGCATATCCATTTATGAAATAATTAATTTTTTCAATCTTATTAAAACATTCAATATGAATCTCTGCTATGGAAATATCTTCTCTACTTTTGTTAAAATTACATGATCATATTTTCAAAATAATAAAATTAGCATGTTTAACATTCAGGGTCTCATATCATTTTTATTAAAAAGTGTTTCATAAGTCAATTGGTAAGCACAGTTACATATTCAGTAAAAATACGTTTATGTTAGAATTAACAGAAGGCAGCCAAAGATTTCTAATGTAATTACTTAAAAGCCAAAGTAATCACATTCTTACATTTGTGTAAAGCAAAGATTAAACAAAATAATTACTCCTCCCATCAAATTAAACAAAAATTATGTAATCAATGAATAATAAGATTATTTGCAAAATGGGCACAATTATTTTATTATAATTCAATATTTTCATAGGACTCTAACCAAATTATATCTTAACAAAGAATGTAAGGTAGTAAAATATTTCATTTCTAATTGTAGAGGTTATTAGAAATGATCAATTGCTTGGTGAAACATACTGGAAATAAATAGTTAAGGCTTATGAATACCTAAATAGATTTTCCAAATGATATACAATGCCTTTAGAAGGAGAGCTTGTACCGTGAAATGGAATTCACAAATGTGAGACAAGTTTAAATCACTATAGAAATTGTAGGAACCAAGCGAGTTGTTAGAATTAATTCCTGTTGAGGTAACCAAGTGAATCACCTCTGCTTCATTGAATCAAACTGTACATTATTTCCTCTTATTTAGGTCCATGCTCTCTTGCTCTATAACCAATGCAATATGGGCAAATGTTTTCTATAGGTATTATTTCAGACAAGCTATAAGCTACTCATCAATGTTCTCCCAGATCTATTTCTATCTTTTGGGATCATTGACTGTTCAGCTTGTGGAGATCATTAAACCCTCAGTACAATAGAATGAGTCTCTGCAGGATGTTCTAACAGAGCACAGAATGGGTTTAACAACAGTGGAGGAAGACAGAAGAATGACATATAGGGGAAGAAAAACTATTGACACCTGTTAAATAAAAATCATTGTGTTTAAAGACCTATAGGATTTTCTAAAGTTCGTCTCATCAGAAATTTAAGGAATAGGGTTTCTATTTTCCTTCTTTCTTGGGACTTCAGCCTTTAAAGTAGCTAAAGAAAGTCATAGCATAGTGCTTCTTTCTTTATTCTCATTTCAATCCATATCATATATGTGTGCTGTAAAGCAGAAAGTGATGTGTTCTACAATCATAAAGTACTATGCTCAGGAAAGAGGAGATTCGCCTTCTGTAGATGGCAGTCATCAGAACAAAGCAGCTTCAACACGGATTTTGAGATTTAAGGTGACTTCAAGTATTCTGATAAAAGCAAAAGCACTTTATTGTCGACTGGTACTTCAAAATATTATTGGAAAGTACTTGGAAACTTCCAAAAAGTTAAGGCAATAGTAAAAAATAATAATAAAGATGGCTTGACTCCATCCATTAAACCCCATTTAAGTCAGAAAAAAATTATGGTATACCCAACAATTAACTTAGCAAAAGGCATTCATGAGCAGATTAAAAAATTAGTGTGTTAGTGAATTATATTAGATAATTAATTTTAAAATAGAATTTGAATAAATTTTCTTTATCATGGGATTAGGAAGAGAGTAAAGATTTTAAATTAATGCCAAATTTATATATGTAGTTCATATAATGTAGATGGAAGTACATACATACTTTTCATTACATAGGTTTAACACAATTTTAAAAATTGTAGGATTACAGATAAATGTACAGGTAGGTATCTTCAGAGTCTTAAGCAGCCAAATACCCTTGACTTAGCAAATTGGCTGATAGACACTTGTTTTCTGAATTTCTGTTGATTAGAAGTCCTTAGTGAAGTTGTCAGCCAAGTCCTTCTGACTTAGTCATGTCAATTTCCACTTAAAATTCTCTGCTTGACTGGGTGACAGCTGCACCTTACTAGATCTATGCCTCCATGTGGTGAAAAGAGAGATGAGTTTGCTCTAGAAACCTATTCTATCTTGAGGGTTCAATCGTCCTTAATTTATAAAAGGTTATCTTCTAATACCCCCTTCTACAAGTACTACCACATTCATGCTTTCGTCTTCCATCTATGAAATTATGAGGCTCGTAACTTATTTAAAAATAATTATGTAGCTGACACCATTTCTAAATCTAAAAGTAAGTATTGACTTCCCTGTCGGAAATTTCATACCATTTGTCAGACAAGATAAAATATTCTAAAGCTGTGCATGGACCAGGAATCAAACCCTAGACCTCCAATAGGGCAGAAAAAATTCTAGCACTGAACCTCCCATACCATGGCCACAATTTGTTTGTTATCTTAGCCAGTATTTGATTAAATCTTGCTACAAATTAGAAGAAAAATGAGATAAGAATGTATTGTATAATCATTGTACTTGTAAGTGATAATAGTGTTATTTTTTATATTATTTCTAGGTACTCTATGCACAATATGGAAAGTCTGTTGTGTGTTCAACAGAGAAAAAAATATACGTATGGTTTCAAAGCATCCCAATGCTATATTAACCTTAACAAAGCAAAGCTGACTTCAGATGACAAAGGGTCAGAATCAAAAGTAAGGGAGTGCTAAAAGTAGAGCAGGGATGTAATTTTAAAGGGAAAAATGAAAATATACCACACATTGAGTAAACAGTATATGATGGGATCAAAAGTTACGTGTGTGTGTGTGTGTGTGTGTGTGTGTGTGTGTGTGTACATACATGTTTATGTATATGTATATCTCTTAGGTGAATATAAATTCCTGGCAGACAACAGTCCATAACGGTGAACAAACATACAGTAGGAATTGTAGTTGGATACCCCAAACAAAATACGCAAGATTAAGGTTGGAATTTTTGTCTTTGGCAGATGGGTATGGGAAAGGTAAGTGAGTATACCCGGTTTTGTAGCTTTGACAGCTGATATAAATCATACAGATAACAAGGCAAACTTCTCAGTTTCTCTTTTGAATAGCTACGAAATTTAGTAAGAGGAGTTGGGAAGTTAAGCATAAGATGACTGTGACTGAGCAAAGAGAAGGCCATTGCTGTGAGAATACTGGAAGAAATATATTGTCAAGGAGAAGGTCAGGAAGGTAACTAAGGGATGAATCTTACATGTAAGGCACATTCTGATATGATATTCTGGGTGGAAGTGCTTTGAGCAGTTTCAAAGAACCGATAATGGCTTTCTAAATCACATTATTCATATGTAAAATTTCTTAACTGCATGTTTGCAATGAGAAATCTCACATTTTTCCTCATCCATGCTCATTTTATGTAAATAAATAACTTTTACTTATCTAAATAACATAACAAATTTAATTTAAATCAAAGCAAAAAAGGGGGGTATTAAATTTGCATTGAAGAAATCTTTGGTTGATAATATCTCTGAGAAACCAAAGGAATAAAGAAACTAGAAGAATATAAATGGTTTATAAAGAAGAAAATGGCTCCATCCGAACAGGTGTTTTTGATTTAACTTTCTATGAGTATTTTAAAATGCATAATTTTTATAGCTTTCATACTGTTCAAGCTCAGCTTTAACCTACAATTCAGAGGACACAATAATTTTTAATCATCTTATTTAGACTGAGTTTTCCAACACACCTTATAGAACTGAAGAATCGCTACTGAGTCGTATAGTTTATGTCCAAGCAAGCAGTCAGAACACAAAAGAATGACATATAACCTCCCATAATGACTCTAGCATCTAAATGCACACTACTTTCCTGAATTGTCAGAGGGGACAAAAGATAGGTACTGTTAGACTTAGACACCTCTAATTATTGAAAACTGGTTCATTCTTAAGTACAATATATAGACAACATAGATTCCTACATGTCTTTTCTAAGAAATATTATGACATATATTATATCAGAAGACCACATGGTTTCCAGATCTAACCCACCACCACAATCACCAACAAAACAGTTCTACTACATTGACGTGGTAATCACACAATTTATATAACATCATTGTTATTTAACTGCACTAATACTATTGTCCTTTTTTATATTATTCAGAAAATGAATTTGTTTCCTGAATTCACCCACATCTCACTGATCACATTTATTGCTGCTCCATTATTTAGTTTCATTCCAGGTTCTTGTTCTAATGACATTTCTGGCAATGTTTTTTATTATCACTCCTAGAAAGAGTCTGTCAGTTTTATCTTTGATAGTTCCTCTGTGGTCTTTTATCTTAAACATTAACTTTCAGTGATCAGGATGTGATTTCCATGATTGTGAATTGCTCCAATCATTCCATTTTGCCTGAGATTTTAATTTCTATCCTCCAAATCCTATGCACTTCTTAAGATGTTACAAACATTCATCTCCTACAAGATGCAGATTAGATTTTCCCTGTGAGGGAGAATTTTCTGAATCTCTTCTAATATAATTTAATGTGTTTTTCTGCTACCCCCAGAGTCACACATATTTATCAAGGGAAGATTAACTACCCTAGTCTCCTATTATATCACCTTACTGTTTGTTAACCAGAATCATTCTGATGCCTTTGAGATCTTATTATATTGCAATTCTGATTATATCTTTCTCCTGTCAAAGTCTTCTTCCTCAGGCTAGGAGGGTAGATCAATGGAAAACATGCTTTCTATGTAATTCTGTGAACTTGAGTTCAAATCCTCAGAACCCATATGAAAGCCAGATGGGTAGGAAAAGTGTACATAATTCTAGAATGACCCTACAGGGTGCTAGAAGGCATTTTCAGGAGAATCTTTAAATGCTATTCTTTTGTTAACAGAAGTAAAACCACAGGAGACCCTGCGTCAAATAAGACAGATTTTGAGAAACAATAACAGAGGTTGTTGCCTAGCCTTTCTATGTATGCAGACACACACACACACACACACACACACACACACACACACACACGCACACATCTCATTTTACTTTTAGATAAACTATAAAGAATTTAATACATTTAGCATACAATATATAAAATTCGCAGCAGGGTAACTCCAGAAAATCCCTACGAATACTTCTATCACTTTAACTGTTTCTGTGAATAAACTTATAAATTACATTCAGGTACCACATTGTCTCTAATTCTACATTCACACTTAATCAGAAATTTCTACAGTCTACCCAAGATTCAGTGGCTAATGCTTTCAGATACTTAATATGTATGCATATTCTTTGTATTGTTGCACTAAATAAGCCCACCTACATTATCAATATTACTCAATTCTGCAACATTGCTGCTGTCAGCAATAGTAAGATTTTTCTGTATTTTATGTTTTACTGTCTGTGTGTATAATAACATAATAACAAGGATTTTTTTCACTGTCCTATCCCTTATATGTAAATCAGTGTGTTATTCTACATAAGGGCATAAATAATCAGTTTTTTGTTTATTTTAAATTTTTTTTATTATATAATATATCCTGACTACAGTGTCCTCTCCCTCTACTCTTCCCAGCCCTTCCTCATCTCACCTCTCCTCACATCTGGACCCACAGGTTTTCTGTATCTCAAAGGCTTCTAAGGGATAATTAAATAAAAGGAAATAAAAAGATCAAACAAAGAATAACATATATGAATAGAAAAGAAAAACCAGTAAAAACAGTCCCAGAAAAAACGTGAGAAACAGATATAGATGGAGAGATCCACTCCTTTGGACAGTGTATTTTTTAAATCTTAGATAAATTAATAACAAAACCCCTGATACTACAAGTCATTGTGAGCTCACTTTCTGTTCCCCATCTCCTGCCAGTCATGCAGTTGACCCTAAAGAGCAGGGTTTTTTTTACATGTATGAAATGTCATAGTGAAATCTTTATTTTGTACAATATACATACATTAATCAAATTATATTTGTAGGCTAGCTTTCTTTCTTTCTACCTAATGTTTTAGGTAGCGTATTAAAAAAAAAGAGCAGTTTGTTGCCCCAGTGAGACTCCCTCAGAGAAAACTAATATCCATTTGCAAGTGTTTAACATTTGAAGATAACTTCTGGGTAAGTAATGGTGGTATGAGTCCATTTTTCTTTTTCGTTCTAGGACTCCATTTGGTGCAAGCCCTATGCATGTGGCTTCAGTCTCTGAATTTTTATGTTGATCTTGAGAGTCTGTTACCTTGGTATCCTCCACCCACTCTGTCTCTTATACTCTTTCTGGCTCCATTTCTGTAGGATTCCCTGGACAATGGAGTAAAAGTTTTGAAGGAGACGTTCCATTTAGAGCTGTGTTCTAAGGGCTCTTACTCTCTGCGTATTTTCTGGGGGTCAGTTTCTTTTAGTTCCCATCTGCTGTAAGAGGAAGCTTCTCTGATGATGGGACTTGAAGCTTTAGTTGGTGACAAGAGATTATCAATTAAGGCTAAGTGTCCTCCATTATTTGACAATTCTATTTAGAGCACCTTCATATATGTCCATATTTTAGGAATAGTCTATCCTAATGGTTTCCATACTAACCTTACAATGACTCATAATTTTAACTGGCTCTCCCCACAGTGACTCTCTTGTCCCTACCCTTTCCCACTCCCTACTGGATCCTCCTGTTTGACCCCCATACATTTATAACTATCTGTTATATTCCCCTTTCCTAAGGAGATTTATCTGTTCCCACTATTCCTTTAAACTCTTTCTACCCACTGTGGTTCTGTGGATAGTAGTTTTCCAATGGTTATCATTGACTTAACAGTCAATACCACATAGAAATAATTACAAGCCATATTTGTCTTTCTGGGTTTGGGATACTTCACTCGGAATGATTTTTTTTTTCACGTTCCATCCATTTACTTGTAAATTTTATTTTTTATTGATTTTTATTGAGCTCTACATTTTTCTCTCCTCCCCTCCCTGCCTCTCCCCTCCCTCTTCAACCCTCCTCCAAGGTTCCCATGCTCCCAATTAACTCCATTTTTAACAGCTTAATATTATCCGGTTGCATAAATACTCCACAGTTTTAATCTACTTTTCTGTAGAGAGACCTCAAGTTTGTCTGCAGTTGCTGGATCTTATGAATAGAGCAGCAGATGAACATGTTTGTGAAACTGTCCCTGTGCTAGGATGATGTGTCCTTTGAGTAAGTGCCCAAGAGTAGTACAGTTGGATCTTAACATAGATCCAGTTCCATTTTCCTGAGGAACAACCACACTGGTTTCCAGAAGGACTCTACCCTTGCACTCCCACCAGCAATGGATGAGTGTTCCTTTTACTCCACGCCCTTGTCAGCATGACTTGTCATTTGTTTTATCGATTTTATTCATCCTAATGGACAGAAGTTAAACTCTCAAAGTAGTTTTGATTAGCATTTCCCTGTTGACTGAGGCTGTTTAACATATCTTAAGTTGATTCTCAGCCATCTGAGTTTCCTCATTCCTCTGAGAATTCCGTTTCAATATATGCCCTGTTTTTAATTGGGTTTTTGTTTTCTTGCTATTGAAGTTTTTGAGTTCTTAATGTATTTTGGATTTTAGCATTCTAACTCGGAATCCTGCCCAGGAGGTAAAAATTTGTCTCCCATTCTCTAGGCTGTGACTGTGAATGATGGAATTCTCTTCTGTGCAGATGCCAACTGCAGAGGTTAACTCTTTCCTACCGAGTGAATGGATGGATGTTTCTGTCATCCAGTCAGTGGATCATGAGATGTGCTTTCTTTGCCAGGTTTGCTTAAAGTTAAGGGAAATTCAATGGTTATTTATCTCCAAATGTGCGATAACCTTGAATGTATTGTGCGTTCAAATTAAGACAAAACCAAACCAAAACACAAACAAAAAGTCATTGGTTTACAAAAGAAGAGGTATAATAATATGTTTCAAGCACCAACATGGTAGTAAAGATAGAAATTCAAATCAGCATCAGCTTGATTTTGTGGAAAACTTTCTGAATTTGCCTTACAGTTTCTCCTTTGGTATCGAATCCTGAGGACCCCATGGAATGAAGAATTAGCAACAGCAACCTTACTCTGGGGCTCTTTTGTCCAGTTCAACTAACATGTCATTACAAGGTCTCATATGTCCCAATTTCCACTAAATATCCTTTGTTCTTTATCTCTGCACTCCCTCCCAGACCACTGAAAAATCAGATAATCTTTTCTGAACAAAAATATTGATGTCTTATAATGACTTAATTCATCTTTCTCAATGTTTTCTTATGATGAACTATCAACTTTAGCCCAAAGGAATGAATAAATAATTCAAGTTTGTGGCTGGAATTTCTAGTAGGTTGTATGTTACCATTGTTTTAGCTTAAACTAGAGCATACACAGAGGCATTTTAGATAAAAATAATATGTGACCCACCAGAGATATTTCATTGGTTCAGTGATATTGGTTTAGATTTATATTATCCCTGGAAAAATAATGATCTCTAAAATCTATCATGATCAGTTATGAGATAACATGACAAGCACAGAATACGGTGATCTGTGCTCTCTAGGCATAATTTTATTTCACACTCATAATATTTGTATAGAAATCCAACTCCATAGAAAATTTAAGGGGGAAAACAGACATAAATATGCTCATTAACAAGCTTCAGGCTTCATTACCAGCGAGCAATGATCCCAAGACTCATACTGAGATATTTACCAAATCATAACTTCCTGAAACTTCTCACAGAAAAGGAAGAAAAATAAAATAATAGCTCAGCTTACTTTTCAGTACCAGCCACTCGTGATGAGCTTCAAATGACCCTCAGATGATGTCAAGCCCTTTCTTTGTAAGCAATGGAAAATCCAGGGCAACATAAACCAGTAATTTATGATTGCTATCTTGCTTTTATTTTTATCATGTCGTTTTCCTTAATGAGCCAGGAGCTAAGACTCCATTTATACGATAACCCACTGGTTATCGTATTTCCTGACTAACCTATTTCCTGAAGGTTAATTGTCTTAAACTAGTTGTAGCTAATAAAAATTAAATGTAATAATTTGGAAATGTATAATTCTTAAGTACTAGCATGCTACTCTGTACAGTATCAAGCCATCTCACCTCATACCATCGGGGATATGAATCACTTACGTATCAAGTTTCCACTCTGTTCATGTGACCAGCCCTTAGTCATTCATTACCACTTAGCAGCCTTCTTGGTGATCAGTATAATTGCTTCAGTGTCTAAGGAAGCTTTAAGTAGTATCAAAATGCAAGCAACAAGCTTATGACCTCCTCACTTCATATTGTAGGAAGTGTCTGAGCCATCACACTTTAATCACAACAAAGGTGAGTACATTTTGGAAGAGAGAGAGAGAGAGAGAGAGAGAGAGAGAGAGAGAGAGAGAGAGAACCATTGTAATTTATATGAGCTACTATTGCTCATTAAAAACTTATCTTGTTGGTAAGTTTTTATTTAAAATAATTTAAATATAAAATAATTTAAAAATTTTTCATTTAAAATTTCAGTTATGGTTACCAGAGAGATGTCTGAGTAATTAAGACCAGAATTGGACACCTCTTCTGGTCTCCATAGGCACCAGGAATGTACAAGTTGCACAGACACACATATAGGTAATCACCCATACACATACAAAACAAGCTAAATATTTAAGAATTGAAATTTTAGGGTATGTAAATTTGCACAATTTGAGATTCTATAAGGTATGTATGCCTGTATACATGTGGGGTTCTGTCAAGTATGTGGTTTTGAATATTTGTGGGGTTTTGCAAAATATGTATATCTGAATATTATGAGGATTGGTAATGTATGTAAACCTGAATATATGTATGTTTGACCGGATGATTATGTGTTAAGTACTGTAAAGTACGCACATGTGGGTTTCTGTACCCTTCCTGCATTTTTGGGAACCAATAGTGGGGCTTAAATTCATTACTCATAAATGAGTGAGGCTTTTGTGTTAATTATTTAACCCTATTCTTTTTTCTTAACAATATAAGTGGAAACAATTCAATAGATGATATGCTAGACTCTTTACAAAATTTTGTAGTTAAAAGCATTTAATTTTATGTAAATATCTAAGAGATATAAAAAGACATATAAACCTCAAAATCATTTCTGCTAAAATAATGTGATACTATTTTACAATAAGAGCTCAAGTTATAAATTCTTTTGTTTCATTTTTACCACTCTTTAAATTTAAGCAAGGAGATTTATATAAAATTCTGAAAATTAAGAAAAAAATGACAACTTTTATTTTCAAATACAAGATTCTTTCACTTTGATTAGTGAACGTTTTAATTTGACATGCATTTCCCTTTTGTATGTTCTATTTTCAACATCTGAAGACATTTTAAGTCTGCCTGTGGTTGAGACTGAATTTACCAGGGACTTGTTTTAATCTATTTAGGTACACTGTAACATGAAATGGATAATTTTTAATATTTTATGAACATCATTTTTGTATTATAAATATTAGTAAGGTTTGATTGCTTATACTGCCATAAGATAAATGACAAGTCTTATTTTATAGATTAAATGAAACTTTTGAGTGGATGGTTACAAAATTTTATGGACTATCTTAGAAGCTTGAAATATACTTTTTTTTACTTTATCATTAAGGCTAAGAAAAAACACCATCAGTTATAACTGAAAATGATACTAGCTAAGTATTTAAAGTCATGTTAAAATACCATTATAAGCTGTATTTACTCAGTCTCTGCCATGCTTTATAAAATGTCCTTGAAATGTACTTTTATAGATTGGAGGAATGTGAACCTGAGTCAGTATTCTAAACCATAACTTTACACATTGATATGATTATTATTTCTTTATTAGATTAATAATCTGATAAGATGCTTTGTTCCTTATTTATTTTTTAAGAGATAAAAGGAAGGTCAGTATCATATTGAATTTATTATTTATAAAAAAATTAGTTGTTCCATTTTTGTTACAATTTTTTGAAACTCCTGATTGTAGGGATAGCATTGCGGCTACTTTATGGAAATGCACTCGAAATGGTCAACAAGGACTTATTCAGTTGCTTTGAATAGAAACTAAAGATTATCCTTCAAATGCTACCTCTTGCCTTTTTGTAGTCCCTATAAAATGACGCTGTATGCATCACGAGACAAACACTATTAAGATTTCAAATTTGTAATAGAGAAAGTGTTTTAGATAGTGAAATCAGCACATTAAAATTTGCAACCCTGTTTGTTTGGGTTTCTGTCAGTGTTTTTAGGTGTATTGCAAGGAAATAGGAAAGTTAATTCCGGATTTGTTCATAACTCTGGGAATTATTAAGCAGATTACAAACTCATCACAAGCATTGCTCATGTTTATTGCTTTTGCATCAGAGCTTGGAAAGGCATTGTAAAATTCAGGAATACATGAGGTTCAATGGGTAGAATAATTACAGAGGGATTTGAAAACTTAATAAAGGGCACAGAAAAGTTCTCCTGGAATTGTCTTTTATTTTAACTTTAGATTTTGTTGAGTCATATACACCTGAGACAAAGGAGGAGAGCGAATTCAAAAGTCTTTGATTTCCTCCTTGAAGACATAAATAAGATACATGCGCATCTTCAACTACTTTTAAATAAAAAGGTAAGATAATTTTTCCATGAAAACTGAATTATACACTCTCAGAATTATATTGGAACTAAGCAAAGATGGCAGTGATATAAAATGCCACTGTTAACACACACACACACATATGTATACAAACACAACACATGCCTATCATAGAAAAAGAAAACTTTTCTGTGTATGTGTTTATGTATGTATGTTTGTGAGTATGTATGTGTTTGTGTATGGGTATGAATAAATGTCTGTCTATAACTGTTTGTGTTTGTATGTGTGTGAGGGAGAACGTGTGTCTTTGTGTGTGCCTATGTGTATGTGTGTGTTTGTGTGTATGTGTGTGTGTCTACAACAGAGAGGAAGTGTGTGTGTGTGTGTGTGTGTGTGTGTGTGTGTGTGTGAGAGAGAGAGAGAGAGAGAGAGAGAGATCTTGTGTTTTCATGTGGACAAATGGAGTAGAGACCAATGTTTTGTTTTCCGTTTTCTATTTTGAAGTGGTATTTCATTAAAATGGGAGTTCATATATTGGCCAGCCTGACAGACCAGTGAGCTCCAGGATCCTCTGTCTTCTCTCCTCTTAAAGGACATGGGTTCTCCAAATCAGCACTGCTAGGCCTGACTTGTCTTCATGGTGTGGGTTATTTGAATTCCGGTTCCACTAATTTTGCAATAAGCACATTACCAACTGAATTTTCTTTGTCTCCCAAGTTCTGTTCGATTAAGTTCTTAATTGAGTCCTTCTTCCTTCGCAGATATTGGATTCATTCCATTTACACTCATTTTCCCGTATATTATGGCCAAACAAAAAATGCACACAGTACTAATACATCCACAACAAAGACACCATACCTTTGTGTGTGATGGTGTAGCTCTGTAGAAGCCCCTGGGGAGCTGAATCTTAAAGCCAACCTGTACCATACATGAAGATCCTGCTTCAAAGATACCCAGACCTGCAGTTCTGTTGTGCTCGGTTTTCCAATGTTCCGTATCCAGAATATGTGTTGTCTTCAGTAATCAGATGCTGCTTTCAAGTTCTAGAATGCAACTTGGACAATGGCAAGACCATCTATTGTTTAGTGGAGTCTCCTAGGTAACCAGACATAAACTCAAAGGGAGGTTCTTTGTGCCTGGTTCTTAGATGGAGCATTAGCATTGTTACCTGGTGTGTGTGTGTGTGTGTGTGTGTGTGTGTGTGTGTGTGCAAATCTAAATATACTTTTCTATGCTTTTTAAATATCCTTACTGTAAGGACCAATCTTGATATTCTGTGCCAGTTACCAACGAAGAAAAGCCATCAATAGCCCTCCAAAGCAATAAACCCTAGAAGCCACCACTACCATGACTGGCCAGGAAGGTATCCTTACTGCTGTCATAATGGCATTTCTTTTAGTCGTGTTTTTTTTCCTTATCAATTAACGGTAGGCATATATTGTCATATGCATCTCTCTCTGAACTTAAAAGTAATCAGGGTGCATTATTAAAGAAAAAATCTATATATTAATATTTCCCGTGCTTTTTAATTGTAGGAAATGTCACATTGAGCAAAAAGTTCAAGTATTGCACAGCTATTTTCTAAAATAAAACCAATGGAGTGGTAACATTCAGCAAGCAGGAGTAAGGCGAGGAAAGAGTTCAGCAGTAGTTTTCTTGATTAGCATACACGCACTCTGGGTTCAGCCTTTAGCAATGTAAAATCTTATAGTCATTTATAATTACATAATAATCATCACTCTTTTAAATATGCACAGAGAAAGAAGAAAACTAAGTTTGGGGCACATGATAACACAGTGAATTCAGCTTTTATAAAAGAACATTATTACAGTTATTTGGTCAATACTGAGTGTAAAGACATCGTCAAGTTACACAACAAAGAAAACATATAATCAAATGTCTGATATGAATAAGTATAAAAAATCACAGTGCATATCATATGTATAAATATAAAGCTCACAGCACTTAATTCGTTTAAGGGGAAATTTATTTTTATTTACACATGTATGCTTCTTTGTCTGCTGTGTAAATGCTAGTATCTTCTAAGGGCAGAAGAGGACATTGGATCTCCTAGAAGTGCATTGCAGATGGTTTTGAGCCGCTTGACATGCATGCTCAAAGCTAAAGTCAGGTCACCTGAGCTGTAAGTATTCCTTATACCCTTAGCATCTCTCCACTTATTACAGTTAAAAAAATGATTTACTCTATTTAGCTTCTTATTGAAAAATACCTAATTGTCCCAAAATTCCTTTTATGCAAGCTGAATACTTTAAGAAAGGCTGTATAAATTTGTTCAGTGTTTCTCAGTACTCAAAAATACCTCATAGTTTTGTCCCTGATAAACATTTGGCATATACAAAGATAAAATCAACAGATGTAAAAACAAAGTGTCTTCCCATATTAAATTTATTTTAACTACTATTTATGAATCAATAGAACTCGACATTCAGTTTCAACTAATTTCATTATTGATTTAATGTATTCCTAGGAGGGGAAGAATTTATTTATTTATTTAGTTTTAATGACATACAGTCATGGAAAAGAAATCATATTTTCAAAATTCATCAATCTTTTCTAAACCAACAAATTAAATATCAATATTTAAAATAAAATAATCCAAGTTTTCTAAGTCTTTGGTGGTGTGGATATAAGTGTTGTATTTCCATGTTCTTATGGGTACATGTGTATCTGCAGGTAAAGAAAAACATGTATGCAGACATTTGTGGAAAACTATGTCTTTCATCCTTGGGAAAGCCATACACATCCTTAGAGATGGAATCTCTCATTGGACTTTGGGATTTCACTTTGACCAAGCTCGCTCTCAGCAAGCAGGAATTGTTGTCTTGTCCTGGCCTCCTAGGCAGTGGGACTGAAATCACAAGGTAGTATTCCTTGCTTTTACATGGATGCTATAGAGAAAAAACAAACAAACAAACAAACAAACAAAAAACCCCAAAATCTCAGGTGCTCAAGCTTGTCTGACAGTTCCTTTACTGAGGCATCTCTTTCTCTCTGCCTTATCTAATCATGAATTCATTCAGTTTACAAAGGCCCACAATAAAGGTGATTCACACTGTGTCATACATCCACATAGAAAGTCGGAATGCGTCAAATTGAATAAGCAACTGCAATAGGTGTCATTACCATATGCGTCTAAATTCTTACATTTCCTTCCTTCTTAGTGCTCCTTTCTGGAACTCATAGACGGAAATGTATTCTGCATTCATTTTATTTGGTTCCGCTTGATATATGTCGTTGCTTTGGTCTTAATTGCTTTTAGCTGTAGATTTTATTACTAAGCATGTGATCTAAACATAGGAGTAATTAGGCCATCTTTCAAATGTGTCACTTTATTCTCTGTGAATCCTAAAGGGAGACTACATGAATAATAACAATTATTCCATTTTAAATATTCTAACTTTGTATTAGAAGCTAAAATGGCCGGAACATAAATACTGTGATAACGAACCCTCAGAGAAACAAGGTGCTTTGTTTTTTCTTTCTTTTCCTGCCTGTACAAAGAAAATTAGGAAAACAGTCAATATTTGTTTTCTAGGAACGTTTCCCTTCTGCTCAGATTGGTGTCTGAATGTTTACTTGGTTTGTGTCATTCTCAAGAGAGGTGGCTTATTATTGCCTCTTGGACGGCAGTCTCAGAAAACCAAGGGCAGCTGTTTGTTCTTCCTGTGAATCACTTCCAAAATAATTATTATTCAGCCCTAAAGTTTCGAAATGACGTGGGTTATTGTTATGAAGTTATTGCAGCTATTTTCATACTTCTCATGAAATAAATACCAATTTTTGTGTCATAGAGCAGAGTTTTCGAGGCAATGAATTGTTTTAATAGAAATGTTGACATTTTATTTTGGCTTCACACAGGATGACCATCAACTTGAAGCCGTCAAATCAAGTCTGCACTTGTTTACTTGTAGTAGGTAGACAGCTAAGCATAAACATTTGTTTTCTTGTTCATTTGGTTATTCTTAATATAATTTAGTTCACAGTAAATCGTAATATTGACAATTATAAAAGGGCATCTCACTCCTATAACCAAATAGTGATCATTTCTCGCATTTTTCCTTGTAGAATTCTATTAATCAAGTGATGTATAATATATATATATGTATATATATATATATATATATTTATATTAGATCTGGTAACTTATGTTGTGGAATGGCCAAAGGCCTCACTGAAACCCATAAACTCTTGGATAGTCGAATATTTATATGATTCAGCTTGAACACTAGAATAGAAAGGATTAAAGCTCACTATGTCTGACCTTTAATATGGGAAATACAATCATGGTGTCTCATTTTATTCATCTAGAAAGTAGGCAGAGTAAAATAAGATAAAACAAGGCTTGGGTGCAGGTATATCAACAGGGCAGTTAAAATTCTGTGACTAATTTCTTATTTCTGTCAGAATGCTGACATGAACTCTACTTTGATATGTATGAATGAGCCTGAGCCTATGAACCATGCCAACGTGAACAGGAGACCAAAGATACCTGACTACAATGTTGGCTTTTTTTCTTTGGATATCTATCCTGAAAGGAGATTTTAATAAATATAAAAATTGACTCTACATTTTGAGGAATCCTCACACTGTTTGCCATAATCATTACTCCAGTCTACAAGTCTTGTGTGCTAGCCACAAGTCATGCTTTTCCTCCTTTTCTCCTTCACTGAGATGACAGCTCCTTGTCTGTTGATTGTTTGACCAATAGATGGCATCTCATCATGGTTGTGATTTACACTTCCCAGATAATTACCTAAGTGTTTTTCTCTTTTAACCACACACCTCTTGGCTCTTTGTAATCAGGGAAGTGAGATCGCTATGTAAATAGTCCTCCAATGTTTCACGGATCATTTTCTCACCATTTTTTTTTTTTTTTATCTCTTTCAGGGCAGTCTGAAATTCAGATACCTGAAATGTCGGACGAATGAAATAGTTTAATACTGATTCTCTATTTGTTTAATTCTTTTGTTAATTTTAGAGTTAAAGCATTGACACTGTTAAATTTTAAGTTAAGTGACACTTTATTACTAAGTGAATGGACATACCCTCACAGTTTTCACTGGCAAGGAGGTTTTATTTTTCTCTTGTTCTATACCTCGCCTCTGCTCACACCATTTTTGGTCCTTATTCTTATCTAACTGAAGTCTGCTGTGTTGTGTTAACTGTCAATTGAATCACAGCATTTCTTCTAGTGTTAGAGAATAGCAGTGATAAAATATTTTTCTATTTTCTTATATATTTATTATTTGAAACATTTTTTTTTAAATTTAAAAGTATATTGATTTAGTACGTCTCATATCCCAAGTGTTTCAAGATACACTCCCAATCCCTACCCCTTCAAATTTAAGTTCTTTCACCAAAAATAAAACCTCAATGCAAATACAAAACCCTATAAAATCAAGAAAACAAAATAAAACTACACCCAAAAAGAAAAATAAAAACACTGTGCTGTAACTAAAAGATTTGAAAATACAAAATTAAAAACAAATAGAAATGCTGACTCCATACATTGAAAAATACTCATACATATTGGCACCAAGAACTAGATGACCTTTAACTTTCACAGAACCAGTGTAAATTCCAGGCTTCCCATCAAACATATTTTTTTTTGCTACCATGGAACACATCCCATCAAAAACTCACAGAAAAAAAAAAAGGTTTCTTATGCTTTGTTTGAAAGACTAGAAACCCACCCTGTTGCCATTGTTTTCTAGACCACGGTATCTTTCCTAAGGTGGCATTGAAACCACTCCATTTTTTTTTCTCATTCTAGCATGAGAGTAATTGCTTCCTCATGTTAGTTCTTTTACCCTGTTCCAGGGACTTCCCAGGTTCTAGATCGTTGTGACGTTTTCCATGACACTCAACCCTTCTTACTATGAAAGTGGACCTCTTCAATTGGAAACAATATACATTTTAGTATTGTTTTACTGAATTTTCGAAAAGGAATTAATATGAAAATATTCAATCTAATGATTTTTTTGAATATTGACTTTTGTAAATATTATGTATTTATAGGATTCTATATTTATTTGCAGAAAAGTAATAGAGTAGAATGAGTTTACATTTTTTTTTACAATGAGATTCAAGATGTGGAAAATGTTTTCACTTCTTTTTAAACAAATGATTAGGAAGATCTTTTTATGTGCTAGGAACTCTGCCCCTTGTTGTACACTATATCACACAGGAACGAGAAATAAATAAGGGAGAGTGTCTGAAGCCGGGATTTCATTTTATTGGGAAAAGTTCTGATAAGTGTGTAAAATAAGAAGAAGTTGGAGCTTACTTCTAGAAGGAAAACATTTAAGCTAATTCATCAAAAATTTAGAAAATATCCAAGAATGATTAAGAACTGAGTGAGGCTGTCATAATAAACTATAATAGCGATTCTTAGAGATTTCTCAGAGTACTGGGTCATGGTGATAAGGGGAGCCTCAACATGAATTCACTTAGTATGGACTTTTGAGTAACGAGCAAGAAAGGTTAAGAATTGTCCAGACAATTCTTTAAATGATATGTGATGTACACACACACACACACACACACACACACACACACATATACACATCAAGTAAAATAATATGTCTGGCTAGGCAGTGGTGACACACACTTTTAATCCCAGCATGGTTTGAAGTAAGCCTGGTCTACAGAGTGAGTTCCAGGACAGACTCCAAAGCCACACAGAGAAACCCTGTCTTGGAAAATCAACCAATCAACCAAATAAACAAATAAGCACTCCTACTATACTGAATTGGTACACTTTCTAGTGATGTTATAATGTAAATAAGACTTAAATAGATAAGTTCCTACGCAATTTGACGAACACCAACCCAGTATCCTCATTTTAGGCTTACTGAAGAAAGGATTAGCATTTCCGATACACACATTTTAAATGATAGAAAATTATGATTATGCAAGCCATGAAGAAAACATGACAAACTAAGGCTCAAAAAACTCATTTTTAACTCCTGTCAATCTGATCCTAAGATGCAGTCTTACACTATGAAGAGATAAAATGGTGCGGAAGAATTATCTGTATTCTGTCAATCATATTTTAATAAAACGTTGATTGGCCAGGCAGGCAGTATAGGCAGGAAAGCCAGACAGGAAGTAGGGGTGGAACAAAGAGACTGAGAGTATTCTGAAAGCAGAAGCTCTCTCAAAGACTCCTGCGCAGTTCACTGAAGAGGCAAGATGTAAGCTGCCCAGCTGAGAAAGGTACCGTGTGGCTGACATAGATAAGGATAATGGGGTAACAAAAGTTATAAGAGCTAATAAGTAGTCTGACCTAATGGGCCAATCAGTTTATAACCTTATGGAGTCCTGTGTGTGATTTCTCTTTGGGATTTGCCGGCTGTGGGGTACCGGGCGGAAAGAAACCCCAACAAGCCGGCCCCCTCATACTACAATAAAACACCAAAGCATTAATTGATTCTTGACCTTCCTTTAGATCCTGAGGTTAGAGTGTGATAAACTTCCTAATAAGTAGATAGGACCTTTCACAGCAGTGAGCCTCTCTATATACTTAAGTTTGCCTTCCCAAGGAGGGAACACTGTTAAGAAAAAGAATGAATATTTGGTGTTTTTAATGTCCTAATTTTCACAAAGGTAAAGCTATATTTAGATCCAGGTAGAAGGGTTGTTTTTGGTTATTTCACTTGCTATTTGAAAACAAAGTGACTAAGAGCTCCTATTTCTGGGAGCCAAACTGTAAATTAATTACCACCTTCCTGCTACCCAGCTAAAAATGGTACTTCAACCTAGCTTTTTTTTTTCTCCAAGGAAATTGTGATGTATGTTTCTTTGTCTATGTGATCACAATTTATTAGCCCTTTAATGGTCTCACTGAAATCTGAAATAGGGTGTATAAATAAATACTTAAAGATGCACTTTAACATTATTTAGATTAAAGAGAGTCACAGTATAAGGTAGACTTGAAAGGGCAAACAATTGTGTTCCTTTGTTCCTAGGTAGTGTCAGGAGTAAATGTATTTCCCAAACAAAATCCTAAAATTACATAAGAACTCAAGAAACTAGGATTCACCAAACTAATCAATCCAATTTACAAAATGGGGTATAGATCCAAACAGAATCTCAAATGGCTGGAAAACACTTAAAGAAATGTTCAACATCCTTAGCCACGATGGAACTGCAAATCAAATCTACTTTGAGATTCCACATTACACTTCTCAGTATGACAAGATCAATGACATAAATTACAGCTCATGCTGGCAAGAATGTGGAGAAAGAGGAACCCAGAAAGACAAAGATGATGTGTACCCGTTTATGATAGTATTTTAAGTTAAGTGTTAAGTAAAGGATTATCACACTACAATCCAGAGACCGGGAAAGGCTATGTAACATGGGTAGCTCTGGGGGAATATATGGGTCTCATATATTCAATAGAGTAGGTTTCATGGGAGGACTGGGGGAGAATTGGGATGGGAACAAGAGGAATCAGGTTGTGGAGAGGGCATGAGAGAGAGAGAGAGAGTACATTGCAAGACTAGTAGAATGGGTGGACATTTAGAAGGGTATATGGAAACCTATTGTAGTGAAAAGGGAACAAGTCACGAATCCTAGTAATGGAGGATATAGAACCTGAACTGGCCATCATCTATAACTTGGTGAGGCATTCAGTAGTCGATGTGGGACATCAATGTAACCACAAAACCTTCAAATCTATAGCCTGTCCTCTCTGCAAGATGTACTGGGACAATGGTGGATCAGTGTTTTGTGGAGTTGCCAACCAATGATTGGTTCAACCTGAGACCCAAACAGTGAGAGACTTCCCATGTCCAACACTGCCTGCATGACCAGGATCCAGAAGTTGGGAAGGTCAAAGACCTAGGGTAGAAATGAACATGACTGAAAAAAAATCCATGGAATGTTTTCTAATGATATTCTACCATACTCAGTTGCCTAGCCCAATCATCAGAAATGCTTTCTTTAGCAGCTAATGAGAACAGATGCAGAGACCCACAGCCAAACTTTAGGCAGACCCAGAGAAACTCCATAGAAGAGGCAGAGGATAGATTGTAGGAGCCAGAGGGATCCACTGAGTCAACTATGTGGGGCTCATAGGGTCTGGCAGAGACTGAAACAGCCACCACAGAGCTTGCATGGGTCTATATCGGTCCTCTGCATAAATGCTGTGGTAGTTTAGATGGGGCTTTGTGGAACTCCTATCAATGAGAGTGTGGAGAACTCTGACTCTGTTGCCTGCTTGTGGGACCCTTTTCCTCCTATTCAGTTGCCCAATCCAACCTTGATATGAGGGTTTAAGCTTAGTTTTATTGCATCTTGTCATGTCATATTTATTTGATATCACTGGCAGGCCTGTTCTTTCTTGAAGGGAAAGGGAGAAGCAATGGTTCTGGGGAAGAAGGGAAGTGGTGGGGACTTGGAGGAGGAGAGGAAGGAGAGACTGTGTTCAGGATTATTGTATGAGAGAAGAATAAGGAAAAAGAAAAGAAAAGAAAACATATCACTAGTTTCCCTTCCATACTATGTGTTATATCTGAATGCACATAGTAAGTTTAGTTTTGCAAGAAGGAAGCTAATATTTAAAACTGAATTTGATTTTCAAATATAAAGTCAACCTGTACATAGTCTGCTAAATATACTAGTGAGTATAGAAATTTGACTTTCTATGTTTATTTATGTATTTCATAGATTTTTATTTATTTATGGTATTGCCTGCTTTTTATTTTTATTTTACCTATTTACACATTTATAAGTTCTTAAAATTTTCCAGTTTCAATTATAGAAATGGAGTATGAAACCCTGACATTTGTAAAAAGGATCAAAAAGTGAACATGTATTTCATGTGGTTAAGTTTTATGCCCAGAGATATGGATAAGGTATATAGTTAAGAAGGACCTTTTGAAAAGTCTTCCACGATTGAACTGAAGTGTGAGTGTCTGAGTAACTGAAAAGAGGAAAATTCAGGATATGTAAATAATTTGAAACCTTCCCTAGAGTCTGAGCAGCAAAATGTTAAATAAGTATCACAAAGCAAAATATCTCATTGAGCTGCCCATTAAGAACTACTATTAGTTCTGTATATTTAAGTGCTTTGAAGTGGAGGATGGGAGACAAACACATAATTAAGATGTAAAAATGCATCTTTTATAAAAATATGGAAAATTCAGAATTTAGACCTTTTTTCACGTAAAGTTACATTTTAGAATAGAAAGGACAGGGGAGAAATAGGACCAATTATCTATAGTCTCCCGATAGTATGCCTTTTTTTCCTCCTAATTTTGCAGTTTTGTTTTCTTTGTATTTTCTTCCTGCACAAAAATGCCTACAAGAACATTTTAAAATCTCACAGTAATACTACTAAATATTCTAATTTGAAACCCTTGTTTCTTCGTAGGCCTTAGAAGGTTTTCAGGTCAAAATCTAATTTAAGAACTGGGACCAATAAGAAAATATCTCATTTACATACAGTGAATTATGCATGAAAAATATAAAAAAGTTCCCTGCAGTAATGCCCTAATTATGCTTTAATTCATCAATATGAGAATCCTGGTTTATCTGCACCACATGCTCACAACTGGGACAAAATTAAAGAAATTATACTATATAAATGAGAATAAAATTTTCATTTATATCCCTGTGTAAAATTCCATTGTGCTGCCTCTAGAAATGGTCAGGATTGGTTTTAATTGTAGCACATAATATAATGAACAGGGCTAAATTTATAAAAAGTAGAGAGACTATCACTTACATAGCACATTTAACACACTTAAAGACTGTTGTCATGGACGCTAGAAATACTTTAGAATGATATGGCTGATTGTTTTCTTTAACTGCCACTTAACTATTTATTGGTCTAATTTTGCCTAAAATGAAGAACACTTAAAACCCAGGAAAATAAAGCAAATCTACCATCCCATCATGGAAATAATAAAATAAAAATACTTATTTTTTTGTAGGTCAGTACTGTGTTTTGCAAATATACTACATCTAAATATCTCTAGTGTACACCCACATCACTATTGTAACCTAGAAGACAAGGATCTCATACCTATATATTCCTATCTACTTCTAACCAGTAGCTATCCCATTCTGCATGATAGGATATTATCATTCAAATTTTGTAGTGGTAGAGTGGATTTTATATATAGGAAACTACACTGTGACCTACATACCTTTTGTAATAATTTTCACCCATGAATTCTTGCTTCAAAGAAGTTCTGTACTTTTTAAATATAAATTAGTGTTTAATATATAAAAGAGCCTTAAAATTACATTAATCAAAAACGAGTTCATTAAAGGGAACTATACCTATAACTCTAGGAATCAGGACAAATGACTGTGCCAACAAGAGAAGTGCTTTTTTGTTGTCTTTATCTACAATTACTTATGTATATATGTATGTATGTATGTATGTATGTTTGTATATAGGTACCACCTCAGCCCACCTTGTACTAGTGAAAATTCAGGGAAAACTGCTATGTGAATTTAGCTTTCCTGGTCCAACAGCGTGAGTTTGAGGACCCCTGAATGTGACCTGCTCCCAGGTGAAACCAATTTAATGCTCCATTGCACATAGAACAGTATGTATGAATCACAAACCCCGCAGATAAATTAGTGACAGGAACATCTGAATAGGATTCTTTCTAAGTCTCTTATCTGCAGCCAGGCAAGCTTGTTTTGTACTTACTTCCAAAGATAAAACCACAGGGTAGGTTGCCTTGGCAGGTTCTCACAAAGGAAACAACTGCCATCATCTGTTATGTGGGGGAAAAAATCCCCTTATTATTTTAGGTACCTGTGGCAGCGAACGGAGCAAAGTGAAAACCGTCTGCCAGCTGAACACTCATCGGTTGATTATCAGGCCTTATGTCTTCGCTGACTTTCACGAGCTCTGTGATTCTTGCCCTTTTTCTTCTTTTTGACAGCTCTGATATCCCCAAGTTGAAACCATGGCCCGGTTCAAGAACAAAACAGCAGGTTATCGAAAAACAACTTATCAGAGGCCAAACAGGGAGGAGAGATGTCAGCCATCAGTAAACTGATGAAGACAGATCCGTGACAGAGCAAGAAATAGGATCCTTCAAGAGTTCATCTTTAATTTATTCTGGTTGAAAAAAAATAGCAGAGAAAACCTGAAATACTAAATGCATGCTCTAAGTATTTGTGGATAATAGTCTTTAAAAAGCAAAATAATAGAAGACATTTAACTTTGAAAGATCATTGGATTGAATAATCTGTAAAAGTAAATAATAAATAATTAAAGGACTGGAGTGGGAAATGGATAGAATACTCAACAGGAAAGCCTGTTCAAGAAGAATGAAAGTCTGAACTCACATCTCAGCACCTGAATCGCAAAATGAGGGTGAAGCTCAGAGTGCATACAGCTTCATCATTGGGAAGCCGACTCAGGACCACCTGGCTGGTTGTCATCCTAGTTGAACAGTGTAAGTCTGAGGCTCAAGAAGAGAGCCCGTCTCAAGGGATTAGTACAGAGAGCTATAAAGAAGGACACCAAACATCCTCCTCTGGTGTATGCGCACAGTTGGACCACATACACACACACTGCAAACACCTAAGCCACGCTTCCATCAAGGAATGCTGAAGACATTTTATCTTCTACAAAGTTAAACACTTCTTAATCTTGACAACTCCTTAAAGTTGACCACTCAAAAGAATAGGTCATGGATTCCTATTTCCAGAATTCATTATCACACGCCACTGTATTTCAGTGAGAAGATATACCTCAATAATTATTTAATTTCACGATATCAGTTTAAGGTGTTTATAGCTCAAAACGTAGGAGCTACACTCACTGTTTAGATTTTTTTTTTTAGAGGTGGCTCTTCTCATGCGAACCAGAATTGCTCTTTCTGCGTGAGTTTGTGTTAAAAATAAAAGGGAAGTTTAATTTTCTACCATAGACACTTAAAGGCTAGCAAATAAAACGGCACTAAAGAGGACTGATTTCAAAATGTTGTACTTCCAATTGTAGACAAGGCTTATATCTCTCACTATCTTTGTAGAATTTCACAGTGATCTCATTACAGTAGGAAACCAAGTAGAGCCATGGTCATTTAATTAAATTCAGGTATGAAATTAAGCTATATAACTATGCACCATGGCTTAGTTAGATAGGCACAGGGGGATGTCATGGTGATGTTGGGATGTAAGAACCAAAACAAAAAGCCATATAACTTAAACAATGTACAACATGGTAATTTTAGCTAAATTAAATGTTCCGTATGTGAGGTAATTTATATATTCTTAAATATAATAAACAATAGCAAAAAATACCTTCAAAATATTATTACCATATTTACTGACATCCTGGGAGATATACATATTCGTACTGAATTTACCTTCTTTGAAATTACACAAGTTTAATTATATCAGATATATATTTTAATAGCCTTAATCATTTAAGCAACATTAAACACCATTTAAAATATGCAAGAACTTCCATTTGAAGGTGATAAAAATTATTATTCCTGTTCTACTTTATGCTTATCTTGAAATATTTTATTTACAAGTACTTCAAAGACGTCATTCATCTTTCAGAAGGTTTAGCAAACACGGAGCTAATGTGTGAGATTATAGTGTTGCTTTCTCTGTTAAGTGTCATATGATGAAAATGCTATTTTACTTCTTTATAGACTAGAGAAAAGTTAAAATATAATTATAACAATTAGTTTAAGTACTAAAGAAGCAAAATATCATTTACATATTATCCAATAATGTACTTAAATGCTATGAATACAATTGCCCCTTTATTACAATATGTACAATTTCATCTGCTATATTATTAAGTTTACCACTAACTTAGCAATGAAATCTTCACCAAGACACCCTTAATATTTATTTTTACTTAATGAAATTTAGCCAGGTTTATTTCTGATTCTAAGATCCTGACCGCCATATTCTTAAATCACTTAAGAAAAATTGCAATTGTAAATTATTTATCCATCTTTTTGAAATGGAAATCTCTCTGTCTCCTGCCAGTTTTACAACCCAGAAATGTCTTTCTTTAGAAAACTTCAAAACCTACCAAGAATTATAATGTCTCTATGGCCAATTTTCTAGGTGAATAAAATTAATAAATATGGATGACTAGTGTCATTGTGTACATTAAAACTAAACTTCTCTCCCACTTTGTACTAGTTAGACTGGGCTCTTAAACACCCTTCTGCCTTGGAATGCAGCCATTCCATTCACTATCTTTATTTTTTGTAATTAAATTTGGTTATTTGAGAGCACAATTAATTCTTGTTCTAGTTTTATTTCTGCTACTGTTAAGAAAAAAAAAGTCCAAAACCAGCATGAGTGAGGAAGTATTTTATTTGACATACAGGTTAAAGTTCATGACCACAGACAGAAACCAAGGCTGGACCTGAAGCAGAGACTATGTCGGAACTCTGCTTACTTGCTCACTTATCCAAGGCTTGGTGAGTTGACTTTTTTTCTTGTTTTCTTTTTTTTTTAAAAAAAAAACATGTGTTATTATTTGTGAATTCCACATCATGCATTCAGATTTCACTTATCTTCCTGTCCCTTTGTATATGCCCTCTGCCCCTGTAATGGCCCCAACCCCAAAAATCATATACCTCTCGACCACTTTCAGACTATATGCACAGGTATGGCACTTACCCACAGTAGGCTAGGAAATCCAATATCAATCATTAATCAAGAAAATGCCCCACAGACTCACCTGTAAGACAATCTAATGCAGACATTTTCTCAACTGAGGAATTTCGCTTCCCAAGTGACTCCAGACTATGTCAAGTCAACAGAAAACTAAATAGTACAACACATAAAATATTTCATGGGTTTCTGATTAGCAGGTGTCTTGCATATGCCAGAGGTCGTTGATAAGTCAGTCTTTTATAAGACTGACATTGTATTTGAATCCATATTTTCTGTCTAGTGGGAGACTGATATGAAAGAATAACATGAAGTAGAGTATTATCAATATCGTAGCTGAGGGAAAAGAGGACATAAATAATGAAAAGTGAAAAATACAAACAGAAGAGGGTGTGTAAATCTGATCAGAGAGTTTTCAAAAGAAGAAAATATGGCTAAGGTGTACATCAAGAAAAATGTTCATCATAATCATTTCAATTAAGCAAATGCAAATCAAAGCTACTTTGAGATTTCAACCTACCCCAGTCATAATGACTAAGATGAAAAAAACAACTGATAACAAATGTTGGAAAAAATGTAGAGAGAGGAGAACATTCATTCCTTGTTAATGGAATTGCAAATTTATATAACCACTCTGTAAGTGAGTAAAGAAAATTCTCCAAAGAGCTAACAATAAATTTATCACATGACCCAACTAGTCCATTCCTTTGAATGGTCTTGAAGGACTTGATAACCTACCTCACAGATTCTTGTACAGCCCTGATCATGTCATATTGATACACTAACTAGTAAATAGAAACAATATATATCTTTCAACTGATGGATGGATAATTAAAATGTGGTACAAATATATGGTGGAACTCTATTCAGTTTGAGATGAAAGAAATGTAATTTGCAGATAAATGGATTGACCTCAAAAGTATTTTACTGAGTGAGGTAGCCCAGACCCAGAAAGGCGAGCATATCATCCATAACCCTGAGTTCCAAATCTTCAGATGAGTGTGAAGAGCCTGGAGTAACCACAGAAACCAGTAAGGTAAGAAAGACCATGACAGCTGGAATGCGGGAGCTCTGAAGAGAGGAATAAGAGAATACAAGTCATTTGGAGAGGCAAATAGGAAAGGAGCAGTGTTAATTGAATGGTGTGAGATCAATAAAGGAAAAAAGGGAGGAGAGTAAAGTAACATTGAGAATGATTCAAAAAAACCAAAGTGATCCTATGATTTTTAGTTACCCAAATCTACATCATGCGAGTGTTTTATATATATATAATATATGTGTGTACATGTGTGTGTGTGTGTGTGTGTGTGTGTGTGTGTGTGTGTGTGTGTTAAATGAAGTTATACCACTCGGACTGACAATTCTCTCCCCAAGAGCCATAGGCTATGTAACAAAACTTCAGTAGAAGATATGAGAAACCTACTTTCAAGTTGTTGATCAGAAGAGACCACGAGATTGCAAAAATAGCAGAGGCAATTTTGATGCCTTTTAAAATGCCAGAAGGTCCTAACAAGATGCATATGGAAGGATATACCCCAGCTGTCATGCCTGTCTGCCACAATGACCAGTATTGCAAAATATCCCCTATGGTACAACAGTGGCATTCCTATATTGGTATATCTAAAGGCTGTTTGATAGGATTCAGAACCCAACAATAAGATGTTGATGTTGTAATCCAGGCATATGAGTGATCCAAGTTACATGAGTGATATTCTATAGGTAACAGAAGCTAAAAACTGCTAAATAGTCAATATGAAATATGACAGACTTTACTGGCTTTTTATCAGTTGTCTGAGAATAATTCTAAAGAGCACAGCTTTTTATTGAGTAGATGTGTCTGGATGTAGATGGTAAAATTTGTTGTAGAGAGATTTGTGAAAACCTAGTAATTATTTAATATAAAAGTTTTTCTTAATTATGAAATCAGCTGAATTAATGTAATTTTAAAATATAATTCAATAATGAAGAGTAATAGCGAAATAGTTAACATGTGAGTATACTTGTGAGACACAGATTTAAGTAAGTTTTATTTTATGTCCTTTTGTCTTGGAAACAGCTCTGATGTGTAGATATTCTACTCACGTTATGGATGGGAAGATGGTGTATATGAAGGGTAAAACAATTTGTTTAAGGGACAGAGAGAAGAACATGGATTTAAAACATGCCTTTCTTCTTATTTTATGTTTTGAACTCCTGTGTGAAAAGTAACAGAATAAAGTAATATTCACTGTCTGAGAACTCAGAGAGATACTAAAATCTGAAGAGACTGTAAAGACTCTTATAGGCAGTTGAAGACATTTTTCAGAAGTATAAAAAAAAATCAAGGCAAAGCACTTTTAAAAAACGAGTGGATGGAAATAGAAAACGTTTTACTGAGTGAGGTAACCCAGACCCAAAAAGAGGAATATGGTATATACTCACTCATAAGTGGATTCTAGCCATAATTAACGGTCTTTGAGTCTATAATTTGTGATCCTAGAGAAGCTAAATAAGAAGGTGAAACTGAAGAAAATCATATAGTTATCCTCCTGGATATTGGAAGCAGATAAGATTGCCAGGCAAACTTGGGTGCATGGTGGGTGGGGGATGGAAGTAAGGGGAGATGATTAGAGAGAAGGGAGAAGGGGAGGATTGGGGATGGCTTGGAGCAATGGAATGGTGGGGTGGGAGGAAGGATGGATATGGGAGCAGGCAAGTATATATCTCAACTAAGGGAGCCATTTTAGGGTTTGCAAGAGACTTGATTCTAGAGGGGTTCCCAGGTCCAAGGAGAGGTCCCCAGATTGTTCTCTGGGCAGCAGAGGAGAGGGTGCCTGAACTGGGCTTGGCCCATAAACATATTGATGAATATTTCCCATATGACCATAGAACCTTCATCTGGCGATGGATGGAAATAGAGACAGAGACCCACATTGGAACACTGAACTTAACTCCCTAGGTCCAAATGAGAAGCAGAAGGAAAGAGAACATGAGCAAGGAAGTCAGGATCAGAGGGAACCTTCATCTGACGATGGATGGAGGTAGAGACAGAGACCCACACTGGAGCACTGGACTGAGCCCCCAAGGTCCAAATGAGGAGCAGAAGGAAGGAGAACATGAACAAGGAAGTCAGGACCGCGAGGGGTGTGTTCATCCACTGACACAAGGGGACTGATCTAATGAGAGCTCACCAAGGCCAGCTGGACTGGGACTGAACGAGCATGTGATCAAACCGGATTCTCTGAATGTGGCTGACATGGGGGCTGCCTGAGAAGCCATTGATAATGGCACTGGGACTGGTTTCCTCTGCAAGTACTGGCTTTTTGGGATCCTAGTCTGTTTGGATGCTCACCTTCCTAGACCTGGAGGGAGGTGGGAGGAACTTGAACTTCCCACAGGACAGGAAACCCTGACTGCTCTTAGGACTGGAGAGGGAGGAGGAGAGGGAGTGGGGGGAGTGGCAGGGTATTGGGAGGAGGGGAGGAAGTGAAAATTTTTATAAATAAATAAATAAAACAAAAAATAAAAAAAAAAAACGAGTGATGTTTCAGATATATTTTACAACGAAATATTGGTATCCCTGAAATCTAAACTGCGTGTGTGTGTGTGTGTGTGTGTGTCTGTGCCTATGTCTGTGTGTGTGCCTATTTGTGTGTGTGTCCCTCTGTGTATATGCACACATGATGGGAAAGAAAGCACATTCACATTCTTTCCAGGTACTCTTCCCTTTTGTTTTTGAGACAAACGCACAAGCATGGGGGTCACCTCTTTGTTATATAGGACGGACAATGTTCACCATAGATCCTCCTGCCTCTTCTTCCCCAGTGCAAAATTTTTTGGTTTTCACATGTGTTCTGGGTTTCTATCAGATTTTCATGTTTGCATGAAAAGCAATATATATCCTAATTTTATTTCCCTTTCTGTTTATATCATCACTGTAGTACTTGCAGTAGATTCTGTAATATCTAGGCCAAGGACACTTTCTGCCTCTTTCAGTTAGCATCTTAATGTATATGCTGATAGAAAACACTAAAGACTGGGCAATTTATGAGTACAGATTTACTTCTTATGAATTCTGGAAAAGCACTAGCCATTTCCAGTGTCTAGTAAGAATCACTCTCTGCTTCCCAGATGTCTCATTTGGGTGGAGTAGAGAAGCTCTGTCTTCGCATAGTGAAAGATGAAAGAGCTGGTGACTCTGAACACTGCTTGAAATCTATATTATAACGGCCTATTTTACAAGCAAGTAATCCGTGTGTTCTAATTGCCTCTAAAGACCCTACCTTTAAATAGCACTGTTTTGGAAATATTTGAATATTGAAAGAAACACATTTAAATTCCAGCAACATGGAACTGGTATCTCCTTTCAATAGTATCAAAGTAACATGTCCATGGATTCTGTGATTATTAATAACTTCATTCCAAATACTGTTTTCCACAACAACAGAGGCCCCGTTAATTTTTTATCTTCTACAATTTGGCATCCCATCCACAATAAATATTTGATGAGCAAATGGTATATGAATTGACAACAGGCTATGCATTCAAACTGTGTATAAGAAAGTGCCAATAAAATATTGATTAAAATTATCAAAGAAAGATATTTACATATAATGTGGTTTCATATCCACATTTGTTAACTTAGAGGCAGAATGAAAAAATAAAACGTAATAATTAGTATATTAAATAACAAAATTATATCAAGATAGGAAGTTCAAAATCCAAAAATGATTTGGTGTTTGGGGATCATCACTTGTTTTCTTGTTGCTTAGGCATTCTGAGATCATGATTTTCAAGGTTTTGGCATATTGCTGTCATATCATACACAACCTAAAAATCTCGTAGAGATAAAGGTCACTGCATTCAGAGACACTTAAAAAGCAAGAAAGCAAGCAAACAAATATAATCCCAGTTCTTCCAATATTGACCACTATCATTCATTTCAGTCTTATTGGTGATATCTTTGAAAGTGAATCTGTGAGACATAGAGTCTTTGGGAAGTTCACTTACCATATCAAACAACATATTAATGTGTTAGTGAGATGTGACAGAAATAAAAAATGCCTTTTACTTCTAGGTGAAAAATATCCCTTCTTAATTTTTACCCTATAAAATAAATGTTTCTCCTTTTCAAATAAGATTTTGTTTTAGGTACATTTTGGAATCATAATTTGTATTACACACTTTCTTCAAATTTAAACATGGGAACCTGAATGGTATATAAAATTTCAAAAAGATGCTTTAAAAATGAAAATACACATACATACAAAAAAATTCTTTATGAGGGGATTCCAAATTACAGTTGAATATGTAGCATGAGAAATCAAGTTCAAGCTATTATATCTCCATCAACAGACTGGTTACACATTTATATTTCAACTTTCTTCCCTGACCACCATCCTCCTTCAAATTTTGGAAAGTCAACTTCTGTCAAATTTTGATGTTAAAATCTACTGGAGATACTAAGGATACCTACCTCTCTCTCTCTCTCTCTCTCTCTCTCTCTCTCTCTCTCTCTCTGTCTCTCTCTCTCTCTCTCTCCCTTCCTCCCTCCCTCCTCCCCTCCCTCTCTTTCCTTTGGGCTTTGAATGGTTTGTTTACATCTGTGTACTTTCTGGTGACTGAATGTCTGCTCTTTGGCTAGGCTTTCCACAGCAAACAATGCGCTCACATGGGGATGACCTATATCTGAAGATCTGAATGATTTCTTCCTCTACCTCTTCAGTCTTCCTTATAGTAACTTTTAAATGCAAACATAATAATCTGCCACAATAAGGATAGCAGATACTCAATTTTAACATTAATCTATCCTTAAGTCTAGCACTATATTTGAATTTCAAAGGGAATGTCTTTAGGAAAGTCAGCTAGTTCAAGCTGAAAAGTAAGTAAAAGAAACATGTAGGAAGGGGTTTGTATACCCTTTAAATACGTGAAAGAAAATGTGACATCCAAAAGAATGAGGTGTGAACAATAATTTGAAATGAAATCATTTTTATATTTGTGCTTAGTTTTCACCTGCCCCCGGGGACTCTTTTGTCAGAAGAAAGTGTTGTTGGAATTAAGTAAGGCACTGGAGAAGAGAATGCTTTACTGTGTGACAGCTCTGCTAATCCACAAAATGAAAGTGTTGCTAGGGCAAAAAGAAAAACGAACTGGCTTCTGACAATCAACCTTGTAAATATTTTTGCCAAGCAAGCCTTGCTGAATAATACAGTTACATATTATCTTCCCTTTCGCAATGGTTTATTTTTCATGCACCACAGAGATGAACTGGTTATTTTTTGTTGTACCTTGTCCTGGCGACCATACAAATGTGATTTTAAAATAAATACTTAATTTGAAGGGAGTAGTGTTTTTAAAATATTAAACAGTCATGTAATTCTCCCTGTCTCTTTCTCTGTCACTCTCTTTCTCTCTGTTCTTCTCCATCTCCTTTCTCTACCTTCAGCAATTAGATTAAATAAGATACTCTCAGAGGAGGCTGCTGTTCATTGCAATGATTATTTGGTGTATTTGACCCTTAACACTGGAAGCGAACTTTGATGTATCTTGTGACTATTTATGTGCATTTATATTTTGACTCATATTTATCTCTTAAAATCTCTACAAGAGCATCCCACTGAACACTGAAGAGATACTCTCTTATGGATGCATGATAGCATGATATTTTCACTCTAAAAGTTTACGGTGAAGTTATTTCAGATACACAAATTTCACTCACATATGCCATCTTTATAATAATAAAATAATTTTTTATTTAATATTAAAATATCATACACAGAGTTTTGACTGACCTTAAATTTTATTTTTGGAAACAGGGTTTCTCTGTAGCTTTGGTGCATGTCCTGGAACTAGCTCTTATAGACTAGGCTAACCTCAAACTCACAGAGATCACCCTGCCGCTGCTTCCCAAGCACTCGAATTAAAAGTGTGCCACCACTGCCGGGCAGTCTTAAATTTCTTAAGGGATTTGAAAGTTACACATAAGATATTTGACTTCTAATGGTTTATTGTTGCTTTATATAATCATATTTCCTATTCTTTGGTAAATTTTCTAAGCCAATCTCAAATTCTATTTACTAAATATATACATGTTTTTAAATTCTGAGAGCATTTTGTACATGCTGGGATATGAAAAAATATGGTACTTGTTACTTATCATTCAAAGGTAGACTATCGTTCTGTGCATTTCTTCTTCTGAAATTGACAACCAAAAATTTGTTTATAAGTAACCTCTTGGGATACAACATTAATAGAGAATCATAAATTGATGAAATTGTCACTTAAGCAGTTTCTTTTCTCTCAGTGGAAGGTAAGAATTTTTTCATTATGCATGAAATAGTTTAAAAACACTATTAAGTCATTATTACTTATTTCTTGTGCTTGAACACTGAATAAAGGATTTAATTGAAAAATTAGGGACTACAGGAAGTGCAGTGATGCTTTCTATGTCTATTCTTAGTAAGTAGACTAAGGATCTATTCACCTTTGGCACAAGGATCACCTGATACAGTTCCAAGAGGCTGCAATGCCACCTCCTTGTATCCCTAGCTGCGGACAGATATGTCTTCACTATCCATCTTATCTGTGTAACTATGTATCTATGTATCTATCTGATCTATCTATCTATCTATCTATCTATCTATCTATCTATCTATCTCACACACACACACACACACACACACACACACACACACACACATATATATATATATATATATATATATATATATATATATATATATATATATGATTAGATATAGGCAGATATACAGATATACGGTTAAGAGTTTCTGGAATCTTAGGTCAGCCCTCTGAGAAAATATTTCCAACAGGAAATAAAGTTTATCCTGAGTCTTGTAGGATTAATGAGACTCCACTAGGTGCTCACTCCTCTGGGTCTCAGGTTAATTGTTCCTAGGAGTAAGAAATCCAAAATACACTAATTATTCCTTCCTCTTTTATGCTTTCCTGCCTTCTATCCTAACGTCTTATCTGTGTTCACCAAGACTTGCTTTCATCTCTGAGCGTGGAGAAGCAAAGGCTTCAGCTCAGACCGATTACTCACACACTGCCTTCCATTCTCATCCTGCTGTCTCTAGGGTCTTGCCATCTCTCACTTAGGTTTCTATAATTACCTCATCCCAGGACAATCGATCTTCCATACTGTTGCTAGAAGGCTCTATCTAAAATACAAATCTGCTCATATTATTCCCTTGCTTAAATAACAACAAATAATAAAAATGAAACAACAAAAGCAATCAGTAATCCTCCACTGCCTTTAGGGAGAATTCTAAGACATCATGTCTGTCTTAGCACACTACTCACCAGGTGACTCTCACCCACGTTTACTTTGTTCTCTTTCTGTTTTTTCCCTCTTCCTCAAAGTATTATTATTATTATTTATTAATGTGTCCTTGTTTGCAAAGCCTCTGTTTATCCCATAGGCAGGAGAAGTTGAGTCCTCAGATTTACAGTCATTTTTACTTTCACTGAATGAAATCACTTAGGAACGGTTTTCACTTTTGAGTGCAAACACTTAAATCAAGACATTGTGTTTTATTTATCTTTTATATCTCAATATTTGCAACAGTGCCTGGCTCATTGCTTACAGTGCTGAAAATACATTTTTAAAATGAAATAGAAAATAAATTAACTGATGATTGTAAACAGACCCAGAGGAAGAGTATTCGCAAATCATAAAATACTCATTGGAAATCAGAATTTTTAACAACACATCTATATTAAATATCCAATGTTTGCCTTTGGGTCCTTTTACATTAATTAAGATATTTTTCAAGTGCATTAGAAGATTTTAATACACATATTTATCAAAATATACTGTTTAGAAATAAAATTTTATGTATAGTAACTTTAATATCAAGCTTATACAAAGTATCAATAGGGTTTACATCAGAGTAAGGCATGATTACATAGTTACCCTTTGCTCTTTTGAATTCGGAATATATTAGTTCATGTGGTTTATTATTTTCAATAAGACATTAAAACACTCGAGGGGATGCTTTAGTATTGCATTTATTCATGCCTAGGGTATGTTATGAGCTTCAAATGCAAAGGCTAAGTGTTTTAACTGCCCACATATATATTAGTGGATCAATAAAACATACCCTGGAGTATCTTCATCTTACAATATGCCTCCGACTTTTTATTAAAAGGGAAAAAGTGATTAATCTTTAAAAAAGTTAATATTTCAGAATCATCTCAGTCTTCCCTTTCTTATTTCATGCAGGGCATATAGGATAACAGTGGCCCATTCTTGTAGGAGATGTGTACAAGAAGGATGAATTATAGTGTTAATCAACTTCAATTATTTCTTTTTTTTAAAAGCTTCTACAGAAAGATAGTCTAAGGCCATACAAGGGTCTACATATTTATAATTGATAATCTTTATTCCATTGTAAACCAAAACAGAGAAATTAGACATTGCGGGATTACCTTATCTTAACTATCTTACAACCTGTTCTTTACCAGACATGCCATACAGCTTTTCATTCCATTTCATTTAGATGCATCTTCTACACTTTTTTTAGTATTACTTCTCCCTTCACACTGTGTTTAGTAGTTTTTTTCACCAAACTTAGTACACTCAACATATTGACTGGTACATAGTAGATGCCCAATAATATATAGCTCAAATTGTTAACAGTTATATAGTTAGACCAGTAAACAGCTGTTATGCCAACTTTTAAGGTTTCAATAAGTCATATGTGTAACTGTATAAGAAGTCATATATCTCATTTATAATCATATATGAATAAACACTGATAATAGAAAACAACAAAAGAAAATAATTATTTAGTAAATTTCCCATTCTACTGACCGCCATTTTTTCTTATTGACAGTATCATTTGCCTTACAGAAGCTTTCAGCTTCAAGAAATATCATTTATTGATTGTTGATCTCAGTGTCTCTTGCTGTAGGTTTTATATTCAGGAAATTACTCTCCTGTGTTAATGAGTTCAAGGAAACTTCCCAATTTCTCCTCTATCAGGTTCAGTGTAACTGTATTTATGTCTTTGATCCACTAGGACTTGTGTATTGTGCAGGGTGATGGACAGGTATCTATTTCTGTGTTTCTACATGTCAACATCATCTATACCAGCACCATTGTGGAAGATGCTTTCTTTCTTCATTGTATAATTTTGGTTTATTTGTCAAAACCCAGGTGTATGTAAGTGTGTGGATTTATGTCAGGTTTTTATATTTGATCCTCCTGGCCCACCTGTGTGCTTTTATGCCAGTACTATAAAGTTTTATTATTGTAGCTCTATATTAGAGCTTGAAGTCATGGTTCGTGATACCTCCAGTTGTTTCTTTATTGTACAGGATTATTTTTGCTATCTTATTTTTTTTACATCTGTCAGAGGACTGATCTCAAATTATTTAAAGAACTCAAGAAACTACACATAAAATTACCAAATAATCTGGTTAAAAATGGGATACGGATTTAAACAGAGAATTCTCAGCAGAACATCAAATGGCTGTGATCCACTTAAAGAATTGTTTAACATCCTAGGTCATTAGGGAAATGCAAATCAGAATGACTCTGAGATAGCATCATACAGCTGTCAGAATGGCTAAGTACAAAAACATTGATGACACCTTATGCTGGAAAACATGTAGGGTATGGGGAACATTCCTCCATTGCTGAAAGAGTATAAACCTGTACAGCCACTTTGAAAATCAGCATGACTTATGACTTTTCAGAAAATTTAGAATTAAGATTGAAACCTCAAGACCCAGCTAAACTAATTTTGGACATATACCTAAAAGAAGATGCTTAATTGTACCACAAAGAACACTTGCTCAACTGTGTTCACAGCAGCATTTTTTGTAATAGCCAGAACCTGAAAACAACTTAGATGCCCATCAACTGCAGAATGGATAAGGGAAGTGTGGTACATTTATACAATGGAGTATTACTCAGCTCTAAAAAACAATGGCCTCATGGAATTTGCAGACAAATGGATGAAAAATAGAAAAAAAATATTCTGAGTGAGGTAACGTTGACCCAGTAAGACAAACACGGTATGTACACATTCATGAGGGGATATTAGGGGTAAGGTACAGGATAGCCAACTTAGATCCACAGCCCCAAGAGGCTAGAAAACATAGAGGATTTAATAACAATGCATGGATTTCCCTTGGAAGAGGAAATATCAGAGAAAAAAAAACATACTTTTTATAACTTCCTAATTAGCCCTACATAGTCTCTATTATTTACAGTCTGCCCAGTTCATTCCTTCTCTGTCCAGTTCTCCTTGCGCTGCTCTTGGACTAATTCTTCTTTTCTGCTCCTCCTCTGCCACACTTTGCTGTCTCTCCTCTCTGTCATCCCTCCTCTCATAGCCAAACTCTGGACAATTATTGTATGTTGTTTTAGAGGGCTCTATCAAAACTCAAAACATAACTCACATAGTTTCTCTCAGGCTAGGCGTGTCACAATGACCCATGCACATATAGTTCTAAGTTGGTAAGGGTTCCCAGACAGAACATGACATTGTAAATTAAGATTTAATGATGTGGGAGTCCCCTCTGTGTGCTGTGATTACCACTAATGAATTAATAACTAAAGAAACTGCTTTGGTCTGATAGGGGTAGAACATAGGTAAGTGGGGAAGATGGAACTGAATTCTGGGAGGAAGAAAGAAGAGTCACAAAAACACCATGAAGTAGACAGAGACAGACATGCTGAATCTTTCCTGGTAATCCACTGCCATGTGGCAATATAAGATTAATAGAAATGGGTTAAATCAAGATGTGAAAGTTAGCCAATAACAGGTTAGAACTAATGGGCCAAGCAGTGATTCAATTAATAAAATTTCTGTGTGGTTATTTTTGGACTAAGCTAGCCAGGCAGTTGGAAAAAACAAGCCTGCCTTCCTGCTACAATTTAACAATAACAATTAGTTAGTCATTCCTGGGGAAATGACCTTGTGTACGTGTCTCTAGGAGAAAACAGCCTGCTTTGAATCTGCTGACATTTTGGCTAAATGTGTAAAAAACTCTCTTTGTAGCTGAGAATTCTCCTAAGTCAGTCTGAGTTACAAAAAATATTCTAGTTTATTTCTGTTCATCAATGTTATGTAACTGAAGCAGAATTATGTTCTAGATCATTTGCAGCTACATGTGTGCCCAATAGATGGAATATACATGAGATAACACCCAAGCAATGTGAATACACATAAAGCTGTTATTAGGGAAGAAATGATGTAGTTCTTAGTGAAGAAATGAAGTGACTCATGAGAGAGATTAGAGACAGGAGCGACAGGTTTCCAGAGCCAGGGACCCCATGGCTTTTCCAGGTTGGGCTGTCCACCAGGGAATCATGTGTCAGATGGGTAGGCTTGTCAAAACACCGATTGTCACTTGCTATACACTCCCATGGCAATGCTCTACAATGGGGGCCGGGGGAGGGGTGATTTTGAGTTGGTTAGAGAGAAGCCTGTGCCAGGGAAGCTCCGAGTAATCCACCAGGATGACCCCAGTTAAGATTCTTAGGAAGAGTGGAGAGGGTGCCTGATCTGGCTATTTAAGGGGAAAAGAATAACGCATAATAAAAAAAGAAAAAAAATGTTGGTATCATTTACTGAAGTTAATATAATATCACTAGTTTGGTAAATTCGGCACAGATAAGAGTATGATCCACCAGTATGCTAAGACATTACTAGGTATCACTAACTGTATGAAAAAATTTTTACTTAAAAGTTTTTTTTTTCATTTTATATACCAGCCAAGTTTCCCCTCCTTTCCTTTCTCCTGCCCCCCACACCCCCATCATCCTTTATCCACTCCTCAACTTTTATGATATGATAACAATTTGGGAAAATTCATTAAAAATAATTCTGGAAATAGTAATCCACTCCCATTGAACACACTGCCCTATGTTTAGAAACACTCTACTGACAAGTTTACTAAGCGCCTATGTTTAAAATACATTCTTCTATCTTTTAAATGAATATGAAGGCTGGCTTGTTTAAAGACAGAGTTTAATGTTTCTGTTTCAAACAGCTTTGTGCAAAGAAGCATAGAAGAGCAGAACGTAAAAAATAGGGCACTCAAATATTCCTTCTGAGATATAACAGAGAGATGAGGGGGTCTACGAACAAAAATCTGCACTATGTCATGACACAGTGGTAGGAAATGCCTGTCAGATCTCCTAGAACATAGGCAATGGCAAACAGAAAGGAAATTTTGAACAGCTACAGCGCCAGTAGATATCAGGTTGACTATTTTTAAGTTGGTCTTTATAGCCCTTTTTTTCTTTAAATGTCTTTGCACACATGCATGCTTATTTATTTACTTTCTCTCCTTGTGCATGTGTGTATGTTTGAGCACATACCAGGTTGTGCACATAACCGAATTTGAGAGTAGCGATCAGCAGACATCTGGAAGGAGTAAGTTCCCTCTTTCCACCATGTCACAGCTCCTGTCATCAGGCTATGCTTGGATTGGTCTTTACTCCTCTAACCCACCTCACCAGTCATTACCCCCACTCCTTTTTTCTCTCTTAAGAGTTAATAGGGTGAACATCTGTCTTTTAATGTTTCAATTATTTTCCATAAGGGAGAGAAAGCTGTATAGGCAGAGCTAACTAGTGATTTTTGTCAAACTAGAGTACATCTTATTGGACAAGTTAACAGCTGAGAGTATGTGAGTTTCTGTTATTAGAATTTCGATGTTGAAAATTTTATATACGATAAATCTTATGCAGTCAGCATATATAAACATATAAACATTGATTTGCTAGGAAATGATTAGAATTATGCAATATCCAGTGCTTCAAAGTGATAATAAGTGCCAGTCTATGAAAGATGTTGAAAACAATGAAGATGTTCATTATTAAGCCCTCTTTTAAATCTCTGTGTAAAGAATAAAAGTTAGGTCTCATTTTGGAAGATTACAATATGTTATGAGACAATGAAGCTATATGTCCGTATTACACTGCTCTTTAACTATGAAAATGAATAGTTACACTTCAAGCAAATCATGAAATATTTTTGTGTATAGCCATATAATTTTTGAGTTAGAGAATAAAGATGCCCCTGTGAATTGTCATATTTCCCTGCATCTACAACACTGATCACAATATCATAAAGACAGTGCTTGCAGAATGAATAAGAATGAGTAAGTTTGGCCTCATTGTGCCTGATCAATACAAACAAAAGTATGTCACAGGACAATTGACAATCATTTGTGTTATTATTTTTTTACTTATTTGTCTTTCAAAATTTTATTTTGCATGTCTTAAATACTTCTTAATATAACTGACTTATGTTTTCCGAACTGCTGTTAGTACACCACAAATTAATTCAGAGAAATTACTACCTTAATTAGTTGCCATTAAATTTTTGTTAAAACAAATTATAGAATGTTCCTATATGGTGGCTCTATGAATTTGTATATAGATACATCAGTAATATGAGACAAAGTTTTTTTTTATCATTATGGAAAAGTGTTATTATAGTACATGCTATGTTAATATATGGGACTTATGGAGCATGTGATCAAACCCAACTCTCTGAATGTGGCTGACAATGAGGGCTGACTGAGAAGCCAAGGACAATGGCACTGGGTTTTGATTCTACTGCATGTACTGGCTTTATGGGAGCCTGGTTTGTTTGGATGCTCACCTTCCTAGACCTGGATGGAGGGGAGAGGATCTTGGACTTTCCATAGGGTAGGGAACCCTGACTGCTCTTAGGACTGGAGATGGAAGGAGAGAGGGAGTTGGGGGAGGGGAGGGAAATGCGAGGAGATGGAAATTTTAAATAATAATAATAATAAACCCTTTACATTTTCTACTTAAAGATTTTTTTTCAGATTTCTTGTTTTAAGCATCATATCCATTAAGCAATAATTCCCTTTATTCATTCATCACGAACCCTGGATGCCCATCATTCCTCCTTCCTTCCCCTCTCTCCCTCCCTTCCAGTCCTCTTCTTGCTTTCCCTCTGCATTGCTTTTGTCTTTTCTTCTATTCTTGAACTAAGATGACATTTGTAGCCTCACATGAACATATGATCCTTTGACTTTGCCTCCCACTGTGGCTCTCCGTTTTCTGTCTCTATGAATTTAACTGCTTTATTTACTTTATGTAAGTGTTTCCAATGGTTAAAAGTATATTTCACACTGCACGATGGTGTGGAACGTTCAGCCAGGTTGGATAATTTTCATAAGTTTTCATTTGAACATTTACTAATATTCCCTTAATGATATCGTAATTTGCATATACTCATTTGCTTTAGTTATTTAATTGCTTCTAATTATTTGAAATAATTGCAACGAATGCTGATATGAACATGGATCATAGGTGTGAAAATAACTCTTTGGAAGCAACATTTTCATTTTTTTTTCACTTTCGTATAGCCTTTACAGATGAGTAGTGCTATTCATTGCATTTATGACTTGGAAGCTTGCATAGCACCTTCTGATAAATGAGAGCTAGTTATCAGTCAGGCTGCTTCCAGGTCAATTCCAGCTAGATCCCTTCAAGTCTTATATCCTGGTGTCTACTCTTACATACAGTTTCTGGGTGGCAACCAAAGGCAATGTCAATATCCTTTATTATTTTGAGAATTTCATGGACTACCCTGTCCAATATCTTGAGACGTTTTCCTTGTATGGCATTGGGGTTTGTTTTATATAAGCTCTGGGTCTTTAGGGAAGCACTGTCACCCTAATATAACTTCAGTATCTCTTTCCTCTCTCACTCCCCCTCCCATGTGTGTGTGTGTGTGTGTGTGTGTGTGTGTGTGTATGCATGTGTACATATACAGATACCAATATTTCAGATACATTTATATTTATAATATACGTATTTTAAATATGTATAATACAACATGTTCCTCTATACCCTTTCAAGCATCTTTAGTATTATTTTTCCTTCTCCCTCTTCTTTATTCCCCTCCATTTCTCTTCCCAGTTAAACCCTCATTGGATTTCCTCCTTCCTAGCATCTGTATCCCACTATCCCTCTTTCATTAGCTCATTCTCCCTCCCCAAATCATAGCTTCTCTCTACTGCAAATTACATACTTGCAGTTCACTCCCAAAAGTATGAAGTTATTAGCTTAATACAATTTTGATCAATTTTCCTGTATATAAACTGCCATAATCATTCCTAATTTTATACAAATCAGCTTAAATACATGTATAATGTGATGATTAGTAAATATTTTATGTCAACTTATCAGGCACTGTAAAAAAAAATTCTTGCTCTTCTCTAAACTCCTTCAGATGTAAATTAACAATAGTTGCCCGAATGAATTAATTTCTGTCTTGAATATCCAAGTGATCTTCAGCCCACAACAATGACAAAATATAGCCTTCTCATTAACTAGTCCTTGTATCTCTGAGATAATGAATATATGCTTCTGAACCTAATGCTCTTTGAATTCTCCTTCTTTCTTATTATTTCTTTCTAAATATGGTTATTTAGATATGACCCAGTGTGTGCACTTCATGTATATGTGATGTGTGTGCTAATTGTACCTATCTAGGATTAAAAGCAAAATATACATAAAAATGTCATATTGATTTTCCTCTACAAGAGACTATGAAGAAACTTAAACTGTGATTGTTTATATTTTTTGAGCTAATATATATAAACAATTCCATTATCTACATTTGAAAAACAGCTGAGAGATGAAGCACAGTAAAGATCTATTTAACCAGTGTTCAAAGACATTGTTTGTAAATGTTGTCAGTTGGTTGTTCTATCTAGAATGTGTAATAAAGTGGGAAAATATTAAGTTAATGGATTCAATAACAAGCCCATTATTGCTTGAGCTGTACTGAGACTTGGGGAGCACTAAAGATCATAGCTGAGCAACACAATGGAAGAAAAGTAGATCATCCATTTGCTAGAGCACTTAATGATATTTTATTGCATTATTTATCAAATGCTGTGGATGTTATTTGTAGCTGCAAGCCTGACCTCAGCTAATCATAATTTGATAAATGTGTACCTAGCAAAGACTCTGTGACAAAATGCCCTATTGTTTCACAAAGCAGGAACAAGAGATGTTATTGTGAAATTCAATGTGGTATGCAGATATTATTGCTGAAACATTTATGCACAAGAAAGAATTGATGTTTATAGTCCAGACACGGTGGCTGAAATGTCATTCTCCTTCATATATAAATATTCAAACCGTCTATCTTAGGTGATTCCTGCAAAGCAGTCTTCTAAATGCAGCAGGAAGGCTATAATGATGAAATATTATTAATATCTTAGCTTTCCCATTCTCTCAGGAAGACAAGAAATATCAGAAATTTTTTTACAATATTGTTTATGGGATTGCATAAACTTGGTTAAAAGTATATCTATATATGTATTTTTTGAGAAAAAATTAAAATATGGTTAAAAATCAATGCTATATATATATATATATATATAAATTTTAGACGATGAACCTTGCTTTCTAACATGAGAATCAAGACTTTATTTGGTTTACTTTTAACATTGAGACTGAGAAGTTCACTTCATTTTTTTTCTTCATATGTAAAGGCGTATTGGTAACAAAGAAGTAAAAATTTTAATACAATAATAATTATTTTACTAATAATATTCAAAAACAATAATAATGCAAGTTTAATGGATAATACAACTATCTAACAATTGTGTGAGTTAATTTGCACAGTTATCAGAGAAGACTGAAACAAAATATGAAGTGTCTCAAAAGTAAAAGTTATTTATACTGATTTCGTGATGAAACCTGGTAATTAATAGCCACTTTGGTTTCATTTCTAAGTGCAGAATTATTTTTCCTGTAGTATGTCATCTTTGCAAATTACAAAATTAATCAAAACTAGTATCCTGTTGTCAAATTACAGCATTTACAACTGATAATATACAATACTGAGCTATTTTCAAGCCAGATATCTTCAAAATTCTGTTCCACATGGATATTCGATGAAAAACTAACTACCTTATATCAATTTTAGACTTTTTTTCTCCTTCAGATTGCAGAATATGTCATCATATCAATATGTTTGGTAGCTCCCATGTGGATTTTTTGGTCACATCAAAGTTCATGAGCGTATGTAGCTTATATGAAATGTGAGTTATGGTCCTTTAGGTAGGATACCTGCTGAAAGACCATGCAGTCTTCATAGCTTTATGTTCGCTTCAGCTCTTAATAAAATGCACAATCCAGACCTGCACCCCCTGTGAATGAGTAGAACCTAGTCCAGGCGACCCAAAGCTTGTGGTGAGATCCCTGAAGATCAACTAGTAAACTACTAGAGATAAGTGAAGCTCAGCTTAACTGAAGAACTGACAATTATATCACAAGCTGAAGAGTTAAAAAACGGTTTTCTGTCCAGCATTATTAATCTATAATTCACACACACAAAAAAAATCCCCACACGTGTCTTACTGGAATACTATTGTTAGAAAACGATGATATGTCTTTCTGCAATCCCACTGTTAAGAAACAATTTTCTTTTAGTTTGCGTGTGTGTGTGTGTGTGTGTGTGTGTGTGTGTGTGTGTGAAAGAGAGAGAGAGAAAGAGAGAAATGTGTGTGTGTATGTATTTATGTATATATGTATGTGTTTTCAGAGACCAGTGGACAATATTAGGTATCTTCCTTCATCAGGTTGTCCCTTGCTTTGAGACAAAGTATCTTATGGAACTGTTGCTTGCTGTCTTGGCTTTGCTGCCTGGCCATTTAGTTCTAGGATTGGTGCTGAGTTACCACTCTGTGCCAGTATGTCCAGCCTTTGCCTTGATGCTAGAAACGTGAAGTCATATTTCAAGCTTGCATAATAATCAGTCTACCTACTGAGCCATCTTCTCAGTTCTAGATACGTCTATATATTGATATATATAATTAATATATAATATTAGCATATTATACGTTGCCAAACTGAAAAAATTGCTTTTTTTTCATTTTATAAAATATGATTAGAAAAAAACTGGGAATTTTTATGGAGATTGTAAGTTATAACATAAATGCCATTTTTACTATTTTAACTTTTTTTAAGTTTCCTAAACAATATATTTTGTGTATTATATCAATATATAATACATATGAAATGAATATGAGTTCGCATCTATAAAGAAATGTAAATGACCTCTCTGAAAACTGACTAACACTTAAAATGTCAGTTTCAACTGCAAATTAGAGTCACTGGGTAATAAAGATTCCCGAAATATATTTCGTGACTAGAGCTTACAAAATATGTTATATTTTAGTGAATTAAAGAATACATTGGTCCCACTGTATTACTTTCAATTTTTAGTTATAGATCAGAGTTAGATTTTTTTTTTGTAAGAAACTGAAGCTCAGAAAGTTGGATATTAATTCAAAAGGGACCAATTTCATTAGCTAGGCCCAAAACTTGATCTCATCTCTTCTGACTCTATGATTATCTTATTACTCCAGCATTCAATTCTAGGAAGGTTTTTTTTTTAAATTTTAAATGCATATCTCTTTTTGTAAGGAAGTTGAAATGTCACATATTATGAGAATATTAAATAACTTAACACTTCTTTCTTATTTTGCTTGTTGGATTATTTAAAATTTATTTTTTCTTGAATATCCCTGGCAATTAAACTACTTTAAAACAGTCTTGAGTTTTGAAATAGTGATTGAAAGAAAAAAAAAACCCACTAAAATTAGAGAGCAAGAGACAACTGTACCATAAAACATGTATCAATTCAGAAAGATTTAGGAATTCTGAATTATACAATAAAGCATTTCCTGCTTGCATGGTATATCCCATGAATGGAATATAGGACCTCTGCACCGCAAGGTCTTTTTTAATATTAGGAGATAATGAGGATATGAGAAGACAGTGAGAGCATAGATTAATAAAACGTTAATATATAAATATATATGCTAGCCTCACTAGAAGACAAGGAGTATTGATTTCTGGAAGAAGTGGAGGGGTGCATACTCCTAGTTATCTAATTAGGTCTAGTGGCCACTTTCATCCAGTGATTCATAATATAACTTTGCAGTACATACCTCTCATTCATGAAAAGACTGTGGAGAAGAGCTGAATTGAGTTCTAAGTTGTGTTACATTTTAACAGTACAAATGAAGCTACCCATTTCTTTCAAGTCGTTTCCCACTGATAATGAAGGGAAAGAAACAATCTTGATATCCTCATGACATTATAGGTAATGATAATATGATAATGATTAAATAATGTTTCTAAATGGCAATTTATTATGCATTTTGAGAGTAGCATGAATCCCTGAGTGAGAATTAGCGGGCAAATCATGATAAAAAGTACAGTACTATGTTAGAAGGCCACTGAATCGCTTTCTCTGAGTGTATACCTACTCCAGAATCCTAAGCAACATGAGGCTTAAGACTATCTGAAGCTGCTTCTTAATCATTAGAGAATAGCCGGGAATTGTCTTTAGAGTAAATTTTACCTGACCTCTGAAAGATGAATGGAAGTGTGATATAAAAGGTAGACTTAGGGAATAAAGTTGCTCAGTGGAATATATGCATTTATATAGCAAATATGCAGTAACCATTTAACTAAGTATTATATAATAATATGTAACTAAGCAAAAGTTTTAAATAAAAATCTTGAATCTACTTAAAATAATTGTTGAAAAAGATTCATTGCTAAAAACAAGTTTGAGTGATAACTTCCACATCAAGGCACATAGAACATTTACATTTTTACAGAGTTACTCCAGTATTTTGAGTGTTATTTAACGATAATAAATAGATATATAATTCAGTTACAAAACTGTTAAGTATATATACATATACATATAAAGGATGGGTCCATTTTCAAGGTAAAGTAAAAAGATTTTGTACATTTTTAAAAATATTGCTCAAATGACTTATTTAACCCTAGTTTTTCATATATAGTAAGTGTTCCTTAAAATTGCTTGGTATATATGATTGATATAACATTACATTATGTCAAAACTTTGTTGCTCTCACTTACTATTAGAGACCCTCAGGAAAAACAGGGGAACTTGTAAAAATCTAAATTGTTCTTCTCTAATACATGATTTGTGTAACTAATACCTGATATAAAAAATAAAACAAAGATCTTCTGATGTTTGCATTTGAAGAAAGACAGTATCTTAAAATTAAAACTATCATTTCAGAGTTCATAACTTTGAAGTTTGATGACATGAAACTTTTAGTCCAACACATCAAATTCAGCAAACTGATGTATTGACTAGAGCCTTGTTAGTGGCAAGGTATACGAACAAACAGATAAAGTAATTAGCTCCTTCCCTTACAAAAGTGTTACTGACTCTGTTCATCTCCTCAAGGCCAGTCTTTGTTTCCCCTTGATTTGAAAAATAAGTGACTTTATTCTCTGGGCAACATGCCCAACCTCAGTGTTTAATCACTGGCTCTCAGTGGTTGGCAGCTTTGATTCTCCAGAATGTATGGAGAGTAATGTTGGCTGTCATGGTGATTAGCCACAGGCATTTAGTTTCCAGGGATTAGAGACAGTCCTGGTCTATAATGGGTTTCCTCATCCAAAATGTCAACACTGCCAGTTGGAAACACTGGTTTCTCTAATCCTGGCAAGTTTGTTTCATGTTGCTAGGAATTAGCAAGTAGGAATGAATATGTTACTGTACTCATTCTAATAAAACATGAAATACAGTCTATGATGGACATCAATGACTTTCCTTGTGTCATTGAAGGAAAGACTAAAGGTGGCCTGAAGAAAGTACGGTGCACTCCCATTTTCTCCGTCTTTCTTCAAGCATTTTTCTTAGAGAATAGGTGGACTGTGAAGAGAAACAACCAGTGTAATGAGGAAGTCAGCATAATGAGGAAGCCAACAGCGTGACAAAGAAGGATGCCTTACTGAACCAGTTTGGGGAAGGAGCACCTTTTAGTTTGCAACTAATAAAAAATGAACAGCCATATGAACAAGAGTAAATTCTATTTCTTTAATAGAATAATAGCTTTAGAGAAAAGCTATTCTCTAATCTGAGAATAGCTTTATGATACGTATTAATAGTCATGCTATACATCTGCAATAAATTTGGAAATACATATTGTGATTACACTGTAGCTCTGACTTAGTTACTTTTCTATAGTCATGAAAAACACTTTGACTGGGAAACTTACAAAAGAAAGCATTTAATTTGGTTTTTATCATTCCAGAAAGTTAGAGTCCAGGACCATCATGACAGGGAGCACAGTAGCAGACTATAAGGTTTGAGACAGGAGGAGTGTTTTAGAGCTTACATCTTGAGACACAAACCACCAACAGACAAAGAGCAAAAGCTAGCAGGGACAGGACTTTTTTGAAACCTCAAATCTTACCTACATTAACACACCTTCAAAAAGACCACATCCTACTAATCCTTACTAAACAGTTCCACCAAGTGGGAACCTGTTTTCAAATACAAGGGTATATGGAGCACATTCTCATTCAAACCATCTTGGGTTCTAGTATACAATTTAAAAATAAGGTTTTTCTTAAACGAGTTAGATGAGCTACAGAAAATAGTATGCAGACTATTTTCATTTGAACTTGACTATTATTAGAAATATTGATGACATGTTAACTTTTGGTGACTACTTTTTGTGCACTAAAATATAAAGGTTGTGTGTATGTCTGTGTGTGTGCTTGTGTGTGGTATTTTGTAAGTGTATATTCTTTTGAGGATGAATGATAATATAAAGTACCTGTTGATGCCAGCTGTTATCAACTAATTAGTCTTTCTTGACCAGTTGCCATGTTAATTACCTTAGACAGCCTTCCACCAAACATGGCACTAGAAAATTGGTAAAATGTCTGTCGAGAAAACCCATGGTTTCAACATCTCTGCTCTAAGTTCTAGGTTACACGGTGTATATGTCATCTTCTTCATGGGTGTTAGTGATCCAAACTCAAATCCTCATGCTCACAAATGATGTAATAATTCGCTGAAAGCTCTCCTCAGCCCAACATAGTCAAATAAAGACTGCTTGTGAATTCTTTTCTCTTCACTTTTTTCAGTGTGCTCGTTACAAATATCTAGTTGGAAAATTAAAAAGGAATTTTCTTTGAACAATAAATAGAGATGAGACATTAAGCAATTTACTAAAGTTACTAATGCAAAAAAGATGAGTTTCAAAAGACAGATGCTCTTACCAATTTTGGTGATAAAATTTTGAGATTTTAGTTCTAACCAGTTAACTTTCTGTGTATTAGAAAATAATTCTAGGCTTTAAAAATCAGAAATGAATAAACTATTGGTGCATTATTCAACAGAAAGGATTTGGCTTATTAAAAATATTTTGCTACAGTGAAATATGTCATAGTTTGATTATCTTTCTAATTTATGCAAACATTCATAAGGAAAAACATTTTAATATTTAAGGTAATATGTATTTATTCTCCATTTTCAAATATGCTTTCAAATAAGCCTAGGACAAAAATGAAGCTATGATTGGCGCCTAAGATAATTTTGGTGATCATCCAAAAATTAGAGAAAATTGAGCTGAATTCAGTCAAAGATACAGGATTCAAAATGATATTCTTGATTAAATCCACCAGTAAAATTAGGGCTCTGTCATGCACCACCAACCAATGTAGGCTTTTAATGTGTCTATTGCTGAACTCTTAGATTTTGAAAGTGCAGTGGCCTTTTGTATTTATAATTCAGTGAACAGTAGTTATAATAACAGAACAGTTTCTTGATTTCCTTCCGTTTGAAATCATTAAGTGCTTTAAATTAAGCATCTTGCTAAACAGTCACATCATCAGGTACTGTTTGGAATCTGTTTGCCTTTTATGGCTAGACTTCTTCTTCTTTCCCTTAATTTCATACAAGGTCTCTTTGTGCTACCCAAGACATTCTCAAATTCACCCTCATTGACTTTCTTCTTAGCAGTACAAGGATTATGAGTGCATTTTACTGTGCCGTTATCATCTTTCATTTGTGTGAATATTAGGTTTAGAAACTTAGCTCTTGTGCATGGGAGGCAGACACTCTAACACTGAGTCACAAAGACAGATTTACTTTCCTAACACCCATTTTTGAGGCAGGGTCTCACTATGTTGTCCTTGATTGCCTAGAATTCTCTGCCTATATCAATTTTTAACATGTATGCAGTGTTATTGCTTACAGAATTCATCAAGTTTGTCTCACACTGTTTCAAACTGTAGTTTCAATATTGTACTTGAACTACTAAAATCTAAATACTTCAAACATCACTTTAGACAAATGACTTTCAACCTTGCTAATGCTGATACCCTTAAATAGAATTCTTATGATAAAGTGTCACCAACCATAAAAATATTTTTGTTGCTACTTCATAATTGTTACTTTCATATGACTATGAATTGCAATGTAGTTACATAGCTAGAGGATGCATAAATTTTGATCTATTCAATAGCACTGGATTAAAATGAATGTATCATGAGTACTTTTGGAGAATCAATTTATACCTCCACCCTTTTTTAGCTTTGGTGGTTGCATTCCCCTTTGGCTTATTTGTCTTGCGAGGTTAATTGATGGAGGAGGGTTAACTGTCTATGTGTTACTTTCATTGGTTAATAAAGAAACTGCCTTGGCCTTTTTGATAGGCCAGCCCTTAGGTGGGTGGAGTAGACAGAACAGAATTGTGGGAGAAAGAAAACAGAGGCAAGCAGACGCCATAGCTCTCCTCCCCGAGATGGACCCTGGTTAGACTCGTCTCGGTAAGTCACAGTCAAGTGACAACATGCATTAATAAAAATGAGTTAAATAAATATGTAAGAGCTAGCCAATAAGAGGTTATAACTAATTGGTCAGGCAGTGTTTAAATGAATACAGTTTTCATGTAATTATTTCAAGTAAAGCTAGCCGGGTGGTGGGCAGGGATGCAGCCCGCCGTTCCTTCTACAGTTAATTGTCTCACTGCCTCTGTCAAAAAAAAAGTATACTATTGCACCTGGGGACCACTTGGATAACCCTGGACAACATCCATCTCAGAATCATTCTTTTCATTATAGTGATCAGTTAAATGTTAATTTAAAAATAACTTTCTCTTACAACATTTTTATGAGCCAGAGTTCATGATATGATTTAGTTTGGTATAATGATATAGACTACCATTTTGGTACATTGATAGACTTCTACTTGCTGCTGAAGGAGAGAAGGGGCCTTCTTTTGGTCCTGGCTGCCCGGCTAGTTTATACCCAAAATAATCACACAGAAACTGTATTCACTTAAACATTGCCTGGCATATTATCTCTAGCCTCTTATTGGCTAACTATCACATATTAGTTTAATCCATCTCCATTAATGTGATCACCACTTGACTGTGGCTTACTGGCATGAGTCTAACCAGCATCCATCCCAGGCAGGCAGGAGAACCATGGCATGTGCAATACTGCCCTTCTTCCCAGCATTCAGTTAGGTCTATTCCACCTATCTAAATTCTGCCCTATGAAAAGGCCAAGGCAGTTTCTTTAGTCAACCAATGAAAGCAACATATAAACAGAAAAACCTCCTATACCAACTTGCTGACAATAGTCATTTATCTTTGCTCATATATTATAATTTTTTTAGTTAAAGAAGACATATCAACAGGAACTAGAAAGTTGGGTACTTAAGTATGAATGTATGTATGTATGCATTGCATGTATGCATATTTGTGTTAGAAGCTTCTTTTTAATTAAGTTCTTACTAATATCAGTGTTTTGAGCACAATGAGGGCAGAATGTTTTATGATGAAACTATACCCACGAATCTCATTCACCAAAAGATGTTATTTCTGATATCCTATTACTCATAAATTAGCTTTTATTGAATAAGTGCAAATGAAACTAGAATTATTGAGAAACTAAACATCTCTTAGGAAGTGGGATAGATGAAATAAAATGCAAGCATCATCAAGTATTACACATGAATGGGCAATTTGGGAGAAGGAAATATGTATTAAAACAGCTTAAGATGCTTACCTTTAGTTTCCCAAGTTTTCTCTTTCTCTACTAAACAATGCAGTGTAGTGTAACTCAGACCTTGCAGACTGAGAACTTGGCCCCACTAGATACCTCCCATTTTAGATGCCAACCATACCGATAAGTTCTCACTCTCCTTATGAAAAATAGTATAGAATAAGATCTGGAATGGGCCACATTGCAAAGTCTTTCACTGCCCTATCAACTTCTGAATGCATTCAACAACTGGCAGTTGCACTAAAGTATAGTCTGAATGAACAAATCATTGTTATTCTGTTGGATCTCAAGGTATTAAAAAAGAAAAAGACAATCTTCAAAGATTAAAATTGCATAACATCTCTGAACTAATAAAAAATTTCCATCATAAAGAACTGATAGGTTATCAGAAGTGAGAGAATAGTGAGGTGGATGTTGCAATGGGAAGGTGATAGGAAGGGCTGCTGAAGACTTGAAATTGTTATGAATCAATAATTTGACAGGGTAATATTTTTGGTGTCTTACTGTGTTATTTCTATTCCATGTGAAAATATTTCAAAGTAAAAAGAAAGCAGTGTTTATGAATTTCATGTGAGAGTTCATACCTAAAAACAACATAGTCTGAAAGAAAAACAAGATATTTATTTACTTTTGAGCTTCTCTGAGTATTTTGTGTATTGCACTTTGATCATCATTTTAATCCAGTCTTTTATCTTTTCTCAGAACCTTCCCTCTTTCCCTATCCACCCAACTCAGTCTCCTTTTATTTTTGTAAAAGAAATTTCCATTTGTTGAGTCTAATTTTTACTGCCCATACATATTTGAAAGTATGGACGTTTATTAGAGCTTGAACAACTTTCCAAAGGCTACACTCTCAAAAAAATTTATTTTCTCTTTCATAAGTCTATTGTGACTAAATTAGTGATGAATAAAATCAATTGAAACTGGTAAAATAGTTGTAATATGTTTTAAAGATAGTGTAAAAAAGTAATTTTATGCATCTGGGTTAAGGTCCAAAAAGAACAATTGACAAATTAGAGTATAGAAAAATGAAGAACTTCCTATTATTTTCTACACAGAAAATAGTCAATGTAGCAGTGTACTCACAGCTTCTATAGTTTCCTTTATAATTTGGCAGCATAGGTAGGGTCTCCACCTACTATTTACTAGGGAGCCTTGGTTGTAATTTGTTGCTGGGAGAGGGAGAATCATTCTTCGAAGATGTGAACACTGCTAGTTTCCACATGCTCCACGGGATGCCCCATGCTTTAGTATACATGGATGATACTAATTAGACTTAGTTGGTTGTATATAATAGAAAGAAAGAAAGGAAGAAAGAAAGAAAGAAAGAAAGAAAGAAAGAAAGAAAGAAAGAAAAGAGGGAAGAGTAAGAGAGGGAAGGAGGAAAGAAGGAAGGGAAGAAGGGGAAAGAGATGTATGAAGCTGAGATAATGAATGATAAGAATCCATTGAAGAAGTTCAGAGAATGGGGAATAGATAGAATCATATTTAGTCAAATATATATAAGTATATACATATATATAAATGAAAATCTTCAAAAATGAGGTAAAATAATAATCAACTAACAAGCTAAACTTAAAAAAACAAAGTATATTTATACTTTAAGTGCTTTTTATAAACCAAGATCACTCTATCAATTAATCAGAAAATTAAGTAAAGAAAGGCAACTGCAAAGTTATTAAAAGAAATATCAAACGAAGGGATAGAAAATTGTTCTCTCTCTTTTTTCTCTGTCTTTCCCTCTGTTCTTTGTTTTTCAGTAACACAGGGATCATAATCAAGTGTTTGGAAGAAATTGATGCAATATTGAATAATTTAAGAATTTAGGACTTTTCATGACAATGAGACACATCTGCTTTTGGCAGCACCAAGAAACTACAGGAGGATGATGGGCATTGAAGAGGCTCCTTATGGAGTTACTTAGCCATTTTGGCAAAAACTGCTTTGCTTGGATTGCTTAACTGGACATGTAGGATGCACAGAGAAACGACTACTGAACTTGCCTAGAGATGAGATGATCTTCGGGTTTCTTGCTTCATGAAAGAGTCTGTGAGACATTCTACATGATACAGAAAAAAAAGTGACTGAACTGTCTTTGATATTTTCTGCTTCATGGAAAAGTCTGCTGGATACTATGGGCCTGTAGGCTGAAGATGGATGCCCCAACAGTACAGAAAAACTTTGGGTGACTGTCCAGGCAGTGAGATGTCTCTGTCATTTCTGGAGATTTGGAAGTTGCATACAATACACTTTCTGTTTACTTAGGTAATATTACTTCTTTCTGGAGTCTTTGATGGAGTTGAAGAATAGGTAGATAGTTATAGTTATATTTTTCCTTAGTTATGATAAAAGATAAAGTAGATATAAATATTGTAACTAATTCTTGCTAAATTTTTACTGTGTTAAACTCTTCCTTTTTGTTTAAACAGAAAAGGGGAAATGGTGTGGGAGGTTCTTCTATCTGTGTGTTGCTTTTATTGATTAATGAATAAAGAAATTGGCCTGTTGATAGGACAGAATTTAAATAGGCAGGGAAAATGGAACTGAATGCTTGCAGAAAGAAGGCAGACAGAGGAGGATGCTATGGACCCGCTGTCAGAGTCAGACATGCCAGAACTTTGCAGGTAGGCCATGACCTCATGGTGATATACAGATTAATAGAAATTAGTTAAATTAATATGTAAGAGTTAGCCAATAAGAAGCAAGAGTTAATGGGCCAAGCAGTGATTTAATTAATATAATTTCTGTGTGCTTATTTCAGGGATAAGCTAGCAGAGCAGTTAGGACTAACACAATACTACATCTAAAACCCTGAATCAAAATAATATTCCTTTTTCACAAGATACTTAAATTACTAAATGGTTTGGTGCCACATCTGGCATCAGATTCACAAGAATTTTTCAGGAATTGTAATTTCACTACCTTAGCTACATTAGCACTCTGAATCCAAATATACAGTAAGATTTGTAAAGCATGCAAAGGTGGAATGAATTATGGCAGTAATTCCTGTGGTTGTAATTCTGTAAAATCAGGATTATGCAAATGAACCATTAGGACAATTGTCTATTTGACTTGGTATTTTAGGAATCTACACCTTCATTAAACTGAATGGCATTTCAAGGTTACAGAGGCTGCACAAATGATCAATTTGGACTAGAAAAAAGAATATGTCTTATAAAGATGCAGGCCTAGTTTGAGACTGCATATTATTGATAGTTAAACAGATGATCTCATAATAATATTCTATTTCTTAGTCTACTATTTTCCATTCCCATATAACTGAACTGTGTTCATGATTAAAAATAAACAATGTTAAAACATTTTAGAATAAACCACTTACTATAGCATTTATGAAAGAAAAAGAAGAATATAACTATGTTAATTTAATTTACTTATATTTGGTTTCAATTATAGATTCTGACACAAAAATAGTCTACCTAACGTTTTGATTACAAATATATCCCTGGTAATTAATCAGACTGAAAAAAATTTTATAAATCTTAATCAGAATTGTTATAATTTAAATTTTGTAAGTTGCCTGAGTGATTTGTAAAACTAGGAACAACAAGATATTTTTGTTAGTTTTTATTTCAAAAGTTATCTTAAGATCATTTTTTCATTTTACAAATGAGTGGCTAGCTTTTATTAAATATAAAATAAAACCATCTTTGGTTTTTATTTCATTTTATTTTATAATTAATACAAAATGACCTCATTTGATAACCAGAGTTTGATTCTGAGTACACACACAGAGGAAAGGGAGAACCAACTCTTGCAAGCTGTACTCTGACCTCAGTATGTGGGCTGTGCAATGTGTAGTTACGTGCTTGTATATAGAGGCACTTACACAAAAAGACACATGCACACTTTAAATAAAAGGAATACAATTTAAGATGCATAATAGTATGCAATCTGTTTATTGTCACATTGAATATATAATCAAACATCCTTCTTGTTTTATAAATTATGTCATTTTGTACAATATTAAAATGAAAAAAAAATATTAGAAATATGAAAACTAAAGGGTAGCTACATAAAAGGTAGACAAAGACTATCTCCTGTATCTATTTCAATGCTAAACTTAATTCTTTTACTATTGGCTATGCATAGTTCACGTTTCATGGGAAGAAAGTAAGTTAGGGTGAAACTTTCATTTGCTTATAAATGTGTGTATGACTGTGTGAAACTAATGGTATTTTAAATTGGATGCTACTGAGGGTGAATACTACTTTTTAAAGTTTATTCAGTTTATTTGACTCAACAAATCCCTCAGGTACAATTTCATTCTGCACCATAAAACTGCTTGTTCTGTGCGAATATGTGAATAAATCACACAGCTCACTATTCTCTAAGGTCCATTTAGTACATTCTGGATGGAGAGATGATATTTCTCTAGGAAGATAAAGACATATTAGGGTCTTGTGCTAGCCACAATGTTTAAACATAACATCAAAATTTACAGCTGCATTTATTTGGAGAGCACAGCTTAGCCAAGGACTAAATGTAAACTTAACAGATATCCAATTGTCACAGAGTGGACAACTAGAATCACTTAGCTAAAATAAAGACAAATCACATTCTACACATATGCATGCGTAAGTCATCTTTTATGTCCCCTACATTGTTAGGCAGCATTCTTGGCCAGTTTAAACATACTTCATGTGATCGTGTAATTTAATATTATAAGAACACACACACACACACACACACATACACACACACACACACAGAGAGAGAGAGAGAAAGAGAGAGAGAGAGTTACCTCAAAGTGTATGCGGATGTACACATGGGTGGCATTAAAGTAAAATTGTTTTGTTGTAAGTTTCATTGTGTAACTCTACAATAAAAATATGATCTGTCATAGACTTTCAATCACTCAGAGTAAATTTAAAATCGGAAGCCATTTGTTTTCTCAGATGAGAGGAATGTTTATAGGGGATTTACGCGTCTTGCTGAGATAATTTTTATGTTGCCTAAAAAAAATATAATAGCAAACAAAAAGGTAGAGCAATAAAATAGCAATTTTCTCTTGCTATTGGAATATACAAGACTACCCACCTTATACATGCAAACATTTTTATACTTTGGAAAACTGAAGCTTTATTTTTATTCTAACTCATTTTAGATATTTAGTTTTCTTTTTTGCCTCAGTGATTGAATTTCTATCTCAAATTGATATAGCTAGTATATTACTGAAACAAAATTTATAAAAAACTACATTAGATAGGGGCTGAAAAATATATTCTAGGTACACAAAAGGCAAAAACTGGATTTTGAAGGTCATATATATAATATATGTGTGTGTGTGCGTGTGTGCGTGTGTGTGTATATATACAATAGGCTGTATACATAAAATATTTAAGTGTATTAATATATGTATGCATGTATGATTTTCTGATCGTCTTGTAGGAGCGACAAGTGTGGAAATGGAGAAGAGAAGGGCAGGATTTACTGAGATATCCTTCACAGCTATAATTCTAGCAAGTTATATTATTTCTAGAAAACAAATTTAGAATAATGGAAATAATAAAAAATAACAGCAAGTTTGTTCATCAAACAATAAAACTTCATTAAATAAATACTGTAGCTTTTGTTTTAGGGATAATGACCATAGAATTGAGGCCCAACAATATTCTGCTCTACTCATAGATTGGTGCCTAAGCCCAGTTGTCATATGAGAGACTTCATTCAGGATATCATGGAAACAGGTGCAGAGACCCACAGTCAAGCATTAGGCTGAGCTCAGGAAAGTCTGCTGAAGAGAGGGAGGAAGATCTGTAAGAACCAGAGAGGTCAAGGACATCACAAGAAAAGTCACAGAACTATTCTGAGCTCAGAGGGGCTCATGGAGACTGAACTGATAACCAGGGAGCCTGCATGGGGCTGACCTAGGCTCTCTGCGTATGACACAGTTGTATAGCTTAGTCTTCTAGTAGGACTCCTAACAATAGGAGCAAGAGTTGTCTCTGACTCTTTAGTTGGCTTTGGGAACCTATTCCTCATACTAGACTGCTTTTCCAAACCTTAATACATGGTGAAGAACTCAGTCTTACTACAACTTGTTATGCCATGTTTTGTTGGTTTCCATGGCAGCTTTCCTTTTACTGTATAGAAATGGAGGAGAGGATTGAAGAGGAAGGCAGGGGAGAGGTAGGAGCAGGGATGGAAGTAGAGGAGTGAGAAAATACGGGAAAAATACTACAAGATGTAAAATAAATAAATGAACTTTTTTTTTTGAGACAGAGTTTCTCTGTGTTGCTTTGAAACCTATCCTGGAACTAGTTCTTGCACAGCAGGCTGGCCTCGAACTCACAGAGATCCACCTACCTCTGCCTACCAAGTGCTGGGATTAAAGGCATGTGCCACCACCGCCTGACCATTTATAAAAGAAAATAGTATATGGTGAAAATATGAAAAAATCATAAGCTAATAGATAAGTAGGATAAATACTTTGATAATAAAAATTGTCATTTATAAAACTCTTGAATACTTGGAATCTGATGATAAACATACATAAATATAGATATAAATAATTCAGATAAAGGAATCTACTAGTGGAATTGGCTCACATAATTACTGAAGCTTTAGACCTGCAACAGGCTTTGTGCTGGCGAGGGACTGAGAAGTAAACAGAATGAGGCAGCCTAAACTTGAAGGCATGACTAGAGTGTGATGTGCGGTTAAAGAACCACATAAGAGAAATGAGATTTAATCCAGGTCACCACGTCTGAGACTTAAGGTTACATTCCTTGGTTCTACAGATTCTGGGCATTGTGGAACAGAACATCTTGGTGGGAAAATCTTCTGTAAGAAAGGACCTATGATCTAAAGGAAAATAGGAAAGAGAATATAAGGAAGTGCTTCTGGGGACTATTTTAACCTCCGAAGGCATACCCAGGGTGGCCTTTTCCTCTGCTTAAACCTCAACTCACCAAGTTCTGCAACCTGCTGAAACAGTACCACCGACTAGGGAACAGCATAGGAATTGATGATGGGGTATTTTGTACTCAAATCACAACTGTGAATTTCTCCTACTAACTTTGTATTTCTAGGTGTTAATATAAGGGTTGGATTGAACTGGTTAGATATAACTGACTGGCCTTTAACCCTGTTAGTTGGATGAGTATATGGTCACAGGAGTAAAGGGGGAATGGAAGAACAGGAGGGGACTATTGGAAGAGGGGACAGACAGATGCTGTTTTTGTTTGTTTGTTTGTTTGTTCAAGACATGGTTTTTTTGTAGCTTTGGAGTCTGTACTGGAACTAGCTCTTGTAGACCAGGCTGGCCTTGAACTCACAGAGATATACCTGCCTTTGCTTCCCGAGTGCTGGGATCAAAGTCATGCACAACCACCACCCAGCTTCCGACTCTACTTTAAAATAAATGTTTATGCTTATAACTATAATTGTCATTACATTTTGCTTCTTTAATAGACAGTTTGAACACCAAGTATAAGAATTCTCCACAAAAATATTTTCTGAATAAAATGGTTATTATATGCTTTCTCCCCCACAATATTCTAGGATCTTTTTGAATAAGCTAGTAAAAACACAGATACAAAGGGTGACATTAAATTATGATAGCTTTTAGTCCTCAAATTTATTTTTTAGATTTAAATCATTCAGGCAAATCACTTCTGTGGGAACGAATTTTGAGCAAAATACGAACCTGAAGATTCTAAGAATGTATTTTAACTAGTATTAAACACTCAAATCAGGAGATCATCTGCATTAATCAATACGTGTTTCACACATACAGATTTTTGCTTTTTAATTATTCCCCTCACAGATTTAGTATTTACAATATCAGGCATGCTCAACAAAACACAGCCAGAAACCCTGGTCTCAGAAGAACAATTTTAAACCTTAGAGCCTCTTTTTGAAAGTGCAGAGCACATATGAATTACTTCTTATTGACTTAGACAATGTATGAGCTGTCAGAAAAGCCCATTTTTAAGAACTGTAACAAGATTTCCTAACTGTGGTTATTTTAAAACAGTCATTAGTTACCTATGCGAGCTGTAATAAATCCCCTTCATGTTGAAGATCTATATTCCTAATCACTGTGTCCTTTTAGGGTTTCCTAACTAGTGTACCTTAATGGCGGACTGTTCAATAAGAGATTAGGCATCTTGTTACAAGTGTGTTGTTTCAGGCTTATTTAATTTTAAACCGAATGGAGAAGACTGCTTGTGAATTCGTGCCACTTTCCCTAAACCGACATTTTCCTAATTCCATCAGTAGAAACACTAGAAGAGTAGAAGTAGTTATTTGAAGCTGCTTCCTTAGGACATTACAAATGTTCATTTTATAATCCAAACAGTCCCTTCTTTCTGTAGAGTGAATATAACCCACAATGTGGCTGAAAATGATCTCTACTGAAACTAATAAGCATCTACAACAATGATATGGAAACACAAAGCTTGGGTTGCTACCAGTAAGCTAGACAAATCCCAGGCAGGTGGAAACTCTACAGGAAAGTTGGGGGAGCAAAAGGGATTCAAGGGGGTAGGCTAACATCTGGACTACAGAGTTCTGCTATTCCTATTACTTTTGAAGTGATACCCTGGGATTATAAGGGCTCTTACACAGTGTGTCATTTCCTCAGTCCAGAAGTACTTCTTATTCAGAGAAGAAATTAGCTATCGGCTACAGTAGAAAGAGACATGGCACAGGCCTGCAGTATAATGAAACTGTGAAATAGAAAATCTTACCTCCTCTGATTGGCTTCTGGAATAATCAATTCCTTTGTGGATTGGAAACTGATTTAGTCTTAATCACGTATTACTTGAGTAGAAGGCTTCCTACAAAGACTTCTAAAGCAGGCTCTAAGGAACAGAAGGTAGGCTGGCTCTCTAATAGGCACTGGCTATCTGTTTGAAGGTTGAAAGTATACTAATATTGTATTTTCAAAAATTCCTAGAGAAACACAAATATTCCTAATTTACAATGGAATTAGTTCCCCATAAACAGATTGTATACTAGGTTTAACACTAAAATAATTATCGTTCACACTGTCCTGGAAAAAGGAAATACATGAGATTTCTTGAATGGCCCCAAAATGAATGGGGATGGGCACATGAGCAATCAGGCTAGCGGTCCAGGGGGTAGAGGACTGAAATAATCAAGTTATTAAGATGTTAATAAGGGAGGGGGTGGGAGTTGGTGGCATGATTGATATTTCTGTAAGAAAGGAAATTTAACAACAGATACCTCAATGCACATTGGAACCAAGTGAGGACAGAGACACCTATGAAGATGATGACAGAGATCTAGGTAAAAGTTTGACTTACACGTCTATGAGTTAAAGAATGCTAGGATCGCTGACAAAGACTAAAATCTCAAAAACAAAAGGGTAATCTTTTCCTCAAAGTTTCAAAAAAAAAATCTATCACCCTGACGTCAACTTGGTTTCAGACATTCTGGACTTCTGAACTTTAAGAAAATAGGCTAGATTTTATGACCTCTACTTTGCACTCTGTGGTCAATAAGTACAGGAAATTGCACTCAATTACACTTCTGATCAACACTCTGTGAGGACCAGTTAGCTTGGAGACTCTTTGTTGACGCGTTTTTCTTCTTGTCGTTTACCCTTCTTTGGAATCCACTCACTTTAGTCAACATTGGTTGCATAATCATGATGTTGGGATTAGTTACTGAAGCTTAGATAACTTACCAATATCTACACCACTAAACAAAAATAATTATCCTTCCCTGGTACCCATAAACCATTAATAGATCTAGGTCCTCAGCAAGACATAAGGCTTTATCAACCTAATTCAGACTTAGGATGGAAAGGAGGACGGGCATAGTTCTTTTCTGATCATGTTCAGCTAAACAAAGCTTTCATGAGTTCGTGGCTGCAACAGTCATGCCATTTCCAGAAGTTAACACTTCACAGCGCTGTTCCTCACCAAACACTCTTTGAACTTTGATGGAGTAGGATAGATGTTCCATTAGAGTTGAACATTCATTAGTCACTTATTCTCAGCACATCGCCAGTTATGACTCTCTGCATTTCTCTAGGATTGTTCACTGTCCATACAAAAAGAAGGTCCTCTGATCAAGGAATATAGAAACTCTAGTGTAAGGGTATAAACATTACCATTTAGGAGATATTTGATAGTCAACTGGCTTATTTAATACAACAATTATGACTTTGTCAAGAAGATCCCAGAAACACCCCAAAAGTACTGGTTATGGGCACTGCATTTGATTGTCAGGAAAACTAGATGGTAAGACCTTATTATTGAAGACATCCCATATTTTGGCATGGGACATACAGAAATCAAACTAAAACTGGGCAGGAATGTCCCTACCTGTGTGTCTGCTTTCATAATGTTAGAATATGTATGAAGGTCATGGAAGATGGTCATTAACAGTTTAAATCTAAATTAGAACCTATGTGCTACAATATCAGTCCAATATCAGGCACCAAATTTGCTTTAGTCAAACAATGGCATTGTTGTTATGGGAGTAATCAACCATTATCTTAAGCATGCAAGGACAAATGCACAGGAAGGAATTCACACCAGTAATGTAACCTTGGCCTAAAACCCATGTTTGGAATGGTTATAAGCATCTCCGTTTTAAAGACAGAATTCTTCAATGAACCTACTAACCACACATAGGGGAAGGAAAATGACAAGACAGAAGGGAGAAAATCACTAAAGCTTACGGGTCATTTTCCTTCCCCTGTGCTCAATTTACAGATATCCTCTTCTGTGTTCTGCTTTATGTGGATACTGGGTATCCAAATTCAGGTCCTCATTCTTGGAAGCAATTACTAATTGAACCAGAGTCTCCAGCACAAAAAATGGTTTACTTTTATAAGTATAACTCTAATAATAAGAGCTAGAATTTAGTAATTCTTATTGTTTTACAGACTTGAACACTTCCATTTCAATGTTTGAAACAGAAAGTATATAAAGAAATTTTATAAAATCAATTCGATTAAAATGAAATAGAGATAGAAAATGCTTAATGAATGGTTTCTTGTCTAACGTAATACAACTAAGAATTGATGGAGATTGTTTTGCAGCCCCATTATCTTTAAAGCCTTTACTGTAAATAAGTGTAACATATAAAATTGTTTATAAATATATAATCAAAGAGTATTCAATTTCTCATTTCTAACAGTTTTAAAAATTAAATATTGCACAAGATATGTGGTTTTACATACTATTACTTTAATATTCTCATTTAAATCCTACTTATAATTAATGATTCATAAATCAAGCTGAAATCATATGTTTGTGTTATGGCAGAGTTGGGTTTATAGCATATAATAGGCCATAAATAAATACACGCTTGGAAAAAGAGACACAAAATGAGTCGAAGAATTAATAAAGTCATAGGTAGACAAAAGGAGAAAAGAAATCAAAGAAATTGTTATTGTAACAAGCAGAGAAAATGTAGATACTGGATAGGGTTTTGCCAGGAAATAGTTTATGACTTTCCAAATAGTGTTGGCTGAAAACTGAGATCAAATATTCTGTTGCAATAACTTCCTAGAAAATTCCTAGTGTTTTTCTTCCCACACTGAACAGTTTTCATGCCTCTCTGTAAATTTGATAGTTATTATAGACATTGAACAAGGTTTATGCTAGCAATAGAGCAAAGCCTGTTTCCAAACTTTATCTACTATATTCTGTGCTTCATTTTTATATATGCATGGTGGACAAGTTTAACATATTTGTCTGTTTTTTAAGATTTATTTTATAAAAGACTCTAAATGTGGATATGCTAATATGAAAAATTAGTAAAATTATTAAATTTTATAGCTTCTCATACTTAAAGAATTTCTTCACCTCAAATATTTCTAAGATCTCAAAATCCAGTAATATTTATAAATGTATAAATATTTGTGGGTTGAACCTCAATAACAAACCTTAAATTTGCAAGTCAGAAGTGCCTGGTTAGCGTCTCTATATTCAAATTAAAAAAAAAAACATAGTAGTTTTTCAGGTTTTTACCTTGTGTGTGTATGTGTGTACACACACATGCATGTATATACTTACAAAAACTCATGTAAGATAATAACTTTATAAATCATGCACTATATCTACATATAAACTTACATTGATCAACTTTAATATTTACATCAATAATTTTTATTTCATCTCTTTGATGCATTTCTGAATGGAGGAAAGAAACCCTTTTTACTCTGAAAAACGATAAAATAGAAAGTAGAACATTTTATGGTTTCATATAAATCTCATGTTTAAAGTTGTAGTGAAACTTAAAGACTTACAGTTTGATAGATAAACAAAATTTGGAATTCAATTTTAAATGAATGAGTGATACAGGTGGGCTTTTTTCTATTGCTGTTTTATTTGGTTCTACTTCATGATTTTTTGATTTGACGAGAGGGAAATAAAAATAATACTTTTGATATACATATGGAATCAACATGTCATTTTATTAAAATGGATGTATGTAATAACTGCAGGTTGAGGAAGAATATATTTGATTCTCATTACTAGGAGATGTCTTGAATATATAAGAAGGTTATGAATAGTTACCACTTTATATGTAAATTTTTAATGGAGGGCATATGACAGAAATGTAGAAAAAATGTTAGGAATAACACTAGAATTAGTTTAAATACGATTCTCTTTTCCTTTCAACAAAAACCATGGCAAAAATCCGTCTTGTAGAAACAGAAGTTAAGGTTTAAATATGAATTGGAATCATAGGCCATTCATATAGTTGACAAATATGCAGTTTGGAAGTTTACTAAGTATGCAAATTAAAAGACATTAAGTTTATTCATAGAACATTTGAATGTGAGTAAGCTTAAAGCTAGTACAAATCTCAGCAGCATATAATACCGAGATATTTCTAGGCTATCTTAAAATATCATGAGGCTTCTCCATAAAGTATAACCATAAAGATACCAATAATTTTGTAAGAACCACACTGTTCTTTGGCTTTGTGCCAACTTGCATTTTAACATACCCAGCAGTTCACAACAGCTCTGGCCCAGAACAATATCTGACATATAAAGCTTACCACAAAAGCTATTTGGCTCTTAAAAAGCCCAGTGGGTCAATATTTATCTGATATAACCTTTCTTGCAACATCGGAATCTTCTGACTTAATTAGCTTGATGCCCTGAATGCTTTTTTAAATTGGTACACATTTTGAAATTATTTACCTACAGAGAATATAAAGTTGGACCATGCGAACCAAATGAAATGTTACATCAGTCAGTATCCAAATTGCTGTTGTGGAAAAAACCACACACTTTAAACTTGAGCCTCTTTTTTATTTGACCTCTGAGTGTCTCTATGACAAAAATAAGGCTAAATGCTTTTATGAAATGGTATTTATGTATTGATGATGTGTTCTATATGATCTCTAGTGTGTACTTCAGTTTACAACAGTTGCTCTATCCTATGTAGGATTAATGATAAATGTTCTGGAAGTCAGGCTCCTTATGACATGCTACAGATATTATTATTATGTTTTATATATTGACTTTAGTGTTGACTCCATACATAAGATTCTCAAAATATAATCTCTGTGCATTAATTATATCAATAACACTTAAGGGAAAGAAATTTCCACAAAACTACATTTTGCAATTTTCCAAACAGCTTTATGATATTTTAAAGACCTTGGATCAAAGATCAAACATCAAATACATAAACTAAACACAAATGCTTAGTAGCATGTGCAACCTAGTATAGCCTAAAACAAAGTAATATGTATGAGATATTGTGAGTTTTAATCTAAAGTCCCTCTCAATTATTTAAACCTATGCAGAAAGTCAACTTCAGAAACTAAACTAAATCACTAATACTTTGATTTCACATATGATATTTTAAAGCAAGGATTAGAATTATGAGGTGTTTATTCAAAAAAGAAATAGATTGATGAATAATGATTAAGAATAAAATCAAGGACATTGAGCAATCTGGGAACATTTTCTATTGCGCATTCCCCTACTTTCAATTCACATCTTTTATGCTGCCTAGCTATTTATTCTTTTCTTAGCTAAAATACAGGTTAACAGAAGCACAGATTTTTTTTATTTTTTATTACTTGACAGGTATAATGCTTATGTCAAACTCTTTGGAATACTGATTGGCTCTGTAGAGCTGGTTTAGTCACTAAAGACAGAAAAGGAGAAGTGAGTTTCTTTCCAAATTTACTTATTAGGAAATTGAATTAAGAAATTGATTAGGAAAATGAACATTAGAACTAATTATTGGAAATCAAATCACAATTTATCATTGACAATCATAAAATTAATGTAGCATATGATAAAACAAACACATCAATACCTCTGGTTATCTTAGTGTTGTGAAGTCTCGGTCTTTAGACTCACAAATAGTTGTGAACTGAACCAAAATTTAACCTGTAAGATTTGACATTTATGCCCCAGACAGTCTTTAACTTGACAAGTCACCTGACTGGCCCGGGTGTATTAACAACACAAAAACTAGTAACTAAGGAGGATAGAGGAATGGTGGGGAGGTGGCAGTAGAAGAGAGAGTGTGGGAGAAACAGATGAAAATGCACAGCATTTGTGTGAAACTGTGAAAGAACAAACTTTATGAATGAAAACTGTTCCAAGAAATCCCATAGTTTCATCTACCAAAATAATTTAAGATATCTTTTGTATAATACCTCATAATACGTCAAGATGTTATAAAATACTTTAAAGTGTAGATGGACCTGCAATTAAGTATTATTTCCTTATAATATACTGGTAAAATGAGTTTTGTTTGGTTATGATGACAAAACATTTTTTTTCTCGGTGCATTCCTCCCTCCAGCAAAGGTTTAATATATCCGATTGGTCAAAGTCAAAACTCTTGCTACTCTGTTCTGCAAAAGTCAAATGCTTGGGGTTGCCTCCTATTCATTGAGCTGCATGGAGTAGGGTGACTGATGTCCAATAGGTGAAAAGTAACCCTCATAACCATCAGAATAAAATAATTATTTTTAATAAAGTTTCAAGGATATTTAGAAAGTCAAGTCTGTTTTCTAAGATGATTTTTGATTCTTTGACAGTGCCATTATTTTAAATCTAAATTGATTCTAACTATGCACATTAGGCAGTTAATGAAAGTCCTTAGACTACAAGACATTTTCTGTTTGTATTAAATGGTACATGTTTTGTTTCATAGCAAAAATCTTAGTATATTAATATTGAAGTCAATTTCCAGTACATATACTGATTTTAATTATATAAACCAATAATATTATCATTGTTCTTTAACAAGATATTAAATTATTTATTGTGGAGTGTTAATATTATTAGCAATTGATACACATTTTTTTCAAATTAAATAAAGGAAGTCTCAGAAAACAAATAGTAAACATTATTTTTTCAATTTTATTCACATTAATAAATTCTCCAGAAAAGAAAAATTAAAATTTTGGTCACTGACAGAATGATATCTTCCCCTATTAATATGCATATTACTATGGTTAAGTACATGCATGTTGTGGAGCAATCTTAACACTAAATAACACTGTTTTAAAATATGAATACATAAGCATACTATATTAGTGGCATGGTGTTTTCTATTTTCATTGACTCATCTTATAATGTGAACAAAAGTTTTCATATGTCTTTACATTTGGTTTAGAAGTTTCATCCTCAAGAAAGTCATTGTGTGTGTGCTTGTAGGAGCACATACCTCCTAACTAGACTGTTCCAAAGCAAGTTTCAGTTGAATAAAAGGAAATAAAGATGCCTGTGCTTTCTGGAAATTCGATTTCCATTTTGCCTAGAAATATTTTCTGGGAAAGTAGGTAAGTATCTGCTTACTAATTCTTAAAGCTTAAATATCCTAATATCCAGAATCATATTTGCCACACACTACTATGCCAAACTTTCATTCTCTTGTTGGCAAGGAAAACTTCTTTGATATTGTTTACTGCCAGCACAGTTATTCTTTTTTGTTTGATTCTGCCCATTTACTTTGCCAGCACAAACTGGCAATGCACCAAGCTTCCCCAGGACAATGAGAACATGTCCTAACTTAATTGTGTACAGAGTTCTATTTTTAACTTACAGTAAAACCTCTTCTTTTTCTGTGTAAAAAAAAAATAAAAATGATGTGATTGCAGAGTTCCAAAAGTTTTGTAAGTTTGAATTAGATTTCAGGATTATCAAAAACACACACCTGCAAGCAGTCACAATCACACCTCTCCCACGTGTAAGACGAAGAGCTATTCTCACAGCAGGTACATTCACACCAATCTAATAATGAAAAACATCATTCTCTTTTATGTGATAGAGATAAATTATCTGATTGTCACATATTTTCTAAAATGTTAACAAAGGCGAAGAACCTTTTCAATCCCATAAAATATTTAAAAGCTCTTTTATTAAAGGTATCAGTTTTGAGTTACTTCATATTAGATCAAAGAACTAAGAAATGTGCACATTATATATAATCCTTAACCAAAATCATTTCGTTTAAATCATCGTCTAAAATTGATGTCATTATTTCCATGTTAAATGTGAATAACTGAACGCTTAATGGAGCTTTATTTGATTAGCTACATTATTAACAATAACAGATAATGGAACAGAAGGAGAAATACCGCTAAAACTTAGGAATCAATTATATGTATTCTTAACTAAACTTTCATGAAAGGAGAGGAGGGAAAAAGCACTGAGGGGAAAAAAAGCTTTGACAAGCAAAGTTCTGGGCCATAGTTGCCTCTGCACAACTGTGGGTAGGGCAGCCATATCTGAGCATTATGATGGTGATGTATATATCACCATCCTAACAATCAAAACAACTAGTTGTATTTATAAATTGGTAATTATGCTTGTGTTTTAATTAGGGTTATTGCTGCAAAGAAACACCATGACCAAAAGCAAGCTGTTGAGGAAAAGTGTTACTGGATTACCCATATCTTTGTCCATCATCAAAGGAAGTCAGGACTGGAATTCAAGCAGTGCTAGAACCTGAAAACAAGAGCTGATGAAGGAGTGCTGATTACTGTCTTGCAATTTGTGGATTTCTCAGCTAGGTTTCTTAAGGAACCAAGGACTACGAGCCCAGGGGTGTCCCAATCCACCATGGGCTGTGGTGTGGGACAAATGTCTATAATTCTATCAAGTATGTTCTAAATAAATGTTGATTGGCCAGTAGCCAAGCAGGAAGTAGAGATGGGTCAGTGAGAACAAGAGGATTCTGGGAAAGAGGATGCCCATTCTTTGAGAGTCCGGGCCCAGACACAGAAGAAGCAAGATGTTAATGCCTCGCTGAAAAAGGTACTGGGCCATGTGGCAAACATAGACTAGAACAATGGGCTAATATAAGTTATAAGGGTTAATAAGAAGCTTAAACTAATGGACCAATCAGTTTATAGTTAATGTAGACCTTTGTGTGATTTTTTTGGGAGTTAACAATTGTGGGAACTGGACAGGACTGAAACCTAGGACAACAGGGCTGGTTCTTCCCCATCAATAATTAATTAAGAGGAAGTTCTGGAGGCTTGCTCACAGACCAGTCTTATTAAGTCTTATTAATTGAGATTCCCTCTTCTCAGATGACTCTAACCTTTGTCAAGTTGGCATAAAACTCTTCAATTCAGCCTAATAAGAACAGAAGGGGTGAACACAGTTTATATAATCTTCCATTTTTTTTCTGAGTGGGCTTCTACTGTACAAATAGTAGCATTTGTTTAAAAAATTGTAATATGGGTGACTACACAGATTTATGTAGTCTTCATCTATCTATAAAAAATGATAATTTGCATGTTCAGTAGTTTTGTGGAGTGGACATGAAAAATGAGTATAATATCAAATTATAGAAGAATTTTCAAACTTCTGGGAAATTACAGTTCTATCATCAATCTATATCTATCTTCTGTCAAACTTTCTAAAGTCTGTTTAAATATATATCCTGTTTCTCATCATCATCATCTTGATCATAATACAGCATTTTATAAGTTCTATAACTATCTGTGTTTATCACATTTTTAGTGCAATAAAGTTGGCTTAGTTTTTGTGAGTATCTGTGCACTGTGTTGAGCCTATATGGTAATTAGTAAAATTAGCACATGAATTTGGCAGTACAAGAAAATACCCAGACAACTTAATCATTGAAAATATTAGATTTTAGATAGTAAACTTATTATTATAATATAGTATTTATGAGATGGTAATTACTATTTAGAGTAATCTGGTCAATTATGTTTTGAATTAACAAGAAACTGTTAATTTACTGTTAATATTGACATAGACAATTAAGTCTCTATAAACTAAAATATAAACACAAACACCCTGAGACTAGGATAGAACCAATCGACCAAAGACTCATTCTTGGAAATGCATTTTTCAAATTTACTAAAAAGTAGATTTTCACATTTTTATTATCCTAAAAATGGGTATAGTTTTCTTTATATTGAATGCTAAATCTCAATAAATATTTAATCCAGGATTTACCAAATATTATCACTCAATATCTCACTAATTTTTAATGTATTATTAATCCTTTCTTCAAAATTTTCATGCATATGCATTGCAATTTGAATATTTCCACTTCTTGACTGCTTCTAACTTTGCCTAGAACCTTACCTACTAAATATCTTCCTGAATTTTTTGTTTTCTCTTTGTCTCTGTCTCTTTCAATCTCAAGCAATTTGGTGTCAACTACAACTTCAGATATGTTTAAAAAGAGGCAAAGCAAAAGAGTGGAATAGTAAGGGTTAAATTAGGTTTAGGGTGGAAAGAACATGGAATACAGGAAGAGGTAAATAACACTAAAGAACTTTGAGAAAAATCATATGATAATCTGGTGCTACAAAGCCTACCACACACACACACACACACACACACACACACACACACACACACAAGTAATCTGTGAGTACAACATTTTGTCTGAGGTTCCTGTCTTGCCCGGTTCCCACAGTCATTAAGTCCCTAGGAAACCACAGAGATCTACATTAATTATAAACTGATTGGCCTAGTATCTCAGGCTTCTTATTAACTCTTATAGGTTACATTAGCCCATTATTCTTGTCCTTGTTAGCCATGTGGCTTGGTACCTTTTTCGGCGAGGCAGTCACATCTTGCTTGCTCTGTGTCTGGGTGATGACTACAGACTGAAATGTCCCTCTCCCCAGAATTGTTGTTGCCCTGCCTCTACTTCCTGCTGGTAGCCCGTCACCCTGCCTATACTTCCTACCTGGCTACTGGCTAATCAACATTTTATTAAACAAATACAAGAAACAAATGTTTATAGGGTAAAACCATTCTCTCACAGCACTTCACTCCCCCTTTTCTTTTTTAAAACAAAAACTCCAAATCAAATGTCCCTTGTTTAGTATTCTTCCTGACCATTATCCATACAAATTGTAACCAACATTCTAAACAAAGAAAAATATCCATAATCCAGTTTTTGGGAATGTGGGCATATTTTCTAGGCTACTTCCTGCTGCTTGGGGGTTCTGATAATCTTTTGGGGACCTAAATAAAATTTAGAATTATAATCAAGTCATGACTGGAATATCCTGTGAGGCTTGATCATGTCAGGCAGCAATCTTTAAACTGTTCTGGATATAAAGCTCAGACATCGGGTCCATTCCTCCTATAGGAGATTCTTCAGGATGTCTTCCTTGATCAAACCTGATATTTCTTAACAAACAATGAATCCACAGTCCCTCATTTCCTATGGAAACAAAAGCAAAACCTCTTTTCAAAGTAACACATCTTTTGACTTAAATTTTAAAGACAAAGCATTTTCAAAATATATGTGTTGGATTAATCCAACATCATTTATAATCAAATGTCTTTTAGCAGCTTTTGCTCCTTCCTCAGTCATCAAACAATTTAAAGACAATACAATAACATATAGTATACAGACTCTCTGTGTATTTTTCATCTCTAAGTGGCTTTATTTTAACCTCTATTTCATTTATTTTTATTTTTTGACCTTTTGAGACACGGTTTCTCTGTATATTTTGGCTTCCTAAAATTCAGTTTGTAAACCAGGTTGTCCTTGAACTCACAGAGATCCACCTGTTTCCACCGACCCCGAGTATTGGAATTAAAGGTGTGTGCCACCACATCCAACTACTTTTTCTTTCTTTTTTATTTTAAACCATTTAGAGGTTTTATTCATATGAATCTATCTTTACTGAATATCTCTCTATATCTGACCACACAAGTTTTTATTTTGATAAACAATATGGTTATGATTAAAGCCTTGGCTTTAATGGCTGTATCCATCCCATTCTTTAGCTTTCTGAGAGTCTAGCCTCAAGGTAGAGATACAGATGCCACATTTATTGGCACAACTCTGTGGTGTTTCAAGGTCCCTGACACCACCAAGAAGCCTGCTGTGGGCAATTCATAAACCCCATTTAAGTGTTTGATGGCAGGTCCTCTTAAAAGAGCTGCAAGATTTCTCAGCTAAAGCTTAGTCAGGAAGCCTCTCTTACAATAATTTGGCAACAATGAGGTGGACTAAATCCACGTAATACCTGAAAGGGCTTGGAAAGGAATTCTAGACACTAAAAGACAAAATTTTGCTGCATTTATTTTCCGGAATGGCCTTTGCTTGCTGGCAGCATGTGGTAGCTCCTTTAACAGAGGTTTTCCTGATTCAGCAGTAGCAGAATAACAACAACAAAAAAAGCTGCAGTTTTGAAATGCTGGCTTTCTGGACCATGGCATGAACTCTGACTCTTTCTGGAGTTCCGACTATGGATCACTTGAATGAGGTTTGTTTGGCCAGGTGTTTGTATGCCCACTTGGAGAAGTGCCTGAGACCAGGCCCGAGGTTCAGTGCCCCCTGCCTGCGCAGGTGGTGGGATCAGTACTACTAGGAGTACACGGGCAGGAGACCATGGAGGATTCCTGCCACTATACACAGAGATATTTCCAAACTGCACAAGGCTCTGAATGGCATGTTTAATTATTACTCAGATAAAAAGGGTTTATGTACTCCATGCTCATTCTCAGAGTTAAGTTGATAAGCACAGCTCTGACCTGGCAGTCCCAGAGCTGGCTGTATGTATCTGATGGATGCATAAATATTGATGTGATTGAGTAGCCAAACAGAATAAAATTGCACTACATTTATTTTCATATGAAAGATTAGATTTATCTTCAAATAACAGATCTTTCAGTGGGAAGATTCTTTCAATATTTGCATCATTATTTTCAGAAATTAATGCTTACTAAGATAATGAAGCTGTAAAAGTTAAAACTGATTTACTCTGTTGTCGAACATCAATTGGCCATTATGTACAATCAACTTTTTGCAATTAAGTTCAGAAGATCATGTATAATTCTACATGTATTTTCCTTGAATAAACATATTTGCCTGCATGGGCACAGGTACACATACATACACACACATACATACACCCCACACATGTATACGCAGAAACATACATATAAACATGTATTCAGATATAGATATAGAGACAAGTACACATAGATAGATAATAATTTTTTCCTTTGTTGTTAGACACTAATGAATTCATAGGGAGCTGATAACACGCAGAGATTTTTTTTATACTTCTTGAAGAGCGGTACAAGCCTAAAGATAAGAACAACAAAACCATATGCTTTACACGCATGTGCACCTTCATATCATATAGAGCTACAAGGAAAATCCATCCTTGAACCAATTTGCCCAGAGTTCTTATCTACAGCTTTCCCAATTCTGATAATGAAAAGAAGTTAGAATGCTCCAAAATGTCTGTCGATAATCCCCGAGGCCCAGCAAGTCGTGGTGAGGGGGCAGTCATTCGTCACACTATTGGAAAGAGGAAGACTTAAGCACACAGATTAACTCACTATGGTTTCAATAGCTTCCTCTCGACCAGAGTTATCGTATTAAATATCACATAACCAAGAACACATCCATTCAACACCAAGTAGCTTTAGACTCCCATAGTTCCATTAAGAACCTAGTGTTACAGTTTATCTTACATAAGGCAAAACGCATCTTGGAAAGTTATCTCAAAGCACAATACGTTTTATAACTTGTGTCTCTGAGCAGCTGCTCCCTGTTTGACTGACCACACCATGGTCTGAAAGGATTTCTTCTGTAATTCTCACCTTAGTAAAGAAATAGAAAGTGTCTCTTACCAGACTGGAATAATACTTCAAGCTTGCTGTAGCAGTTTGTGGAGTTTTTGTTTGAAAAGACAGATCCACGGTGGCTTTGTGTACACAACTGATCTGGCTGATCTCAGGTTCCTGCACGAAAAAAACAATGTAATTGGCTCTCAAGAAAGTGATGTAAACATTTATCACGATGGCAGTTGCATGTTGAATCTAGTCACTGTTGCCCTTATAGACCTTTTCTAAGTAGGCCAATTGCATTTCTCTGTTCAATCCCAGCTGTTTGAATTACTCCAGTCAATCCTGAGATGGATATCTTTGAAGAAAAAATGGATTTGTGTCCAATTCACTGTGTGGTTACCTTTAGTTTCTGAAAGTACAGCCTCAGACTTAAAAAAGACACATGATTTTAAATTAAGACTATATTGTTCCATAAATTTACTGAGTATGTACAGGACTTTATATTTTATGAGTGGAAGGACGAAGCCTACTATCATAGCATAATGCCTTATGCTAATGAGGTGTCAACATTATTAAGTGTCTTTCATTGGTTATTTGATAGCAGATAAGTGAGCATTCTACATCTCTGCTTTTCACAGAAGTCATATCAGTGATGCATACAACATACCCTGGAGTCTGAATCCAGCTGTTCTGTGTTTCTAAATCTCATTAAATATTCCACTGTTCTTTCGCCCAAACCTTCAAAGGGGCCCAGGCACAATCACATCTTTTAATTTTTATGGGATCAATGAAGGGGGGTCACACAAGCCTGATTCTTTTTCTGATTCTTAACATTCAAATTGTATGGGAACATTAGCTGATTCTAACTATGAGTGGCACATTCTTGTGACCAAGAGAATTTTAATGCTAGATCAAAATGTAAGCCCCAATAAAAAATTCAATTCCAAGCTGAATAGTTCTTTGTGGTGATCTAAGCCATAAGCTCATTTTACAGCTATACAAGTATGTTATATCTGTTTTCTCCCTTGTGTGTTTAAAGACTAGTTAACAGTTATTAGCTTTGCCACAGTTGAAATAGTAAGAACTGACCACTTAGAAAGAGGTGAGATATCATTACAGTTTTAGAGTCATTATTTTGATTATGTAATTTATATAGATTGAACAAAATACAAAATAATCATAACTTTATACATTAATGTTGCATAACACTCTAAAAGTTATGAATTATTTTCATACCTGTTTTTACAAGCAAGCAAAATTAGTCCAAAAATACAAAAAATTATTGTTGAAAGATACTGAAAGATACTTAATTATATCATTCACCAAACTGAAGATAATCCACAACACTGAGGTTGAATTTTCATCATTCGTGCGTTCAACAATTATTTATGAAAAAACATTATTATAAATGGTTTATAATGGTTTAAATTGGACAATAAAGCATTGGTCCCTGAATACAATGTATTTAAAGTACACCTTTGTTTCTAGAATACTAGTGGCATATAATTTATGAAGACAGAGAATGTCAAAATATAATATTATTTAATATATTACATTTTTTATGATTTTATTGAGAGAATGTGTTTCTATTCATTTAAAAAATGAATATAAGGTTCATCAATAAATATGGGTTAATGATTTAATAGTGAGTATGTGCTTATTGTTAATAATAATATTTTGAAATAAGTTTTAAGATTGATTCAGTCATTGTTTTCAACATCACATATGTATGTATTACTCTATGTAGCCACAAAATAATTACTGTAGATGTCATAGTCAGATAGTGGGTTTCAGTATAACTCAGTTATGATTAACTTGTATGACCAAATCTACAATGATCACTTAAATGAATGTATTAAAATGAAGCAATAAAGAAAATAGACATAGCCCTATGGTTTCATGTCAGGTAAAAGGCAGAAATCATTTTGTGTTCCAGTTATTTTACTTAATGATTGTGTCCCCTCTGTATTTGTTTGTGTTACTGTGTTACCTTACTCTACAGAATAGGATTTTGTTGTCAACAAAGCGACACAATTTTCATTACTAGAATTGGGGCTTGTAGATGTAGTTATGAATACCTGTAGAAATACTTTCCAGCCACTTTGTGTCACAGAAAGTACCTAGGAGGTCCCTAAAAAGAATATAATTCCTGATTATTTCTGTTACATTCCTAACCATGAGTAACAAACAAACCTAACTACGACAGAGTCTCTCTAATTATGCCAGATAATCATGCCTTAAAAACTGCTGAGTAAATTGTAGTTCCTGTACATACGTACCCACTCATCCAAATACATAATCAATTGTTTCTGAATTGATTCCTAATTCCTTTTAAATGAACAAACAACTTTGTAATAGCAATACTCAAGTCAAATACTATTTGACTATTCCAGTGTCTTCCCAGACATGAATTTTATCTCTGTTCTGTTGACCACTATTTTTTTTTCTGTCTCCTGGCCTTTCTATTGAACTCAATATGCCACTCCACCTGTGTGTTGTATATTGATTTGAACTCTTGGCTCTCCAAAAGAAAAAAATCACTAGTTGAAATATAGCCTGATAATTAAGTTAATTATGCCATATCCTTTGCAAACTAGACCTTTCTCCATTCTTCAGTAGTTTTGCAAATTTTAACAATTGCTCTATTGACAGTGTGTGTGTGTGTGTGTGTGTGTGTGTGTGTGTGTGTTTTGACTAGCTTCAACGGAACTAAAATACAGTGAAAGAAATCACTCTCTTGTTGTTGGTCATCCATTTAACAAGTAAGAAGAATAAAACTGTTGCTTCAAAAATTGCTTACATTTTTTTCTTATTAGGGTTATACACAGATAAAATCCACTGTGACTAGGAAACACAACCAGATTAAAAAAGTCCCTAAAGCACACAACAGAGTAAGAGCTCTAGCATCAGCAGTGGTGGTAGGATGAGGAGAAATCTCAGGAGAGAAACTGTGGTCAAGATGTATAGGAGAAAAATATATCTTCAATAAAAATTTTAAAAATTCACTGTGAAAATTCATTTTGTTACTCACTTAGAACTACTACTTTGCTTGGTGTTATGCTTAATCTATATATCAAGTTCTATTCATGGGTTTGTGTGTGTGTGTGTGTGTGTGTGTGTGTGTGTGTGTGTGTGTTGAGAGAGAGAGAGAGAGAGAGAGAGAGAGAGAGAGAGAGAGAGAGAGAGAGAGAGAAGTGGTATTCTTTCTGTATATGTGCTGCTTTTATTGGTTAATGAATAAAACTGCTTTGGCCTATGACAGGGAGAATATAGCTAAGCTGGAAGAGATATGTATAGAGAGTAGCTGGAGTCAGGGAGACGCCATGTATGTACCAAGGACGCAAGATGCCATATAGGTGCCCAAAGCAAGAAATAACAAACCACAAGCCTCGTGGTAAAATACAAATTTATAGAAATGGGTTAATTTAAAATATAAAATTTAGCCAGAAATGTGTTTGAGCTAGGGTCAAACAGTGTTGTAATTAATATAGCTTATGTGTGATTATTCCAGTCTGGGTGGCTGGGAAATGGAGCAAGCAGTCTCCATTTAGTGTGTGTGTGTGTGTGTGTGTGTGTGTGTGTGTGTGTGTGTGAATTAACTAATGAACTGCCATATATCCCTCAGGATATAGTATTTGTTGATATGCTTGTAATACCTGCTGCTATGATAATGGGTCATTTTGTACACATGATAAGATCATATTGATCAAGTAGATATATTAAAAAAGAATAAAAATGTGAATAAATACTCATCTCAGGAAAACATTACAAACAACCTTGGGAAAGTGAACGCTGCATTAATCTTCAAAACAACACATTCTATTAGTACAAATATTACTTTTAATATGCTTCCCATCTATTATACAGTTGTTTCAAGATGATGCATATTTATTAAGTCAATGTTTTAATGAATAAATAAGCAGGACTTACCATACATCTATACATATATTTTCTTACTGTATTCTCTATTACATTAGTAAAACTATGTACATCTTGTCTTCTGCATAGTTCACTCATGTAAGAAGAAAATGCTGTCTGACTTATTTATTTCATACTTCTGATGTATCTAAATGTCATGAATCATAGATGAAAAAAACATGGTATTACAGCTATCAGTAAAGAGGGATAAATATGTACATAATTGAGTAAGTTTGTTTTATTTTATTTAACAATAGCTGCATATCCATTTGTTCATCTTGGGAAAAAGGGTGGTAATAAGCCACTGCTTTGATTTGGAGTTTATAATAAGGTAACTATATTTTTAAGAGAGCATTATTTAAGATAACTCTAAATAATGGTAACTCCAAATTTCTAATAAGGTCCATTTAAAAGGGACCAAATAGACCTTTATATATATAGAAAACAAGTATAATAAATTAATATAAAAAGCTGTCATATAAATACTTAGAAGTACAAAGCTGTTAACTAATATACAAATGCTCATATCTCCATGAACCATGAGTGAGTTCTAAAAATGATAGCTTTGGAATGTGAAGAAATGAAAAAATATAATAAATAAACAATACCAAAGAGAAAGTTAATAACAATGAATCTTTAAAGTTGGAAGAACACTCTGGAGTTGTGAATTTTTAAAACTTAAGTTCTACTTTGAGTTTGTACCTGTGAATTAGCACTTTAGCCTGAGGAAAGAAAGGAAATAATTGAAACACCTTGATTATATCTGCAAGTAACAAGAACTGGGTCAATAAGATTATAAAAGTTCAAAGATCATTATCTGCTACTAAAGAAAAATCCTATACTGGATACAAATCTGTTATGCTAAGAGAGAGCAAGATTAAGAGATTTATTTTCAACGAAAAGTCCTTGGGTTGACCAGAGTCTAATCCCATTGTTATAAATAGATTTGATTTAGAGTATTTCTCAACACTTTTCCATGAGAAAAAATGTAAAGATTGTTTTCCATACATAAAAGGTTAGTGCAAAACATGAGAGGGAGCTGGGAGCAAAATAATGCCCATTTTTAACAAGAATCTGAACATACAAATGAGAAATAACAAAATAAATTAATTAACATCTAAATATAAAATTGGATTTAGGATGATGCATTGTCCTCACCCTGTATTTCATCATGTTAACTAACTTAGGTGACTTCAGATTTGGCTTTATGTGTTTGTTAATCTTAAATATGTCTAAAGAAATTTTCCCTGTTCCTAATGGCAAAATAGATGTTTGCATCTTTTGAGCTAGATTCTATCAGAAAGCAAATCAAGGATTGTTTGGAGAAGTGTGCAGTGCTGGGCTGTGGAATAAGCTGGTGACATCATTCCAAACCAAAAGCTTTTTTTTGTCTATATATTTACAATCTGTATACATATCATCAAAATGTCTACATTAAAAGAATTTTCGGTTGTAAACTTAATTTTATTGAAACTTAATAAGCCTAAGAAAATGATAATGAGTATGTGCAGAGAGATTGCTATAACTTGGATTTGAGCACAGCCTCAGCAGTGTACCTGTAATCTGGTATTCCGAAGTGTAACCTGTGCCCTCTGTGGCCATGACACTGTTGGATATTTGCCATGCATTCTGGAAACAGATCTCCCATAAAAAGCTCATCACAAACACACCCCCTTTCTACCTCTCACCTGTGCAGGTCCCAATTTAATAAAACCAGTCAAGCAAAAGTCAGTTCTAAAAATTATAGTAATCATCATTAAACAGAGTAATTACCAAAGCCAAGAGGATGTTAATCATATTGTTTTGATGTTACTGAAGAGATGAGTAGGTGGTCATAATAGCACTGACTGTCACTACAAAATAATCATTTTAAACTACCATGCAAAATAATGTTGCCTTGAATTTGAAGGGGGAATTCAAGGAATAGTATTGAATTTTTAAAATACTTTTCTTAATCCTCTTTGGCCTCTGACTCTTATAACCCTTTTTTCTTATCTTCATCCTCTCTCCATTTTCTGTAACTTTATTCTTTATTCCACAATAATTATATATTTACAGAACCTATCTTATAGTCCCGTTGTTTGTCTGAATGTTTTACATACTGCATCAGATTCTTTCTCCCTTTTATCTGATGCATTTGTAGGGCCTTACTAGGGCTTTCCTCTCCATCTCTCAAGGAATTCAACCCTTTTAATTTTATTGGTACATTAAGATACTGACTATTGTTCACATATAGTTTAATATAAACTTGCAAGGATATCATTAACTTCGAAATTTTATTTTTCTTGCCATTAATTAACATTTTTAATATTTGTGGCCAAGTTTTTGTATTATTTAGTCTTCATCTCTGAACCTTAAACTTTGTATATAATATTCATTCATACTTCTCTCACCCTTTCTATTAAACATGCAAAATATATTCAGGTAACCTAAATCTTCTTCACCTTCATATTGCTACTATGACTACACTGTGTCTCAAACTGTAAATAATTCACAGTCTTCAATTCTAGTGTGCCAGTTTTCAATTCTATCATGGATATCTTAAAACCATTCTGGATAATGGATGATTCTGGTAATTATTATTGGGGCAAGCTGTTTTTAATAAGTAGGTTGTTTAACAAAAAGCAATTTTGGTTATTAAGAAGTTGGGATCTTTTCAAAAAGAAAACATGAAGATGGTTGTAGTGATTTTGACATTATAATTTTTAATGGACCTTCACATTACACGCCATTGATCAAAAACTTAGCAGATATTTTAGAAATAACTTACACAAGAAACATTAAAAGTCTATATTAAACCAATCTTGAACTGTTTATGTCATACACTTTAACATTTTTTCTTAATTCAATTTGTTTAGCTTATGGTATATAAAGATGGTTTTCTATGTAGTTTATAGTCACAAACTGTGCAATGTGTACTTTAGAGTTGATAAATACTATAGACAGAGCTAGTGTTAAAGGTAGTCAAACACATTCACCCACAAACACGGACACACATCTACTTTCTCGGACTATTTCTCCGAAGTCTTCTTGTCTCCTGACAAGGTAAATTTCCTCCATAGATACCGTATCTTTACCCACTGATTTTTGTAGAAAACATAAGTGTTGCAGCCTGTCTTCCGCCTTGTTCTCTGACTTCTCCATTTTTCTTTACTAGCCACACTTTTCCTCTAGATCCTTTAGGGTTCTTATCCCAACCACCTGAGACTTCTGTGGTTTCCCTTTACCACGTAGCCTGTATGGTTTGCAAACAAGGAACTAGGAGGTTAAAACACCTGAAACCCTCTTTATAGTACCTGACAGAGGAGAACAAGATATAAGTGTCTTTTCCATCTGCATGTTTTAGACAATACACCATGGGACATGGTCCATATAGTTCTGTGTCATTTAATTACATTCAACTCATGAAAAGATATTAAGTCTTCTGTGCATGGAGTGATGGTTTAGCATTTTAAATGCTTGCTGAGCAATCATGAGCATTAAAATTCAGGCTCAGGCACCATGAACAGCTGCAAATTCTGTACCAAGGGGTTAAATGATTTCTTCTGTCCTCTGCTTGTGCAGGGTACATATACATATATTCTTATATGGGCAATGGTGGCAAACAGCATGAAATAATAAATAGTAAATAACATAAATCTTAAATAACAAAAATTCGAAAAGAAATATCCAATAATGTAGTAAAAAAATAGATCAATAACTTGAGTACTTCTGTTTCTAAAGAAAACATTCAAATCCCAACAAGCCTAAATAGCAGTAGCCACTCACACAAATTACCTGGGAAATGAAAATCAAAACCACAATATAATGTCACTTCCCTCTACTCCCAATGACTCTTATAACAAAAATCAAGCGCCCATGAGCATATACCTTGGAGGGAATGTGAATAAGTATAGCCACCAAACATAGCATCACGACAATTCCTTTAGAAACAAGTCATACTTGACACAGGATCCAAAATTTCCACTGTTTATGTATAGCCAAAGGAAATTTATTCAATCTATCAACTAGATACATGAACTAATATTTATTTCTGCCTATTCACAGTGACCCTAATATTGAATCAATCACAGTCTCCTTTAACAGGTAATGGACATATAAAATGTAATAGATGGAAAATTGAATGCTTTTCAGGTGAGGAAATTATTAACTTGATTTTGAAATAAAAGAAAAAGATCGTACACAATAAAACTAAACAAGTAACTGCTGGGTATCTCACTATTCACTATGCCAAGCAGTATTACAGAGTTTTAGTAAAATAAAACTGCATGACATTGGCATAAATGTCACATAATCATTGGAATAAAATTGAAGAACAAGACCTGATACCACACACTATGGACACCTGATTTTGATAAAGAAGCCAGAAAAACTCACTGGAAAAAATAGTGACCATCTTTAACAAATGCTGCTGGTCTAATTTTATGCCTTTATGTAGAAGAATCCTAATAGATCCATCCCTATTACCTTGCACACATCTCAAGACAAAATGGAACAAAGACCTCAACATAAAACTAGATACATGGAAGCTGATAAATAATAATGGGGGAAGAACCTTGAACTCATTAGCACAGGAGAAGACTTCCTAAAAGGCATACCAGTAGGCACTAAGATCAAAAAATGATAAATAGAACCACATGAAACTGAAATTTTTTCTGTAAGGCAAAGGGCACTATAATTTGGGCAAAGGGACAAACTACAGAATGAAAAAAAAGTTTAACAAATTCCTCATTTGGTATAGAACTTACTATCCAAAACTATATACAGAACTCAAGAAACTGGATATCACAAAAAACCCAGTAGTCCAATTAAAAATGGGTACAGATCTAAATGGAGAATTCCCAGTAGAAGTCACTAAAATGCTGAGAAACACTTTAGTAATGCTAAAAATCTGTAGTCACCAGAGAAATGCAAATGAAGGCAACTCTGAGATTCCATCTTACACCTGTCAGAATGACTAAAATTAATAAAACAAGTGATAACTCATGCTCACTAGAATGTATAAGAAGGGACACACTTATCCTTTAATGGTAGGAGTATAAAGTTTTACAGTCACCATAGAAATCATTATGGTGGTTTCTTAAAAAGTTGGGAATCGATATACCTCTGAATCAAGCTTACTACTCTTGGTCAAATGCCCAAGGGATGATTCATTCTGCCACAGTGACACTTGTTCAAACACGTGTCATTGTTCAAACATGTTCAATGTTGCTTTATTCGTAATAGCCAGAAAATGTACCAAACAGAAGAATGGATAAAGAAAATGTGAAACATTTACAAAGGAAGTTGCTACTCAACTGTTAAAAAAAGAATCATGAAATTCAAAGGGAACTGAATGAAACTAAAAATAATCCCGAGTGAGATAACTCAGATCCAGAAAAATAGATATGGGTTGCATTCAGTTATATTTGGTTATTAACCATTAAATAAATGATAACAAAGCTACAGTCTGTAGACTTGGAGAATGAAGGAAATAGATGTACATATGGATCTCCCTGGGAGAGGGAAATAGAATAGATACAGCAGCTGAACGAAGGGTGCAAAGGTACAGAAACAGAAGAATCAGGTGGGGAGCAGGAATGGAGATAGTGATGAGGGAGTGAATACAGGAAAGACTGCTGGAAATTAGGAGGCATTGAAGGGTGATATGGAAACTTGATATAGAAGAAACTTCCTAAAATATATGAAGGTGATGCCAATGGGGTCTCCTAAAAATTGGACAGACAGAATCTGCCCAGAACAACTTTTGTCGCGAAACAAGGCTTCCACTAGCAGGAATGAGTTGCATTCAATTTAGCATTTTCCCGTAGAAATCTCCTAACAACCCAAGCTGTTGCTACGGCAGTGGATTGCTTCTGCAAACTAACCGAAGAGAACCAAGCACTTGCACAACTCATTGAACATGGAGCAATTGAATTGGTACCTACACAGAATTTCCTCCTCTACATTTTCGCATATTTGATGTGGGAAGGTGGTTTGTAAGCTACAAAAAGTAAATGTAAACACAAACACAGCTATAAAACCTTTGACTTACTGTCTGTCCAACTTGCAAGATATGCTAGGGCAATGGCGGCATAGAACTTCTAGGAGTTGACAACCAGTGTCTGATTGGACATTGATGAGACCCATGCCCAAAACTACTTGGGTGACCAACAGCCAGAAAATGAATAGCTCAGAGACCTAGGTTTAAACCAAACAGAATTGATTTCAAAAATATATCAATACAATAACTCCTAATGATATTCTGCTATACTCATCATCAGAGAAGCTTCTTTCTGCCACAGATAGGAACAGAGGCAGAGACTCACAGGCAGATATTACATGGAGAGAGATCTTTGGACACACAACTCTTAATGGCATGTCTCCATAAAATCATACCCGCCAGAGCTCAGGGAACCCTGCAGAAAGGAGACAGAAAGAGTGTAAAACCCAAAGGGAATGGAGGACATCAGGAGAGCAAGGCTTCTAGATCAATCAGAAAAAGACTGAAGCAGTAAGCACAGGGCTAACAGAGGTCTGCACAAGGTCCTCGGCTTATATATTATAGCTTTTATCTTAGTATTTTTATGGAACTCTTGAGTGTGTTAGTGAGGGGATCTCTGATTATTGTGCAAGCTCTTAGAACTCTTTTCCTTCTCTTGGTTTGCTTTATCTATCCTCAAAGTGATGGATTTTGTTTTATTTTACATTTCACTTTATCATGTTTTGTTGCGATCTTTTAGAAGTCTGTTCTTTTCTAATAAGAGATAAAAATAGAGTGGGTCAGAAGGGGGAGGCAAGAAGGAAAGAACTAAGAGGAGCAGAGAGACAGGAAGCTGTAATCAGTATACACTGTATAAAAGATAAACCCTTTTCAATAAAAGGAAGAAAAAAGAAAAAAGAATAAGGAACCTGCAGTTTTCTTAGATAAATGAAAGTATTTGGTAGATTTGTGCCCAAGGCACACATTCATATGAAGGATTAATTGATATTACTAGCACAAATTATAATGACAACAGGCATTATTATTTTATTAGTAATACAGTATATCTATTATGACATACTGACAGGAGGCACAGGTCACTAGTCCAGTGTTCATCACAAGAATTCGTGAATATCCTACCTATGGATATATGAGCATTTTCAAGATCATGAAGCATTTTAAGTGAAATTTTATTTTTTAAATAAAAATATACTTATTATTTTATTCAAAATAAAAAGAACAAAGTAATATCATTTGAGTGAAAATGGGTAGACCCACAGTGCATTTTGTTAAATGAAATAATCCAGGAAGACTTAATGTTTTTCCATTTATTGAAAACAGATTTTTGCCATACAGTATGTTCTGATTATAGTTTTCCATTCTCTAACTCATCTGAAATTCTCCACAACTTCCCTTCCATCCAGATTCCCATCTGTCTCTCTGTAGAAAAGAGAGATCTAAATAATAATAATAAAATAATCAAGAACAAAATTCAACAAAACAGAATAGGACAAATGCCAAAGCATAAGAAAAAATGCCAGAGAAAAGGCAGGAGAAACATACACAAATGCAGAGACATAGAAAATTACATGGATGAGCAGAAATTCCCTAAAAATATCAAATCTGAGTTCATATGAATGCAAAGGACCTTAAAAACAAACAAACAAAAAACCCAAACAAATACAAGACCTGACAAAAATTAACGGCTAAACCCTCCAAAGACGCCATCATCTATAAGGCATGGGGCCTGGCTTTAAGGATGGTTTATATCCCCAGTGAGACTCCACAGAGAAAAACTGAATTTTCATTTGTTAGTTCTTACTGAAGAAATGGAGAAGATGACGTCAAAGTCAGTGCCTAAGGGTTACTGATTGTTCAAGATAGACAAGCTGAAGGGAAGCATATTGAGATTCAATAATGATCAATGCAGCACAGGCAGAATTAGATGTAGTGTTTTATAGCTTATCTCAAGTCTACAACAATAGTCTGCAACAATTCTTGACACACTTGACAATAATCACATAGTGATAAAGTTGAAGGGAACAAATGGTGGTTTGGTAGAAGATGCCTGGGAGAAATAGGACTGGATTTGGTCATAGTATATTATAGTATTATACCTATTTCCAAAGGGAAAACGTGTATGCCATTCTTATAAGAAAGTACAGCAAATGTTTTTGGTGCTCTAAAAACTCAAAATCAGGAAAAGTATGGCCTTCCATTTTTTGAAGTATTTCATATGTCAGTTGCCTCTGTTTACGGCACTTTGTCTATGTACTCATCTTCCCATGGCAGGGTTGTGAAGTAAGAGATCCAATATTATTATTTGACTTAATGAATTTAGTATATAATTTAGTATTTAGTTTTCTATGAATTTTTTTTGCTCAATGCAGGCATAGAGTTTGCCATTCTTTAGTTTTCATTTTTACTTTAAAAGGTAGTCAAGGGAGTAAAACCTGACTCCTTTTTATTCAACCCTAGTACATGGACGTGAGGCAGAATTAACTTCATGTCAAACATCAAATTACTTCCAATGGGTCAATGAAAATGGTAGATTTTACTGATGAGTAGATTTATTCAGCCAAGCTGCATTAACGTCTGAGTAGGGAAAATTTTATTTCTGAATATTCATTGTCCATTTGCTTTTACATCCTGATAAAAGGGATTTATATACAAGATGATCTTTTTTTCAAGGAGGGGAGTTATTTTTAGTATATTTGTGCTGAATTGTCAACGTGGTTTTAAAGAAAAGGAAAGGAACGTGATAAATTATTCAGCAAGAAAGACTTTCCTCATAGGTTTAAATTACAAGTAATATAGATGACCAGGAAGCTGTCACCAATAGCTACTATGCCACCTCTAAAGGTAAGATATATTCTCTAGAAAAAGCAAAGCATGCTGTTTTTGCAGACTATCATTAAGAGAACAAAAATAATAATAGATAGGAATACAGATTTATGTATTAATTTTGTAGCATTGGGTTGCAATAAAGTGTGAACTTCTATTTATCTAAAACATGTTTCTCCTTGGAACAGGCACATACCAATGTAGAAAACCAGAACCCATCAAAATGCTGAACTTTGGAACACAATGACACATCTACAAAGCACTTCCCACACCTAAGTCTTGGAAAATATTGCAGAAGAGGGAGCAATTTCTTTTTCCTGAGACAGGGTTTCACAGTTTTTCTCTGGCTTTCCTAGTCTCAGACCAGGCTGACAGTTTATAGACCAGGCTGGCCTCAAATTCACAGATATCTGCCTATGTCTGCCTTCCTAGTGCTGGAATTAAAGGTATGTGCCACCACCGCCCAGCCTAGCAAATAGATTCGAAGCACCAGATAATTCAACTATATGTATGTGTATATTTGTAGTATATGCATACACACACACACACACACACACACACACACACACACACACTTAGTGCAAAAGGAAGTAATGAGTGTGTAGTGAGAACAGGGAGGGGCGCATGGAAGGGTTTGGAGTGAAGAAAGGAAAAAAAGAAACGTAATCAAATTGTAATCTCAAAACATTTTAGAGACAATTTTTACAAAAGGATTGTGCAAGCTCATATCTCTGGACTGATAGCTAGGAAACCTGCATAGGATCCCACTAAACCCTCTGAACATGGATAACAATTCTGTAGCTTGGGCAGTCTGTTGGTCCACTGGCAGTGGGACTAGGATTCATGCCCTGTGCATGAACTGGCTTTTTGGAGTCTATTCCCTATGGAGTGATATCTTGCAGGCCTTGACTCAACTTTATATTGCAGACTTTGTAAATTCCTTATGAGAGTCCTTACCCTTTCTGAAGAGTGGAAAGGGGTTTGGATAGGGGAAGGTGGATGACGAATGGGAAGAGGGAAGGGAGAGGAAACTTAAAAAAAAAAAGGATTGTGTTTAAGGTTGAGGTGAAGGCTCATTTGGGAAAGCCCTTGCCATGTCAGCATGAGGACCTAAGTTAGACAGTCAGCACTGACTGGAGCCAGGCAAGAAAAATATACTTGTAATCTCAGAATTTGGGAGGCAGAGACAGGTAGATAATGAGACTTGCCTAACCCATCCAGCTTCTGGTACATTGTATCACAACTACAACAAAAAAAGCTTGACAATACTAGAGTGATAAAATCTGACCTTAGTATCCTGCTTCCACATTCATGACACACAGTATCACCTACACAGTTGCGCTCACACAAGTATGTGTCTGCATGTGCAAACACACATACAAATAAAAGTAATAAAAGGTCATTTTAAGATTGAAACACTGTTTACATCTGCATGTTCACATGTTCTTGTGTTTGTATGCATGTGTGACTGTGTGTATATGCGAGCAAGCACACACATGCATGCAAGTACTCAGGACAGAAAAGACACTGGGTACTTTGTTGCAGCAGTTACAGGCATTTGTGAGCCTCTTTGGGTGCTGATATCCAAATTCTGATCTTTGTGACTATAAACCAAAAACTCTTAACTTCTCAACATTCACTCCAGTCCATTACTGATCATTTTAATGTAACTTAAAATTCATAGACAAATAGCCACAAATTAGGACTGATTTAATTTTCTCAGAACAGAACCAAAAGTAAAATTAAAAGAAAACTTGTAACCAATCATAAAACATTATAATTCTTGGAACTTCTAATATTTATCTTCAAAATCAAGCATTTTCGGAATTAACTACTCCAAGAGTTTTACCATTTCATCAAAACTGCTTTAAAAATAGTGGAAATAAATACATTGGAAGTACTTAAAGTCTGTACAACCTGTTAACTGAAGCATCCTTTTCTCTTGCTCTTATCTCAGTCTTCACTGTCCAGGAATAATCTGTATCCCCGTTTTCCCAAAAGTTCTCAAAAGTGTGAAACAGCCCTTGCCCTGCTACATGCTTGGTTTCCTGTTCTCAGTGTGAACTCTTGAATTCAGCTCAGCCATATGGCTAAGCTGCCTTTGAACTTAATATTTATACTCTTGAATTCACCTCAGCCATATGGCTAAGCTGCCTTTGAACTTAATATTTATACGTGCATAAAAAAATAAACCCTCTATTTAAAGGAATGGATGGGGGGTGGGAGAAAGCAGTGACCTGCCGAGTGTTCCCCCTGTGCACCTTACTACAGCAGGTGTCTACATATAACTAAGTAGACTCCTTGTGGTTTGTGAGGCTCCATGGGAAAAGTATTTCCAGGTTAGATCGCTGCACATAAAAGGAATAACAGAGCTTCCTTTGGAGTCCATAAAATACAAAAGGCTTTTAGTTAAGTTGTAATTATCTCAGAGTATGGTTAAATGCAGCGATGAAAACTTTATTTTTTCTTCGTGGAAAACCTGTTTATCTGCATGCTGACAAGGTGTAGGACGTTTGGACTGAAAGAATTGCAAAGTAAGTTATTTCATTTGACTCCAGTTTTAGAGTTTGTCCTGAAAGCAGACATGGAATAAGTTTACAGGAGATGTTATAGGTTTTTTTTTTTAAGTTTTTAGCTTTTCTGGAACATTTAAAAAGTATTTTTCACATGATTCAGGTTGCATTTTATTTCCACTTCCCAACTGCCAGTCTCCCTTCCTTCCAGCTCCTCTCTGCCTTCCTACCAACTTGAATTCATGCCTGTAATGCTCCTCTCAAAAGAACACACAAATGAAAAAAAAAACATTTTAAGACAGCCAATAAAATTTCTCTAAAGTAAAATAAATGTTTTTATTCTTTGTTAATCAAGGAGTTTTAACCATGGGGCCTGAACTGGGGTGTGGGTGATACATATGATATATATGATGTGTGTATATATATATATATATATAATTATATATATATAATCGATACTCCATTGGAGAAAATGGATTTCTCTCTGCTAGCTGGTATCAATTGCAAATAACTTCTTGGTTAGATGTAGGATTCTGTGTTTACTTCCCATTCTCATTGTTGGAATTTTGGTCAGCTTGGACCTATGAAAGTCTTAAGATTATTTTTTTAAATATACTTCCTCTAATTCATCCCTGTTGTTCAGTTGTTAAAGACCTGACACGGTAGGATGGCAGTTTGAGGATGTACGAAAACCTTTGCCTGTATTGCACACTTACACACACACACACACACACACACATACACACACACACTACACACACACACACACACACACACACACACATATGCACACTGTTCTGGTAATGTTACATATGCACCATCATAAATTAGATAATTTAAAATTGGTGAGCTGATAGTTGAAGGATATGTCCTGTTTCACCTTGATATTACACTGAATATCAATTTTCTACAATGGCTTCCAGACTTTCTCATCTGGAGTAACATTTTATAGTCTTTTCCCTTCTGTATAGGCAGAATTCATAAATACCAAAGTGATAATACTCTCATAGTTGAGTCAAAATTCACCTGACTCAGAGCTAAGTCAAATGGAAAACTTCTTAGCTAAGTATCCATGAGATTCAGACCTGCTGGACCTGGGAAAGCAAGTGACCATGCTCTCAATAACTTTTGGATCATATGCAAAAAGACCACAACAATCAATCAATCAATAAATGGATCGATCAATTTATAAATGGATAAATGAACAAGCATACAAAAATTAATTAAATAAAACAAAAGCTAAGCTGAGAAATTTTTACAGATAATAGATAAAGACAATGAAGTCTTCTAAAAATCACGTATCTTACAGAGCATTCCAAGAGGCCTAGAGAGAAAATTCTTCAAAGCATATTTTCATTTACTACTATGAATGCACACATATTATATGGTATAATTATGTTTTTATGCCTGGGGTTTCTGGATAAGAGAAAACTCTACTTGGAGTGGAGAAGGCAATTCCACACATTTACCCAAGGAAGTAAGACATGTCCCCTCGTTCTCATCCAAGGATAGGTAAGGCACTAAGACTCACAAGAAATAAACTTATATAACATCAATTGCTAAAAATTAAGAACATGGCTTTTTAAATGATTTTTTTGTTCTTTTTATAATTTCTTTCTTTATATTTTAGGGTACTTATAAGTCATTAATTACTGACACTATAGTAGTTTTTGAGGACTTCGAATGCAAATTCTTCAATCCTAGAAGTTTCTTTGGAGTAATAGAGCTGAAGTTATGTACAGTTAATCCCTTTCACCTTCTGGGCAGGACTTACAACAGAATATTAAGGAAACTATCTATATTGAGGTTATTTTGTCTAAATCAATAAATCAATTTATTTTTCAAGATAGACCTTGTTTGTGCAGCTCTGGAACTTTCTCTGTAGACCTACAGGCTTTAATTCAGAAATGTACCTGCCTAAGCCTCCTTAATGCTGACATTAAAGGTGTGTCCTACTGCTGCCAGGTCTTATAAGTCAATTTATTTTAATGTTATGATTCTGAAACCTATTGAAAACAAAAGTAAAATGTTTTTGCAAATGGGTAAACTTTCATATTTAAAATTAAATAGTATGATAGTATAAATGGACTTTCAGTTGCAAGGGAAGTTTTATTGATGAAGGTTTAGGACGACTTGAAGTGAACAAGACAACACCAATAAGCATGCCATATATGGGGATAAACCCATGCAGCCATACACAGAGAGTTAGAGACTACAAAAGGATGCTGGGAGCAGAAGAGCTAGCCCCTTCCTGAGAAGAACACACCGATTACTTATCCTATACCTAATCATCTGCCTCAAAATTATATAAGTGAGCAAAACACACCTATGGAACATGTCATATTGAAGAATACATACGTACATATGAATACACATTTACATGTACCAATAATTAATATAAAGAGAAGCCATAGATGTTAAGTAGAAAAAAGGGATTATTCTATTGGACAACTTTGAGAGAAAAAAGGCAATGGAGAAAGATCCAATTGTATTTTCTCAAAACTCAAAGAAAAATTAGAACATATCACCTTATGATATCACATTTATCCTTAATATCTATCAGTTCTTCTGGATGAAGTTTTATTGATTATTTTCCTGAGCAGCTACCTTTTTTTTATCGCATCGCTATTTTGACACAGTATAAGTTAATGTTTATGTGTGTTTGTAGAATTTGTCTGTAATAACTAGCAAAATCAATTAAAAACAATTTCTATATCTGATGCTAACATTGTGGTGAGCAAAAAGGCAAGCTGCTAGTTTATTTTTTTTTCCTTTAAGCAATATGCTACATGAAGAAAGAATGTAAAAGCCAAGGATATAACTCAAGGCAGTTAAAATGTTAAATTTCTACTCTTTCCCACTTTTTAATGTTATCACTAAATGTCGACAGTAAACCAGGCCATGGAAGAAATAGCCTACTTTCTCAATTTGCATGGCAATGAAAACTATGTCTTATTTTATTCGGGGGTGAAGGATACATTATGGTAACACAATGTAAAAAAAGTTTTAAAGTCTTAGCACATTCTTCCTGTCAATTCTCATTTCCTATGATCCTTAAATATAAATTTTCATTACATTTCATGACTTTTTCATGAATATTACTCCCTAGAAAGTTATTGGTCTGAAAACCATTGCAATGTTTGTCATGGGGAATGGATATAGATGTGATAGGCAAGATAAAAGCACACATCCTTTTTCTTCTTAATTATTTTTGCAGTAAAGTCTCAGGATTGACAGTCCAGCTGAAGCAATTCTGTTAAATTTTAATGGTCCTTTCTTCTCAATGTTTCTATGGCAGACTATATTTTAATTGAGCTCAGCAAACAATTCTTTTAGTAGTTTTTTATCTCTATGCAAATTAAAAGTAGGATCAATAGCTCACGATAGCACCAAACATTTCAACATACATAAATATGCAGTAACTTCACAGTATTGAATGAAATTCTAGCGAAATCAAAATGTATTGATGAACAAAGACTTTATCAAACGAGAGGTGGGGGAATTGATGTTCATAATGCAAATTCAATACTGAGAGAAGTCCAGTTTTGATGTAAAAATTTGTTTGGCCTTCTATTGTCATGACAATGAAAACTCATAAAGCATGAAGTCATCTGTGTTGTAAAAGGCATACTTTCTCCTTTGTTTCTGTTTGTAACATAAGGGAGTCACATGCCAGCTGCATGCAGCATAACTTCACGAGCATATAACTGTATTTAAATCATTTATATATCACATTTTGCAAAAGTAATAGAAAAATGTGTTATTTTACATGCATGGTTAGTAGATGGAACAGATGGTGAAAAGCTCATTTTAACCAATATGGGCATTAAAATAACTGATATTGCAAGTATAGCTTGATGTAGTGGAAGTTGAATTCAGTACAAAATAAGCTTGTGGCTTTCTATAATATATTAAAGACACTGTATCTTTAGACACAGTTTGTTTATATGAATAAATTTGCTGCCACAGCATTATTCAAAAGAATTTTAACATAAATATTGCATTCATATATTCAATATATATTATTGACTGAGTACCTGTAATTTTAAGCAGCTGCTTTACAGTAAACTGCACAAGAACATCCATAGACACGGTACCAGGCTTGAAGGAAAGAGTCTGCCCAGGCAGAGGAGTGGGAGAGGCCAAGTAATATTCAAGTGATGCTGCAAGTTTAAAACCCTCCAATCTCTTGTGACTCACTAGTGGTACTGTTGTGAGGCTGAAAATATACTTACCAAACTAAATGGTTTAGGGTGAAGCCTGGAGCAGATTACCTGATCTTTTGTGTAGGCACTGGGAACAACAACAACAGCAAACAAAATGGAATATGCTTGAAATATACTTTATCATTTTTCCTTCCAATAAAAGGAATTCAGAAAAAAAATAAAAAAAAACTTGATCAATATTTGAAACACACACACACACACATACACACACACACACACACACACAAAACATTTCCTATATGGAAACAAAGTATAGTATTAGTTTTATTGAGATCTTCTCTTGAATATTTTCAAATACTGAATATTTGGTCTTTATGAAAATGTACATTTGCTATAAATCATAGTAAATCATATATTGTACTAAGTTTGAATCTGGAATATCCTGTTGCTATAGTTCTTTCAATGAGATGTTGTCATTGGTCCTACTTTGAACCATCCTTAATGCAATTCATGGCACTTATTTGCAAACTCTTGTCCACCCCCAAAAAATTCAATTGAAGTTTTCTTTCTGCTTTTCTTCCCTGTCATAAAAACTAGATTAACTTCAAATCAAACATATTTGAGCTGGGCAGTGGTAGCACACACCTTAAATCCCAGTCCTCAGGAGGCAGAGGCAGGGGGATCTCTTTGAGTTCAAGGCTAGCCTGGTCTACAAGAGCTAGTTTCAAGACAGGCTTCAAAGCTACAAAGAAACCCTGTCTTGAAAAATCAAAAAAAGCAAAAAACAGATACAAAAACAAAAAAATATCATATTTGTTTAGAAGGATCGAGTCTTTGAATAACATTTATCATCAATTTGTTGATGAATATTGATGAACAAATTTGTTTCAATTTGTTGCTGAATATTCACCAAAAATGTAAGCTTAGAGATTAATGTCTTCATAAAAGAAAGCATAGAAAGCATAATTCCTTGAACACATTGGCTCTGGAGACCACTTCCTAAATCTAACACTAGTTTCACAGACACTGAGAGCACCAATCAATAAGTGGAAGCTCCTGAAACAGAAATGCTTCTGTAAGGCAAAGGACAACCTAGATTCCCCTTGCTGCGGAAGTACCTTCTGCTCAGTCAGCCAATAATCGCTGAAACACAAGCCCACTGGGGCGTGGTATATTTCTCTTTTAAAAAGAGCCGCAGATCTCTGCTCGGGCCTCTTGGTTCCAGCGCTTGGTCCCAGGCTCCCGGTCCTGGCTCCTGCTCCAACGACTAGGCTCCCTTCCTGACGGTTTATGGTGTATGTAAGTTTTAACCCCCAAAATAAATAACCCCTTAAAACATAACTGGTGTGGGATTGATTCGCCATTAGCCCCTCAAGTGAAGAATGGATAAAGAAGATGTGGTACATTTATACAACGTTGTATTACTCAGCTGTAAAAAACAATGACATCATGAAACTTGCAGGCAAACAGATGGAGCTTTAAAAAAAGACATCCTGAGTGAGGTACCTAAACTCAAAAAGGCAAACGAAGTATTTACTCATTCATAAGTAGATATTAGGTGTAAAGTCAAGGATAACCAGACTACAGTCCTCAGCTCCAGAGAAAATAGGTAACAAGGAAGACCCAAAGAGGGACACATGAATTGCCCAGGAAAGAGTAATTAGATGAGATCTCCTGGGTAAAATGGGGGCTAGGGGGAAGCAGTAACGGGGCGGGGGGGGGTGATGAGAGATGAGAACATGAGGAAACAGGAGGGGAGAGGGTTGACGTGGGAGAGCAATGAAAAAGAGATCTTGATAGAGGGAGTCACTATAGCCATAGGAAAGAACCTGGTGCTAGAGAAATTCCCAAGAATTCACAAGGATGACCCCAGCTAAGACTACCAGCAATAGTGCAGAGGGTGCCTGAATTGGCCTTCCTCTGTAATCAAATTGGTGCGTACCCCAATTATCATCATGGAGTCGTTATCCAGTACCTGATAGAATCAGATGCAGAGATCCACAACCAAGCACTAGATCAAGCTCCAGGAATCTAATTAAAGAGAGAGAGGAGGGAATATCTGAGCAAGAGAGATCGAGATCATGATGGAGAAATCTAGAGACAGCTGGACCGAGCTCATGGAAACTCATAAACTCTAGACTGACATCTATGGAGCCTCTGTGGGACCAAACTAGGCCCTCCAAATGTAGGAGACAGTGGTGAAGCTTTAAGGGATTTCTGTTAGTACAAGGCCACCCTAGGCTATACAAGATTGACCTGTCTAAAACAGAAGCAGAGCTCACACATATGTGATCTCAGCACTTGGGATCCCATGCCTTTAATCCCAGCACTAGTGAGGTGGAGACAGGAATGATATGGATGGGCAGAGAGAGGAATATAAGGTAGGAGGGGACAGAAGCTCTGGTAGTCTGATATTTGGTGGATACAGTTGCAGTATGAGCTTTGGTGGAGTCAGACTGAGTTAGAAGATGCAGTCTGAGGACAGTATTGCCCCTTCAGTCTGAGCATTGGTAGAGGTTAAAAAACAAAAAACAAAAACTCTCTAGTGACTAGCCTCTCAGTTTCTCTGACCTTCAGGATTAACCCCTACTCTGGGCTTTTATTAAACCTGACAAGAATTTGTGCAACAATACTCCTCATTAATTAAATATGAAGTTTCATTTCTTAACTAATATATTCTTTACAATTTGTAATTATATGTATCATGCCTATTCAATGAGCATATGTACCACAAGGTCAGAACTGGTCATTGGAACTCTTGGAAATAGCATTGCATTCATCTGTGAGCTGTTCAGTATGAGCGCTCTGAACAGAACCCCGCTCCTGTATGAGAACAGGAAATGCTGTCAGTCACTGCACAATCTTTCCAGCCCTGACTAACTAGCTTTAAATTTGCATTAATTGGTGCATGGATTAAGAAAATAAGTAATGCTTGAAAACAGCTTTAAAACTTAAGTTCAGAATGGCAATCTGAAAACAGTTCATTTAAATCAATACTTGGAATTTCCTTTGGTTTCCTAGTTATATATATATTGTTGGTGAGGTTTCAGATGTTTTGTTTATTAAGAACATAGCGATGTAGAGTTAATGAGATATTCATTTAGCCAGTCTTCTCTCTGGGTGTTTTCTTTGGGCATCATTTAGCCTCTACCCAGGTGTTGGAAGCCTGAAAGATGGTACTGCCTGTGAGGAACTCCACATCATATTCTCTTTGATAACTCACTGAAAATTCTAGGCAGAAATTTCCAGATGATTTGGAGCAGATAGGGCATTTTCAGTGCCGAGTGTGTCATATATGGCTGCTGTTGAGGCGTCTGCTAATCTAATGAAGCTCTTTAAAGGTAGAGGCAAATTGTTTACTTAAAAACATTAAAATGACATTTTGCAGTATTTAAGTATGAAAGAACAAGCATTGGAAATGGAGAAAATTGCTTCGGCACATTTAAAAGTGATTTTATATTGAAGTCACTCAATATGGAAGTCATGAGCATTGAAACATGCACACCTGCTTGTATTTGATTGTAACATCACGTCTCAAATAAGCATCTATATCCTCCATGTACATCTAATTCATCTGCACCTAAAATTTGCCTTGATGATGGTACATTCAAATTCATGCAGATGTTCAGAAAATGTTTATGAAAATGTAGCCTTACATACATAGTCCATCAAAATTACCAGAGTTTAAAAACCTCATCTATCCAGATATATTAATTTTGCCAAATACGTATTTATTTGCTTACCTAATTCATTTTTCTGTTAAGAGAACATTCTCCATGACAATACTAAGATAATATTTGCTAAATATCTGAATATCGTATGATCTAAATAAAAGGAATAGACTAATTTTTGAAGACTAAAATCTTTTTCACTTTTGTAAATAAATGTATGTCTTTCATGAATGAATTTATTATCAAAATCTAAATAAATATATTATGTATACATAATACTTCACATTGCATGAAACACAATGATGAAATGATATTTTTTATGTTGCTTATTCATATCGGTGATAGAAATAGTGTTAACCTGGTATTGCAAGGAAAAAATTAGGTTAGAATAGTTAGGAAATTTGCTAGCATTTAGGTATCAATAAGTGGTAAACAAAGATCAACCTCGATATTCTGTACTCAAGTTCTAGATTTTATGGTGCATCTACAAAATGAATGATGGCTACTAAAAGGATGAGACATTCACCCACAAAGAAGGAAATTCAGAAACAAATCTTTTACATTTTCAAAACTTAAATTTGATTATGGACCTAAATATAATAAAACATACTCTTATAATTTAACAGTCATCATAATTTGTGATGACATTAGGTATGATGATAACTTTTAGATATAAAACTAACATTAAAATGTATAAATTTATAAGATAAATTTGGATAAATTTTAATTATTTCTCTTCTTCAAATAGCACCACATCTCTAAAATAATTAAAATATACTTCAAAAGACATCAGGTTAAAAAAAGTAATATAAATATCGTACAAAGAACTATAAGAATTCAGCAAGATAAAATAGCCCAATCACAAAGGAGTTATCAATAATTACAAATCAAAGATATGCAAGTGGTGGACAAACATGAGAAATTTTAAGGTCTGTATTGTCTGAGAATTGCAAATCACCCTGAGAGATAACATTTCCTGCAACAGAATGACCACACTGCGGAATGATCATGCCCAAACGCTACTTAGTTTAGGGGGCAGCAAGAACTCATGTTCTTCACTGTTGAGAAGGAAAACTCTTATAACCACCGTGGAATACAGATATAAAGTTTATTAAAACCCTTTCCAAATTTTATAACATGATTTAACATTTATTCTCTACAATATCTACTCAGACATCTTCAAAATTAGACCTACAAAAGAGCCTTCATAAGATATATATATATATATATATATATATATATATATATATATATATATCTTGTTGAATCTCACAGAATAAAATCTATTTAGTTAAAAGTTAAATACTTCTAACTAATTGTATTACTCTGACAAAAATTTTAATATTCTTTATCTAAAAGGAAGATCTCCCATAGCAAAACATCTCAAACACAGCATTAAAAGTTTGAGAGAATGTGGCTCACTTTGGGAGGAGACAATGAGAACTTTCCATAAACAATGTTGCTCAGGCATCCTGGGTCATACTATCTCTCTTAGACTCTGGTGCATTCATTTAAAAACATTTATTCTACAGCAGAAACTAGAAATCCCCAGCAGAGAATAAATTGAAAAACAAAATAGTGTCGTAGACCTCTTTTTTGATGATGTGCAATGACTTTCTTCCTTCCAACATCCTCCCAAAGTCTCCTCAGGACAGGCTGTGATAATGAGATCTCCTTCTTCAGCAAACACATAGCCAGGGACAGTCATATTGAAGCCTCCCTCTTGACTAGAAGTAATTAAGTACCTGAATTATAGATACACACACTTATGTCTGGGGAGGTTAAGCTCATTTTATGAATTGTATAAGTGGAAAGAAAGGCTGTCAGTTTTCCAGAAGATTAATATTCTGGCCATTTAGCTTTGTTCCTTCCTTGTATACACTCTTATTGTTTAAGAGTCAATATAGATTTTATAGAATATAGAGTATGGTCAGGTCAAAGTTTACTTCAAGAGAAATCATTCTTTTTATATGATGTATACAGATATATAAATGTTATCCTTTCATTCTTCACTGTATAGTGCAAATATAAGCTAGAAGTCCATTATTTCCATTCTTGCGAAAATTGATACATGAAAATTATGTTCAAAGGCATACAAAATGACTAAGCACCCTAGAATATGTAACATAAACCCCCAAAGGAATTATTTTTAAGTATTTATTTATTGACCTATACATTTATTTATTTTGGTGTTTAAGATACAGTTTCTCTGTGTAGTGCTGGACATAATGGAACTATCTCTGTAGACCAGTCTGGCCTTGAACTCATAGAGCTCTGACTCTACCTCACGTGTGCTGGTAATAAATGCATGCACCTGCTCAGGAATTTATCCCTAACAGCACTTATTTTTATATCTGTTGTAAAATGGTACGACTACGTACTTAAAATAGTATAACTTGAAAATAAAGACATAACCTCCTGGTCAGGATACTTCCTCTCAGTTTCTCATTTACTGGATAATTTTTAATAAACTTAAGCTTGGTAAAAATTAGCTCTCTCAAGTGGAAAATAAAAAGAAAACCATTCAATATCTCAATGGCTTGTTTTAGTGATTAACTATATAAAATGTGCTTAGTGTAATCCTAAGAACGTATTTTATCAATCATTATTAAATGGAATTTGTAGGAAAGAAAGAATTGGAAATGGCCTCGTCCCCTTTTGAGAGTTATTGTTTTTACTTTCCCTTTATAAATCATGTACGATCTATATTTTCCTTGATCAAAAATGTTCTATAAGGATAGTTGCATAGAATATTAATATAGTAAATTATACGAAAGTTACATTTTCTCTTAAATCATATTTAATTTGATATTGAGAGAAATATTTTGTTATTAAATTGATAATTTTATGACCATCAGGATGGATACTTAAAGCAAATCTGGTAAAATTTCAAATATTTTAAATTATTGTTGATTAATTTTGTAATGTCATGAAAAGAGAAATATTTTAGAAAGCAAGATTCACGTATTTTATAGACAATATATTTTATCTTTAAAGGTGGTAATATATTTCTAGAAACTCTTAAAATTATGTATAGTCTGGTCCAAGAAAAATCAGCATGTAAAAAATGTAGGAACCCATACCTTATATAATCATCAATTAAAATATTATAAGTATAAATTGATGCAAAGTAATTTTACCAAAATTGACTTAATTTCATACCTATTTATTACTTATTATCATTTCCAAGAGTTATGTTAGAGACCATTTCTGATAAAAATATCACTTACCAGGGTAGGGGCATGGGGATAAGAAAAAATAGTAAAGAGAATAAAGGCTTGAGTGAAATAATAAAAGAGAAAACATAGGATAGTACTGGGAAGGAATTCTAGTGAATACTGAAATCCCTTTGTTTAATTTTTTTATACACTTTTATACCCCAATACAAAAGGGGAAAGAAATCAACAAAAGATTTCTTTAACAGGATACAAAGGACAGCTTAAACTGTTAATTGCTACAAGACATTGAGATATCAAGTCATTAGCATTTTGTTGTTTAGTCAGTGAATCCACCCTTGACCAAATATCTTGAAGGCAGCTATTCCCAAGGCCAAACTTCCTGTTTCAAAAGAAGGAGCAGAAGTATGCTTGCATATTCTGACCATTTGTAAGGGTGGAGTGCATGAACCCTCTTAATGTCAAAAGCATCAAATATCTTGGGTCATTATGTGTAGCCATGGTTGTTGTTAACAATGTTGATCAACCTCAGACTGTCTGACCTTCAGACAAGTTGGAAATAGCCTCACATTTTTGGGCCTTCACAGAGTTATTATACAGTCTCTGTATATACAAAGAATTTAATTTTTTAATGCATCAGTTGATTCAGTTGTCAAAATCTATTGTGTTCTTTTTTAGACATTTTTTTAAAAAGCTGAGAATTACAGGTTTAAGGAGCCTCCTAAGGGCAAACAACGCAAGAATGAAGTAAACCCATGTCTATAATAAAAAATTTTTTAAATAGTATTTTCTTATTCCTAACTAAATATATTTCAACATTCATTAAATATCAGTTTTAAAATTTTGAAGTGTCACATATTTGAAAGGCATGTTAATATTAAATACTAAATCAGCATAATCTCCCAACTTGAGAAATAGATTCCTGACAGAATGAATAAATAGATGTCAATACAATCATAAGAAACTAATTCAAATATCAAATACCTCACTAATTCCAATCAGCAAACCTACTAATGTTATATATTCTAGATATTTTGATACATGCATGTTTGAAAGCTAGATTATTATTTTCTCTTTCATGGAGAGAGCTAGCCAATAACATTAATAAATACTAAAATAATCTTTTGGCTAAAAAATAAATAATGAAAAGGTTTAATAAAGTGATTCAATACTTATAATTTTTTCTTGGTACTTTTTTGAAATAAAAACAAGTTATTTTTATAAAGGAAAAGAGTTGGTCCTAGCATACATGTCAAATAATAGATCATATTATCACTACCGTTATTTATTCATTTTATACTTGAAATACCTTACTAGGAGACAGTTGTTTATAAAATTTGATGTGATAACAAAAAGAAATACTGAGAGATAAATGTGGTGACATGAGAAATTGCTAATTGTTGTTGACAGTAATCTCTATGCAGTTTACGTTGCCCCTAGTAAGGAAAATGACTCTGTTATAGGACAGGAAGTTAGTCTTTTTATTGTACGTTTCCTTCATCCTGCTACAATTGTTGCTATGATGAAACTGCTTCAAACTGATATTGTCAAAATTGACAGCAAAGAAGGCATCATATTGAAAAAGAGAATGTTTTGAAAAGAAATATAATCATAAACTGGGCATGATTCTGGCTAAAATTTGAACATCCTGATGACTGTGAACATTAATTACTTTTAGCATTACCTCTAGAAAAAGAAAAACAATACAACTAAATTAACTTGGCCAGTAATATAATAATAAATTGTATAAAGAATTAATAATCTTGTCATTTACATAAGCATGTTTTATTTAATGATTAAAATTAATGTCTACACTATTCTGATTCAAATTCACACAATTTTGGAAAGTCTGACATTGAGAATATTATTAGATTATGTGTTGAACATATTTCAGAAAGAATGCACTAATGAGCCACTCCACCATGAATGCATACCTGTCATTGCAGTTCCTTCTGAAAACATTTCTGTTTAATTTCTAATTAAAAAAAGCAATAAAGGATGAAGATTTCTCTTTTCTGAAGAAAAAAATGAATGAATCAATTATGTGACACTTGCAATGTATTTATTTGAGGAAAGAAGTATAACAATGGAACCTGATTTTTACAGAGCTGTAACCAGTTATTTATTTTTAATTCATGTATATATAAGAGTGAACATATGTAAATAATTATGCACATATTAGAGATGAATATAAAGATAGTAAAACACATATGAATCATGCATATTTTAAGGGTAGTGGGCATTCAAATAAAGGCAATTTTCTTTTTAGTTACCAGCTACCATTACATGACTATAACTTTTCCATTTCTAGCTTTACTAAATTACCTTACTATTACCTCAAAATCTATTGTTTTAATTATTTCCTCTGGGATTGAAACCTTCCATTCTGAAGAGAAAGCTCCTCAAACCGGAACACAAACACTCAAAAAGATTTTATGAAGTTCCTGAAACTGACCAAATTCACTAGGCCCCTTCCTAAAAGTAAAAAAGCCATATTGTTAAGAGTCACTTTTAGACAAAAGAAGTTGCAAAGAAGACACAAGACCAGACCAGCAACAGCATGGATGAAGCAGAAACAAACTAAGTTACCTGAAAAAGGTTTAGCATCATTAAATTTCTTGGGAAGGATAATCTCCTGTCTGTTGATGTGCTTTGGGATATAGAGTATGCTCTAAGATCCCTGGTTTTGTGAACTGTCACCCTTGCTGAGGTAAACTTTGGTGATACCACTATCTTTCAGTAGTTTTTGCTCCTTTAGTAACTACTACTTATATTCCCGCAAGGGGTCCCAATAGCATCATGGTTCACCAAGTTCAACTTTGGTGGTATCTACTTTTGTCCATGGTGGACTCCCTATCTGGGGTGAGGAGATGTGTATGTGTGCTGTCTCTCCAAAAACATCATGAAAATTGATAATTGTCTTAGGCAACTGGTTGATTATTAGTAAGCTTGGGGGTCTTTAGGCTGGCAGATCCATTCAAAATTTACGGCCTATAATGTAACAGACTTACCTGACTCATATCTCTCTCTATTCATAGGATATGGGTCATCATACGCTGCCCAAAAGATTTACTAAGGTAGTTATCTAAATCTGACTATAAGAACCTAAAATCTCTGTGACAACTATCTGTTATACTTTCTTTATGTTGCCATGTTTAATAACTATGATGAAAATAACCCAGCTTAGGTAAAGGGGTTTACCCTTTTCTATTCCCCTGTTATATCCACCACAGTGGGAAAACACAGGAAAGAAGGCACACAACAGACAATCACATCCACACTCAAGAACAGAAAGAAGCAGATGCACTCATGGTGTCTGTTTGCTGGTACTCTCCCGCAGCTTTCTTCATTCGTAGAGGTTAGAGCACAGCTTATGGAGTCAAGTACGTCACAGTGAACTGAATAAATAATAAACAAGAAATAATAACCAAGAGACTTTCCCAAAGTCCTGTATGCAAGACAGCAGAATCTGGATAATTCTTCAATTAAAGCAGCAATCTTCAATTAATTCTCTGGTAGTTTGAAGCAGTGTCAGGTTAACAGTTAAAGCTAATCAGTGTGGTAGCTAGCTAATAACAGGTAGCTTCCCACCGCTGGGATAAGACCAAGTGCCCCAGGACTCTCTTATTCTGTTTATTGGTTTTTTGATTTTCGAGACAGTTTCTCTGTATCTTTGGTGCCTTCCCTGGAACTAATTCTTGTAGACCAGACCGGCCTCTAACTCACAGCAATCCAACTGCCACTGCCTCTGAGTGCTAGGATTAAAGTCATTTAAAAAAAAAAAAAAACACTGCAAAGCCTGTCTAAAGTGTAGACCAAGACAGTAATCCTTGGGTTGTTTTCTGTTTCACCCTGTGGAAGTGTACTAATAAAATCTGACTTTTTCGTATTGTCACAGTGTCTTCTGAAAAGTCCTTCAGTGGAGATGAGGTGTGTTTAGGTGGAGATTCCAGTACAGGTGGGTTCAAAGAGACTTGGTCATATTTGGTCTGGATTTCTTTGAAAGACTATATTTTGATACCTTGTTTGTGTTTAAACAAATAAATCCTTCCTAAAGATGAGAGTGCAGAGCAAAGCCATTAACAACAAGGGAGTGGTGGCACATACCTTCAATCCCATGACTGGGGAAACAGAGTCCAAAGGATCTCTGTTAGTTCAAGGCTAGCATGGGCTATACAAGATTGAATCTGTCTCAAAGAGAAAGAGAGCTCATACATAGTGTATTGTTTTGCTATTTATCTATTTTGCATATAATATCTCTTTTACCCTGTTTTCTATTATTATTTTTTAAATGACTATTCTCCTATATGTTTTTTAAGTGTTCTTTAGTGTATTTTACTATATATTTTTAGGAATTATTTGTTCTTTGTTTGCTTTGCTTTTGTGTGTTTGTGTGTGTGTGTGTGTGTGTGTGTGTGTGTGTGTGAGAGAGAGAGAGAGAGAGAGAGAGAGAGAGAGAGAGAGAGAGAGAGAGAGTGTTCTTGGGAACACCACTAACATTCTGTCCCTTAGTAGTCTCTAGTTGAGGCCAGACCCAATTTAATTCATTATCTCTAAACTTTATGCTACTTATTTAACTGTGTGTTGTGGCCAAATGGTCACATAAAGGTTTCTCTGTATTACTAGGATCATTGTTTGTTCTTTTCATTGTAGATGATCCATTTTCAATTCCGTGCACACTTAATTGGCCAGGCAGTAACAACTGTTTCCTAGATTTTATTTCACGATCTCACAGATGAAAAGATTTTGGTATTGAGAGGGAAAGGGAGCTTCTCAGTCAGGTGTTTTCTGATTATGAGAGCATGGGATTTAATATAGTCTTCTGAGTATATTTGAATTTTAACATCGTGTAGGGATTTTATTTCTCAGATTTCATCCTGATCATTGGGATTATTGTCTACATTTGTGTCCTCCGTCCATATCGTACAAGAATTATTTAGCCAGTTTTGTCCAACAACTTACCCAGGGGAAAAAGCTTTTCTTTTCTTTTCTTTTCTTTTTTTCTTTTCTTACCATGGTTGCCCTTTGAGATATTGAAAGTAAAAACTAATTTGCAAATGAGCCTCCAGGGAACTTTCACACATGTGATTTTGAAGAAGGCCAGAACTAGCTAAAGTAGCATACATCCTACGGATTCTAACTTTGATTTTGGATGTTGGTTTTAAAGGTTAACAAATAAATTAAGAGGAAAAGATGAAAGCTTGGCAAGGTTCAGGTATTCAAAACCCATGAATTGGACAGAATTTCTGCCAGCTTTCTTAAATAACTACTTTATAAATGTTTGTCTTCATTAGGAAATTTTTAGATTGAATTTATTTTGATAATTGTCATTATTTAAACAAAATATGATACCATTGTACCACTTTAAATGGATATAAGGGAGTGAAAAGATTTGTCAGACCTAGAAAACCAGGACATCTGATGTAGACTATGTTTTTGTAGAGGTAACATAGAAATTACATCAATGATGTATTCAAAAAGTAACTCCCTAAACAGAAATAAACAGGACAAGACCAAGATAAATACTGTAATGTAAAAGGAAAATCTCTTCTAACTCTGCTCCTAGAACAAAAACTACAGGCAACTAAAGAGGTAACTGAGGTAACTGAGAGGGTGGGAAACAGTTTTCCCAAGGAGTGAGTCCTGTAATTGGTTATCCAATGCCATGTGATTTTCCTTGCAATTATATAAATATAAAGCCACACTGAATGCACTCTGCATGTGTTGTTTTATTTCAAAATAAATACTTAATACTTAGATAAACAAAACATATTTAATAGGAGGTCATGAATTTGAGAGAGCAAAATGGTAACGGCACTCATGGAAAGGGTTGGAAGGAGCAGGGGGAGTGGACAAAAGTAATGTAATTAAAGCCCATTGAAAATAAATGAATTAAAAATGAAGTTTAACTTTCTCATTAATTTTAAATTAAGATGCTTGGTTGATGGGATTTGTTTAATGGTGGTGACAAGGATCTTCAACTTGGGAGATAGGGACCAACATTATATGTGGACTAGTTTGTATCCCAAACAAGGAAGGTTTATCAGGTTGCAAGGGTGATCTAGAGCTTTATGATTTTTCACCAGTCACTGAGTATAGTACTTTTTTCAGGTGTTTTTAGTTATGTAAGATATAGATGAGAAGTCACATGATACATGGAAACTTTACAGAACAATTTCATATTTTGTATTCCATATTGTTATCTCATTTATGACATTCCATAAGGTGTCTAAGAGTTAGTCAATTTTAATATTTGTCTCATAAGTATAAGAAAATAATATATTAAAATTAGTATGTGAGACTAACATGAATAGGCAGCAACAGAGAGTCCTGATCAGGATAGCTGCATTTTGTTTAAAAAATAAGGTTTCAATTTTATTCATTTAAGCAAGAAGTTTCAATTCAATGTTTAAAATGCCTTATTTACAATGTGACATCCAAAAATCAATTATACAAAGTAACATCTAAAAAATCTATTTTTTAATATGGTAGAGAAACTTGGACAAACGGAATAATACTACGGCTTTCTACCTGCCTTTCCCTTCCAATGAGTCCTGCTGATAAGAATTTACAAAGTCACACAACCTTGTTACAAAATTCACTGGATTACTCTTTGTAGAAGAAATTAATTACCATAGAGACCAAAATTTCTTTGTTTATAAGTAATGCGTACTTACATTACAGACACAACATTTCTATGTCTCAAATTTCTTACCCCTGGGAAAGATTTTGCTCAAAGTCGTGTCTTTGAAGAATAGACACAATCCTTTCAGTGCTTGAACTCCCAGGAGGTTCACATCATTTTATACTCCTGAGTTTTGAATTATTAAAATTATTCACATTTGCAGTCACGAACTTATCAAATATAGAAAAAAACCCTGATTTCAGCATTTTGATGTCCTTAATTATACCCTTCAAGGGGGTTCTTCATTTTCGTCTAGGTGAATAATTTAAACAGAAGAACTGTCTGAAGCTCTTCTTTCTAACTACCAAAGGTTAATTTTCAATATATTTACATAATGCATCATTTTAGGTGATTTTGTTTTTATGGTATTTGTAAATTCAAATATATGTTCAAATAAAACCACATAAAAATAAAATCAAACTCTAGTTTTTAATCAATGTTTGCTGAGATGCCTCCTTAGAGATTACCTTAATATCAAACTTTTGACACACACACACACATACATAGATATAAATATACATATATGTATACATGCTTATATATGCATATGCATTTGAAAGTTGTATTATTTACATAAACATTAAGCCTCAAATACAGTTTTGCTAGCTTAAAAATTCTGATTTAAAGCAAAATAAAAACAATTATAAATTTGAAGGATAAAATTATTTGCAAGTCAATGAAATAAGAAGTAAACTTCAAATTGGAAGTATTATAAGCTTTTAATAACATAACTTATAGCATAAACATTTAGAAAGATAAAGTTAGCAATTTGAAATCCTTTATAATATTAAGATGATTTTAAGCATTTGAAACAACACTTGGCAATTCATCTGATGCAAGCTTTTAAAATTCCTAGACTTATTACTGTTTTGTTAAATACATGACAGCTAAATATATTCTGTATGTTGTTTTAAACAGTGCTCCAATAAATAACATTGAAAATTGTGATAGTTTCTTGTCTTTTGATTTTTCTTCAAATCAGAATTGCCTTAGTACTCTGGGAACAACATTTATTTATTTTTGATGATTATACCTGACAATTGCATATTTTCAGTTGTGTATAAAGCATATGAGCTGTATTACTATTAATTAATATTAAGACCAAGGCCAGGTGAGGTGGTGCCAACTTTAATACCATCACTAGGCAGGCAGATCGCTGTGAGTTCAAAGCCATTGTGATCTACCTCAAGAGTTCTAGGACAAATCTAAAAAAATGTTTGACATAAAAAAACTTGCCTCCAAAAAACCAACGATATATGGTATTTTATAGTTTAGCAACACAGACATATTTGATGAACAGCATCATTTTACATATAAAAAAGGTATGATTAGATTGGTAATAATATTGGACTATGTTTTGAAATTTCTATCTTTTTCTGTGGCTCTGAACATATACAAGCTTACTTCTTGAAGATTGACTGCTTTTCAGTGGATCTAGATTGAGGCTCAGTCGTTTCCAGTCAAAGTTGCAGACCTGCCCATTTTACTTCTTTCAATTGCTTGATCTGCATCTCAGGCTGAAAGAGAAACAGGCAACCTGATGGAAACAGGGGACTGTGGCTGGGTTAAAGGGCAGGTCAGATAAGACCACGACATTCCATATCATTTGCTTGCCTTCTCCATGAGAAACAAACTATGTGATTAAAGTAATCTTATGACAGGTTCCTAATTTAGTGACCACATTGAGGGAAGAAGTGTGTTTATGCTTTGCGTGCTCAGGCAGAACTGGAAGTTTACACTCACAGAGAGAAGGAAAGGAGAATGGAGGTAACATTCGAAATACCAGGTCAGAGTCCTCAGCTGTCAATCACTTTCAGTAATCAGACTCAGTATTCAGCAGCTGTGAACTAGACTTTCAAAACAGGAGCTTTTGTGAGGAACACTACCTTTCCAAACAGCAGAAATCTTACATTCTTGGATTAGCGCCTGTCCCTTATTTTTATTATCAATATTTTGTATGTATTTTTATGTATGTATGTATGTATGTATTTATTTATTTATTTATTTTTCTCATCCATCATTCTCTCCCTGCTCTGGTAGACATTATTTTGTTTTCTGTTTCTATGACTTTGATCATTATAGATACCATGGATAAGTGACATTATGTTTATAGATTCCATGAGTAAGTGGCTTTATGAGTTTTTTCTTTTGTTTTTGTTTTGTCATTCTATCCCTAATTTATTTGCTTAGCATATTTTTTAAAAATAATATCTTATGATTATTATATTTAACAAATATTTCATACTTGAAACTTGCTAAAGAGTTAGATTTTAATTGCTATTAACACAAAACCTAGTAGGTGTATACGATGATGAATTAATTATCTTGATAAAATTACATTATAACTTAAGCCACATGCAAACATCTGCCTCAATTATTTGTATATGCAACCAAAATAAAGGGATACAAATAAACAGCATTCTCACATTTAACATTCATAAATCATGTGAATTTCATAGAGAGCTATAAAGTTCTATGGGCTCACATTCAGAAGGTACAGATATATGTATTATGTCTAGGTATACACACATGCACACACAAGGACCCATGCACGCATTCATTTCTCTTATGTAGTTCTCTTATATAACTTATACTCCCATTCACTTTACTAAAAATCATTTATACAGACCCACCTACACGCATGCAAGGCAAATACATACAGCCCTTTGATTTGTGTGCCCAGAAAAGAACTTTATATTTGTTCTGACAACTTGGATATTTAAGCTCATTTTTGAACTTGCTGTTTTTTCACTAGTAGGTTAATCTTGCTAATTATACTGTACTAGTCCTTCAATAAATGAATATAATAAAACAATTAGATCTCATGCTCGTTCAGTCCCAGTCCAGCTGGCCTTGGTGAGCTGTCATTCTATCAGTCCCCTTGTATCAGTGGGTGAAGGAACCCTTCGCGGTCCTGACTTCCAGTGCTCCAATGTGGGTCTCCGTTTCTATCTCCATCCATCGTCAGATGAAGGCCCCCTCTGATTTTGCTTTCCTTGCTCACGATCTCCCTCCCTCTGCTTGTGATTGACAGGGGGGGCGACTGAGCCCCCAAGGTCCAAATGAAGACTAAGAAGCCATTGACAATGGCTCTGGGTCTTGCTTCGTCTGCATGAACTGGCTTTTTGGGATCCTGACCTGTCTGGATGCTCACCTTCCTGGACCTGGAGGGAGGGGAGAGGAACTTGCATTTCCCACAGAGCAGGAAACCCTGACTGCTCTTGGGAATGGTGAGGGAGGAGGAGGGGGGAGTGGGAATGGGGGGAGCGGGAGGGTATTGGGAGGAGGGGAGGAAGTGGAAAGAGTGTTTTCGGATACTTGAATAAACAAGTCTAATGGAAAAAAAATAAATAAAACAATTAGATTAATTACTAGCAGCATAGTTGAGAGAAGGAGCTGAGCTCAGTCTGGCGGAACTGTTGAGATTAACCTTGTCATTCTGTTTAAAACAGAGTGTGCAGTGGAGGGATGGGAGTGTAATACCTAAAACTACGTGCCCTTAAGTTTAATAAAATTGTCAGGAGTAGCGAAAATTTTTATGAAAGATAAAAATGTATCTTTGTTGGCTGTTTATTACAATTTGTCTTATTCAACAAGTAGACAATCAAGATTTTATAATTTGTAAGGAGGTTGATGCATGGAAAACTACAGAACAAATGCTTATGCAAATATTCCACTTAAATTCCGTTTAAACGTAAATGTCATCATGGAAAACACTTCTTAGCTAGGCGTGGTGTAATTGAGGTCACCAGTCAGTCATTTATAAAATTTTCATTGTATTCCTTTAAATATTTTATGAATCTTGTAATTGCTCTGAGTAATTTTGAAAGAACTATAGCTTATCCTAGAAATATACCAGCGACTCTACCGTTCTCTCATGAGAGCATAAAGTATAAGATTTGGAAATAACTGAAACAGACATAGCAGAATCAGTCAAAATAATTTTTCTTAAAGGAAGAAAAAAATCAGTCCTCATCTAAGAATTTATAGTGTTGTAATAAATATAAAATGTTTAAAATTTTAAGCACATATTGCCCAGCTTTTATAAAAGACATTTCAGAGACTGCTGAAATGTAAATATTTTCAATAAAATCCAGATGGCTAAAAGTGCTAAGGATTTAGTTAATTACAATTACTTTTAATTCAAAATGTGTTCTTCCTTGTAATTGATTTTAAATTGCTTAATTTCTTTGTGCATGATTTATGTCATTAGCAAAACCAAGTTTCCACTGAGAAAAGAATCCAAAGCATTAAGCATTGATAAATTAGACTCTTAGGACTTGAGAGCCATGTCACTTACAAATTAATGCAGCATTTTTCTTTGACCCAAGAGGAAATATAGAATATTTAGATTATGTGTGCCAATGCGTAGAAAAATGGATTTGATATTATATTAGGATTTTAAAGTATTTTCCAGAAAATTCCAAGCATGAACATGTCCAATCTATTTTCTGTCTTATTTAGATAGTCTGACTTCTCCTTTTAAGAATATTTACAGAGCATACATCACTGAAGATTGCTCAGAAAAGGATAAGAAGATCCGTACAATTTGACAGTAAGCTCTCACCAGCGATAGAAATGTTTTCTCAGTAGCAGAGCCCCTTGAATTTCATAGGAGACTTTAATGAAACTTTAGATGATTTGATCTGCAAAACTATATCCTGTGCAAGATGAAGTCCTTCTAGAAGATGACATAGAGATGCACAAGAGGCATCAGGTAGGGAAACAAAGTCATGATTAGATAATTCTGTTGTTCTTCAAAATACACAGGAAGGTAAGCCTAAAGAGTTTGTTTAACACTTGTTTTCAGAAATAGGAGTCAGCTGACACCATCTCTTTGTGCCTGAAGCCAGGCAGAATGTCTTGCTGGTAGAGATCTGTGTCAGAGCAAAGCAGGTCACAAGATTAAGCAGTAAGATAGAGACTGGAGCAGAATATGCTCTTCCAAGTCCTGCTTCCAGGGACCAATATCCTACAATGAAGCTCAGCTATAGAGCAATGGCGAACGTAGAGCACCATTGCTCCAATTACTGGCAAATGATCCCACATGTGAACACAACTGTCTTATTATGGTATAGTCAACATAATACCCTTTGGGGAATTTTATACACAAAGCACAACACACTGTTGTTACTGAAGAAAGACTGTCAAATTGATCATAAGTAAAATAAAGCTGATTGTAAAGAACATTAAAATAATGACAGCTAATCCAAATAAAATGTCCTTCAATAAGGGAATGGATAAAAACAAAATCCTTATCAGCAATGGATATGCAATGCTATCACTTTGGAATAGAATGATTTTACTTTACTTTTATTTTTATTATTTTTATATATTATGTTAATATATCAGAATCAGTGAGCTCCACACATATAGAATAGTCTGATCTTTATTAAGAATATCAAGAATATACATTAAAGATGAAATGTTCTAACAAGTAGTGCTGGGTAATAAAACATTCCCAATCAAAAGAATTAAGCCTTTTTCTCACAGCATATATAAAAATCTACTCTAAATAAATTAAGTCTTGAACTCAAGACGTAAAATTGTAAAGTTCAGAGAAAGAACAAAATGTAATATCAAAATAAAATTCAATATAAAGCTTTCATACATAAAAGGAAATATTTTGTGTATTAAAAGTCAGTCAATGAGATGGGAAAGAAATAATTGCCAGCCATGTTTCTGCCAGTCAAAATAAAAGTAGAAATCTATATCTAAACTACAGAAAAGAGAAAGCTTAAAAATAGACAATGTTTTATATAATCTTCCTCTAAGGATTTCCATTAGGTATCTAAATTCATTTATAAATTCTGAATACCATTAATCATAGCTTAAGTTTTAAATAAAGTAATAAAAATCACCTCCTTCCTGGTAGGATGAAAATTATTATTTTCAAATATTTTATTTATTTATTTAAGAACCTGACTACTATTTTTCTCCCTCCTCTCTCATTTATCCTCTCCATTTCTTCTCTGTCCCCACCTGCATCCACTCCTCATCCATTTCTATTCAGAAGAGGGAAGGCCTTTTATGGATATAAATTGTCTGTGTATTTTCCATCTTTATGTGGCTATTTTTTACCCTGATTCTTTTATTTTTATTTTTATTTTTTATCTGTATTTTGGCTGTCCTGGAACTCACTCCATTGACCGTGCTGGCCTAGAACTCACAGAGATCTGCCTGCCTTGCCTCCCAAGGGCTGGGATTAAAGATGTGTGCAACCACAACGTACCACTTTATTTATTCTTATAAAGGACTGTCTCTATCCTTTTTCTTTTGTTTCTCAAGTCTATGTATATTTTAAAACACACTGTCACACTGTAAACCACTTAGAGGCTTTTTGATGTTGTTGTTTTGTTTTTTGTCTGAATCTGTCTTTACTGTCTATATCTTTTTCTGAGTTTTTAGAGTCTGCTAAATGATATGGCAAGGATAAAAGCTGTGGCTAAGGAAGCTGACTCCACCCCGTTCCTTAGTTTTTTGAAAGTAGGTTTATGGCAGAGGCACTATTATTGTCTCAACTCTGTGAAGTTTCTAGGTAAATGCTACTAAGAAGTCTGATGTTGGCTGTTCATACAAACCATTTAAGCTTTTGTTGGCAGAGCACCTTAAATGATTTTTTTTTTGCCAAAAACACAGTAAGAAAGTTGTGTGTGTGTGTGTGTGTGTGTGTGTGTGTGTGTGTGTGTGTGTGTGTGTTTCAAGACAGGGTTTCTCTGGGTAGTTTTGATACTTGTCCTAGAATTAATTCTTGTAACGGCTGGCCTCCAACTCACAGAGATCCACCTGCCTCTGTCTCCTGAGTGCTGAAATTAAAGGTGTGTGCCACCACTGCACAACAAAGAAGCCTCTCTTAAAGGGGCTGTGCCCCAGCTCATCATCAACAAAAGATCCTAGTAGAGGTAAGACCGTTACAATGAAACTGTCTACTGTGTTCTTGTCTGTCTAGAATCTTTTTTTTAATATATTTTTTAAAGCTTTCTCAGACTTATGTGGAAATTCTTGTCAAATGTTTGGGTCCCATTTGTAGCACAATTAATAAAAACCTAGAGACAGAAATTGGGGTTCAATCTGACAATCTGAAGATCTGAAAAGCAGAACAGTCAGCTACTCCTTTTTTTCTCTACCACAGTCTAAAATGGCAATCCTGCCTCCAGGAATTTCAGAATGTGTGTGTATGTGAGAGCTGTCTCATTCCATCTTATATTCATCCCCTGTGCTGAGATTAAAGGCATACACCATTATCACATGACTTCTATGGCAAACTAGTGTGACTACTGGGATGAAAGGTGTATGTCACCACTGCTTGGCCTGTAAGACTGATAGGTGCAGCTGTTTTACTCACTGATCTTCAGGCAAGCATTATTTATTAAAATACAAATGAAATATCACTACATAGCAAACCATGTTTAATACATCAAAAGAAGATAACGAAGCAATCATTTTCCAAATAAAACACTAATAGTTAGATAAATATATTGAAGAAAAAAAGTTAGAGTATAGACTATGAAAAGAATGGTTAATGCATGGAGTCCAGTGCTCATTTGAAATGGTAGAGAAAAAATTAGGGAGATCGAAGATAGTTTTGGAGAAATTCTCAAGATGATAAACAACCCCAAGAATAAATCTTATGTTATAGAAGGGTTTCTAAACCTTCCTAAGGCTCTGACCCTTTAATGTCTTTCCTTGTGTGTTTCAGGGTCAGGGCAAACAAATGAGTATTCACAGGCTGAGCTTTCTATCACAAAAGGAGAGCAAGATTCAGAAGACAATGGTGGTGACTTCCACAATGGTTATATACATTAAAGATACTTCCAAATATTAAGAACCCAAAGAAATTCAGAACCAGAGTCATCATATCATTCTGCTGAATTCCGGAAAGGTGGAGAAATAACCGCTCTGGAAAAGACTTTCTCAGTTTAGTATTTTTGTGTTGCTATAAAATTTTCTATGCACAGTGTGGCTAATATGATATACGTAACCTTGTATGTCCAGTGATCAGAAAGGTAAAATTGATCTCACACACTGCTATCATGATTTGAAATGGTTTTTCTTCCATATGATACTTCTAGGCAAATAACTGCTCCTTGTTTTCTATTTATTTATTTATTTATTCATTCATTCATTCATTTATTTTTAGGACCATTCCATGATTTCCAAATTCAAAAGAGCCAAGCAGAGGCCCTCTCCTTCGGCTGATTCTTCTTCCTGCATGTGTTTGTCTTTCATATTGATCTTTGTCACATAGACACCTGATGATGATGAACCATGCCCCCCATGGTCAGGTGATAACCAATATGATATCCTTTTGAATCATTATTTTTATCTGAGACTTGGTCTCAGTAACATGAATCCAACCAACATGTACTTTTAGAACAAGGGGACCACAAATTCTCCTCCTCGGACTCCCAGAATGTTGGGAGCACAGGCATGTGTCACTAATATTAGCACCTTTCACAACTTTATTTTAATTTTTAAACATAAGATAACAGATGAATGGGCCTCATGAATTGCAATTAATTATTTTAGATGTTTGTTTTTTTCTTGCTGCAATACACAGCAAATGTATAATCTGGTATCTTCTTATAAGCAATGAGAGTAAAAAAGCAAGGGGGTCGCGTTCTCAAAGTGATGAATGAGAAAACTCTCAGTGTAAAAGTCTACTTTAACTTCAATTCTTCAGAAAACGGGTCGTTTCATTGTTGCATTGCAGCAGTTACAGAGGTAGAGTCTAGTATAAAAGAAAGGAAGTAAGACATGTTCATCTTCGGGAGTTTAGAAGATGGAAATCTATGGGGAAATTATTTGTCCTCCTAGAGGATACTCAATGCCTCTGAGATCACCCCAGCAAACTAGCCAATGGCATCACCCTTGCAATTTAAAGTAGAAAGCTTCAGTTACAAGAAAAAAGCTGTATCTCGATCAATTACCAGCTATTGAACTAGAAATGCTATCAAGAGTCATTAGTGAAAATAAATGTTAACAGGGTCCAGATGGATAAGAGGAATAAAATTATATTCTTGGGAGATAAGATCTACCAAATAGAATTTCTCCCACTAAGCACATAGGAAAATATAGTAACTCTTAAATATGGGTCGTAAGATACACAATCATCTGGTATTCATGGAAATTTACGTCCTTGCATATGGACATAGATTCATCAAAGCTGACCTTAAGGGAACATATTCATATAAATATAATCAATTTAAAATACTAATAAATACATTTAAGAAAAAGTATAAGAATTATATAGCAAATCATCAAGATAAGAAAGCCACTGAGAGGCTAAAACATAGATGCTGGGACACCATTTGATTTACATTAGCTAAGAAGGCTCAATATTGTGAACTACCGGTAAATACTAACAATTATTTAAATACATTATTTTCAAAATACTACTTAGAAATTCTATTTCTGGCAATGGCTGATAAATTATTAAATTAATATAGAAATGCTATAAATCAAACTCACAAAAATCCTTATTTAAGTATTTATTTCTTCAGCTTATTGAAAATAGATTATTTTTTCACATACTATAAACTTATTATGGTATCCTCTCACCCTACTTTTCCCAGTTCCTCCCCATACCTCTCCCATCTGGACCCACTTGTCTCTAGCTGTCATTAGGGACAAAAGCATGTTTCTAAAAGATAACAATAAAATATAATCAGATAAAACAAAGACAAAGAAGGTACCCTGCATATCTTCTGTAATCCATCAGAGACACAGTGATCAAGAGGTTATGGAATTTTCATTAAATAGGTGGTAGAAAAATAAATTTAATTGAAACTTCAGTATAAGTCTTTCAATTTATGATAACAATGATTTCTGCTGAAGGTTCAGGAATAATTGAACAGGGAAACATATTTCTTACGTTTGTTTTTATCCTTTGACAGCTTCCTACCCACAGATAACCTCACTACTCTCTCTTTTCCTGCCGCCATATTCTACTGACATCCTCCTTCAAAGGTGAAGCAATTAGGCATCTACGTGAAAACGTGCTTACAACTCCACACTGTACTGAAAAAAAACAACACCAAAAAATGTTTAAAATAGAAAAGAGACTGAGACATAAAGATACTAAAATTGGGGAGTAAGTATAAAAATGATCAATTCTTCTAGGCAGGTGATGATGCATCGTTTTCAGGGTAACAAGAGGCATAAGGAAATAGAGAAAGGAAATGGAAGAAATGGTTGTTCATCAAAATTCTAGTCTTGTTCTTTAGATGACATACCAGGAAAATGAAAAGACATACAACAGAAAAGTAGCAGACATTCATAAACTGTATGACTGCAAGGGAAGACTGTATATCATGCAGAATAACTCTTGTGGCGTCTACCTCAAAATTAAAGTAAATGGTGAAAGGATTTATGGAGGTATTTGCCAAGCAGGAAATACAAGTAGCCAATAGATACTTAATAATATTCCCTGAATCATTATAAAAAATAAAAGTAAAACAAAATGGAGATTCTTCTAAGATTCACACGAGGGCAACACTTATACAGAAGATATACATTAATAAGCACATTAATCCAGAAGATGTACATTAATAATTATGGACAAATAATGTGAATATATGATGACCATAACATATTAATTAGGTATCAAGAGGGAAGCCTTTTCTTCTACTACTCATATTATATGCTTTTCCTAACTATGACCTAAAGGCCAAGAACTGTCCTGAAATTGAAAATGGCTCAATGCAGTGACTTCTATCTTTTATTTATGTTTGGAGAAAATATTATCTTTTTTTAGAATTAAATGGTTGCAATTCTGTAGATGAATAGTATCATAATTTTAGAAGAATAGTAAGCAATTAGTCACCAATAAAGCTCAGGGTATCACTAATGTGAAGAGTGAGCACCACACAAAAATGGCTGGTTCCTTTTTTCCCTCTGGAGACACAGTGTAGGCATCGGACCTTACATTTTTCCTTTCCCTGTTTTAACAGTTTTCCTATTTATTTTTAAAAGTGAGATATTTGCAATTTAGAACATAATACTTTTTTTTCAGAACACATTAATTCAAAATGCATCCATCCTTATGAGTCAGGTAAATGGCTAGTTAGTAAAGAGAACTTGTTCGTACCATCAAAGACCATGATTGCATTCATGTAAATGAATCAAGTGTGAGCTCAGTACTAACAAATGCCAGAAAAGAGCACAGAAACCCCTGGAGCTAAACTTATGGGCAGTTGTGAGTCATAGCTTAGGTGCTGGGAACTGAACTTGGGTCCTCTTCGTGGGCAGAACCAGATCTATTGGCTACAACAGGAAGATATTCTAATGTTTTCTATACTTGTTTCTAATATAGATGCAAAAAGTCATGCCTCATACAGGAATAATAAATGAGTTTTTGAATTTTCATTGTATACAACTACAAGATAAAGGTGTGTTCTTATGCTTTTCGAAGGGAACAGATTTTAACTAGTCAGAAAACTCAATTTATCCTCAGAATTCTGAAATACTTTTGTGGGCTGGGGTTAGTTCAGTGGTTGTCTAGCACACAAGAAGACTTGGGTTTGATCTTCAGAAGTGCTTAACACATGGTGCTAGACACTTAACCCTAGCACACAGGAGATTACAGACATAAGGGTCAGAAGTTCAAGATCATCTTTGTCTACATTGCAAATTCAAAAATAGCCGGGGCTTCATAATAACAGAATACTTTGTCTTAAAACTAATCATAAAAGAGATTTTGTTTATGAGACGTATTAAGCAGCATCGTGCAACACTGATTTAAAAAAAAATAAATGTTACAAACTATATAAAATACCAGAGTGTTCCTTTCCCATTGTAAGGAATGGGACCAGTTAGCTTGTGATGTATCCATCATTTGCCCCACATGTGAAACTCCAAATTAGATTATTCAAATGTATTCTAAAGAGGTTGCCCTTGGAAACCACTTATAGACTTCGTGGGTACAGAATGGCCTGGCTACTGATTGGTTTTAGCCTCAGGGAATATCACACCAATTCACAGCAGTCTTCAATGACTACCAATTTGCTTCCCAGTGTGATGCAAGGCATTGCCTGTGGTCATTAAAGCCATATTTGGTAAATGGATTCACTTGTTTAGAGATTGCCCTTTCCTTAACTCACAGGTAGAACCTTGCAGAGAGCCAAATGTATGTTTAAACTTTAACACTTTAAGTTTAAATTTTTACTTTAGGCACCTCCTCCCTCCCATATTTTCCACTCTTCAGTGGTGAGCCAATCTTATCTTCTAATTTGTAGGACAAAGTTCAGACATATGTTCTATAGTAAATGAAAATAACCAATGTTCTGTGTATTAAATGTTTACTTAACTTTGTGTTAAAGTGCTTGTTAATATTATTATAAATTTTCTACATTTTATTACTTCTGTGAGAATTTTATACATTTTCAAAATGTTCACTTTTCCGCATCCCCTCGCAGAACCACCCCACCTTGCCTTCTCTCACAACTCTGTGTCTAGTTTTGATTTTAGTTTCTTAGATTCAAAACAAGTAAAATTGATACAATTGATGTTTTCCATGTACTCTTAAATATATTCCTATCTACGGTAGTGTGGTAAACCCAACTGTGGTCAATATCTTAAAGATCGTACTCTCCCTTCCCCAGCAGCTACCATCTGCCAAATTCCGTTACCAAGTAGAAGGTCTATGTTCCCTTTTCCCTTCGATTTTGGAATGTCTGTGATTTTAGCTTTTACTTGTCTTTTCTGTGCTGTGAAACTATTGTGAGATTGTATGTAAGTAATTTCTCTATCCATGAAAACTCTAATTATTACACTTACGCTTCTTATTACCTCTGACTTTAAAAATCTTCTGCATTGATACCTGAGACATGGGAGATGATGCATGTGGGGTACGAATGCTGATTGACTTGAAGTTCTTCTCAGAAAGTTGAAACCCATACCTGGCATCAACATTGTGTCCCCAGTCTTCTGACTACGTATGTCACAAGCCTGAAAGAACTTATCAATCTGCTATTGAAGGGTAGTATTAAAGCAATATCAAATAACTTATAGTATAGATGAGTTCATTTGCCAACCCTTATCAGAGAAGTTTATTTTGAAATGGATGATGATTAAAAGAGAGAGCCATAAATGCTCAAGGTGCAGAGATTAAATGACTGCAGAATTCCCCACCATAAATGTACCATTCATACCACACATACCTATGTCATCTCCTATGACATTTGTGCCACTATCACACCAGTGATCATGTCTTGCCAGGATTGGTCATTATTATAGCTCACAGGGTTCACCACTAGATGAGATTCCTTTTATTCTCCAGTAACATGCAATGAATACATTTCTGCATGATGAAACTGAGCAAGTTCAATTAAACCTTTCAGGTATTCATGTCTTGGTATGCAATGACTCAAGTATGTGGCGTCTTTAAAAACAGGGTACTATTGTCTGGTTCCAGATACTGTTAATTAGCTTTGATAAGATGTTGAACTTTAAAATTTAAAAAAAATACGTGTTTTCTGATAAACACTAGATTTATAGAGAATTTGAATAAGGGTTAATGAAGTATAAAAGATGTCTTGCAGGTAGAGAAAACAGATACTTAATCCTATGAAAATATCTAATTAGAAAATGAAAGACTTGAACCAAGTTCCTTACAATGCCATCTAAGGCCCAACAGATACCTTAATATGTTTACAAATTAGGAATAAGATAATATTGACATTATAATATCTGATTGACATGTGTAAAGTGTTTCTTACTACAAATGACAGTAACTGAGAAAAAACATGACAGATTATATTCACAGAGACATGCCAATGATATGTGGCAGTAGTAATTAATTACACGTTATCAGAATATAAAGGATATATTATTAAAATAAACCATATAGTATAGATGTTATAGACTGTGACCTCATCTGGATTTTACATTATAATTTAAAAGAAACTAAATGTTGAACAGAGGAGTCTAAATTATCTTGAGTTATCATTCATTTATTACTTCTGGATCTCAGGTGACATATTTATCACTGTTAAGTTAACCAACAAAGTAAGTTTAGCAGGACAATAAATTTAACTCTTTATACTAGAACTGTGAAACATTAAATACCCTTGTCTTCCTGCTGCCCATTTTTATCTTCCCCTACCTGTAAATTTGGTGATTGTGTGGATTTATGTCTCTCTTAGTTCTATGGTTATAAATGTTCTTAAGACCTCTTATAAAGAGCAGGCCATTCAAAATAATTTCAATCCATCTTTCTAGCCATTGGTGGTTCATTCATATTTGTCTCCAAATAAATTTTCTTTAAAATTGAGATATGTTGGGGCTGGAGAGATGGCTCAGAGGTTAAGAGCATTGCCTGCTCTTCCAAAGGTCCTGAGTTCAATTCCCAGCAACCACATGGTGGCTCACAACCATCTGTAATGGGGTCTGGTGCCCTCTTCTGGCCTGCAGGCATACACACAGACAGAATATTGTATACATAATAAATAAATAAATAAATAAATATTTAAAAAAAATTGAGATATGTTTTGTCCTGACAACAAAATACATGAAGATTCATACACACATTATTTTCAAAAGGCACTTATCCATGTTAATTAACTCTTATGAGATAACTCAAATATAGGAATTCTATCTAAGAAAAACTGTTATTTAAGGTTTTTCCATTTGTTTGTTTACATTATACATGTATGGGGAAGTGCATATATGTGCTTGTGAAAAAAAACCTCAAACTTTAACTTTTCTGGAAGGGCTAGATTAAACTTAATCAGCTAAAGCCATTTTTCTGGGCCAATATATATTTTCATTTTCTTTTGTTTTTATTTTAACAAATTACAAAGTAGAACAATAATTGGCTATTAAAGCATAGAGAATTTGAAAGATACTAGTAATTTTTCTAAGACTCTGGCTATGATAGAGAATGGAAGGACAGGAAGGTCTCTGGTTAATTAAATGCAGAAGGTCATTCAGCGAGTAACTCCCGACGATCACATTACATTTTCTGAACTGTCACGGTCCTGTGCATTACTATGATACTGTTGGTTATTGTAAGGATTAGGAAGTTAGTTTAAATGGTGCAATAATGTGTTTACCAAGATACTTGAGAAGCTAAGAAGCTAAGTTCATTGTTTACATTAAGGCATCAGTACATATTTGATGACATTACTTTGAACATAATCAGGATAAATTGCCATTATGGTCTGCCTTTACTAGACAACAACTTGGTCTTTAATTGGCATGTCATATTTTAGGAGATAATTTTAATAAGCAATTTATGGTGCATTCTTATCTCATTTTCAGTTAGTCATTATATTTTTATACTTAACTTCCCAATGGTTCTGCTTATGCAAATTTACATGTAATGAGAGATTTGTCTTATCAGCTCTAGCAAGTAGCAGACTAATGAGAAACTAGTCACAATTATAGAATGACTTCTTCATTGCAGTCACTTCTCACAGTATGCATCTTACTTAATTTTATTTTCATATTGCCCATGTAAAAATAGAAATTCCAAATATTATATATATATAATATTATTTATAATGTATATGTTTATTTATCCTATCTCATTTATGTACAGTATTGAATAACATGCTTGAGAAAAGCTAAATAATCTTTCTAGATGTTATAATCATGAAAGTGTACGGCAAAATGGGAACACACTAATTTTAGTTCAATAACTCTCAACTGCTAACATTTTCCACTGCCTACTTTTGCTAAATAAATGTTTCAGAGTAAAATAATCAAACTAGTATCAGCAAAAATTATGCAATGCCATTCCTGCAAGAAAGGTGAAGATTCCAGTGTCAAACTTGTATTTACCCTTCTTGAAAATGTTAATGAGTTTGTTACTCAACTTTCTTTGAATTTACTGTCCACTTGAGGCATCACTAGCTTATAGACAATTTTGCATCGCCTGGACTGGCAAAGATATGTTCCAATAAGCTCTTTTCATTTCTTCTGCTCTGATGATGTATTCTATATTTTTAGGGGGAAAATAAATTAATCTGACTCTGATCGACTAATCACTCATTGGGATGTCTTTACCAAACTCCTCGAGTCAGCAGAGACCTACTCTGAAAAGGTGTCAGAAGATTTTCATGAACCAGAAGTTGAGGATAACTCAAAGAAAACAATACCATCCTTACCTAAAACTGATGCTCATATATAGTTCCAGAGACTATGTTTATATATACAAAATCTGCACAGAATCGAAACAGACAGATTCCTAGCACATTGAAGTACCAAGTCCCAACTCTACTCAAAAAGATATCTGTAATTTGCTTCTTTTCATTTTCTTTCTTTATCAGTTTTTTCTTTGTTTTTTTTTTTTTTTTGTGAGAAAGATAAAGAGAAGAAACATTTAATTTAGTTAGGTAAGCAGATTAGTAGCATTTTGAAGAAGATGGGTAAAGGAAAGTATATGATCAAAACATACTGCAATAAAAAGTTAAATAAAAACAAACTCGCTTATAAAATAAAAAAGAAGAAAATAAAACACTTATCAAACATGCATATTGTTAGGGACTGGCATGTCATACATGCCATTTAAGTTCCATCATACTGTGAGAAACATATTTTTACTGTATTTCGTTTGAAATTACTAAAGAAAGTTGCACGGTTTGTCCATCATCACAAAACACATAAATAGCAGAATTTGAAGATTAATTATTTTTTTCTGGTTCTAAATATACCTTGTCTTAGAAAATCAATTTTACACATTTGCAATTCAATATCCATTTTCTATTAAAATCCTGAATTTTCAATTCTGTTTTTAGTATCTATATTTTGTCATGGACTATTGGAGATCTAATGGCTTCCATGCTCTATGCAAATGATTTTGTTTTCTGATAATAATAAACGACTTAACCAAAGCTTTATTAAGTCTTACAGGAAAATATTTTTGTGCAAATAAGTTTTCCAATCTGATCTAATTGATTTTATTTTTTTACTCTAAGTATTAAAACATATGCAAAAGATAAGGAATAATAAATCTAACTAGCTGCTCAATTAGTATAACATTTGTGAAAATAAAGCAAATTGAAAAATGAAATATGATGCAAATTATGAGTCTAAAAAATTCCCATTTATGTGTCCATTTCACAGCAATCATCTTGCTCTGGAAATGTATTTACCATATTAATTTAAACAAGTATCATTAAGCAGGAGCGAATGTATTTATGCATAAAGTAGATGATTCATTTTAACTCAATGAAAACACATGAAATGCATGTTTAATAAGTATTAATTTTTACACATAAATATTATTGTCATTGTCAATAAATTGGTTGTTTAGGTAAACTTGCAGCTGTGCTTAATTTAATCATACACATTTCTTTTTTAGTTTAGTATTACACATTCTTTTGCCTCATTTACAAACATTATAAAACATTATATATTAAGGTGTTAAAACCCTTAGTTTACTAAGTGCAGGCATAGATGTAATTCAAAAAGTTCAACATCTAATTCAGCTAATTCATCCTCATATACTGAGATCAACAAATTGGAAATAATTATTGGTTCAAGTGATATAATTAGCCATCATACAATCCAAGTTATTTCCTTGTGAGCTTGCCAGAAAGAGAATTTTCAAAGTGATATAATATGCCATAAAAAACCCCCTTCAACAGGGTTTTGGGTGATCATAAATAACTTTTGCAAATCCAGGCAGTTAATCCTCTTGTAACATTATAATAAAATTACCATACAACATCCAAAGATGCAAATGCATACATGGATTCCTTTGTGAATTTACAGCCTTGGAATTCTACATTCTCGCCCCATATTTAAAAACAGTTTCCATCCTAATTGTAATTTTAAAGATGATCTCTAGTACCCCAGTCGATTGCAAATTCCCAATATAGTAAGAGAAAATCCTGAACTGATGATTCTGTTGCTTCTACCACCCTTGTCCTGGCATTATAGACATGTCATCACGTCTGGTAATTTTTATAGAAACAGAAAATTAACCCAGACTTTAGTGTCTGTTAGAGAAACACTCTACCAATTTAGCTACAATCCCTACTTGATAACACTCTCTAAGACTTTGATGACATCAGTGATATTAAAAAGTGCTCCTCTTTTCATCACTAAGGAAACTGTGTAAAAAAAAAAAACTTAGTGAACATGTGTGAATCAGTGAATATGCAAACTCATGTTTGCAGTTGTCTTAGCCAAGGTTGGATGGCTCTATATGTCTGGGTTGTGGTCAAGCAGGTCACCAGAACATACAGGCATCTTGACAGAGAGTAGCTCAGATCCAGTTGGCAAGAAGCAGAGAGAAAGAAAAAGGCTAAAGAGAATGCTTACATTGGAGCACTGGATTGAGACCCCAAGGTCCAAATGAAGAGCAGAAGGAAGGGAACATGAAAAAGGAAGTCAGGACCGCGAAGGGTGCGTTCACCCACTGATACAAGGGGACAGATCTAATGAGAGCTCACCAAGGCCATCTGGACTGGGACTGAATGAGCATGTGATCAAACCGGATTCTCTGAATGTGGCTGACAAGGGAGCTGACTGAGAAGCCATTGACAATGGCACTGGGTCTTGTTTCCTCTGCATGGACTGGCTTTTTGGGATCCTGGCCTGTTTGGATGCTCACCTTCCTGGACCTGGAGGGAGGGGGGAGGAACATTGATTTCCCACAGGGCAGGAAACCCTGACTGATCTTGGGAATGGTGAGGGAGGAGAAGAGGGAGTTGGGGGAGCGGGAGGGTATTGGGAGGAGGGGAGGAAGTGAAAATTCTTTAAATAAATAAATAAGGGAAAAAAAAAGACAGTTCTCACACCCAGACCCCACTTGAAGAGTGTCACTGCCTCTTAACAGTGTATTACAAAATTTAAGCCATTAACAGTTTTGGCCATTGAAGGGACAAGGCTTTCATAGTCCAATCCTACCCTAATAGTGCCAGGGATTCCACTTTCCTAAGGAAATGAATCTTCAAAACATGAAACAACATAACAGTCTAAAAAAAATGGCATTTTAACATGATGGAGCTACTTTAGATTTTTTTCATTAATTTCTTAGTATTTTCTTTTATAAAACTTTAAATTTGTCTTCCTTATTAAAATGTGAATTATTCTTGTACAACTGAAATTGAACATCATATAAATAAAACATTGATCACAATGCGTGGAAAATGCCAAGGTTACACAACTACTTTGAAAGGGTCATTGATGTTAGTTTATAAAATCTCATAAAAATAGCAGCAAATGTTCCCAGATGACCTTTAAATTTCTTATTATATAATATTTTATATACTAATGTCTGCTTTGTGATATTTTAACCTGACAAGATCACTTTAGAATAGGATAAAAATAGATATGACAACAGTAATAGATATCCACCATTTACATAACAAGAATTTCAAAGTTCATACAAGGAAAAGAATAATTTTCTTCCATCTGTACATGCTAAAATCTTTTATTCCCATTAAAACTTTGGTTCTTAGCACAAAAATAGTAGGTCCTAAGATATTTTAAAGAAACTATATTCTAAAAGTATTGATAATTTGAAATATTATTTAGTTTACAATGAGTTATTGATGAGCAGATTCCTAGTACACCATGTATTTTTAAAGTTTTTATTCTTTGTGAATTTCATATCATGTACCCCAATCCTAGCCATCCTCTTTCCCTGCACATCTGCACTCTGTTCTTACAACAACACCCTCAAAAAGAAACAAAAATAAAAATTAAAAAAAAAATTCATGCTATGGAATCTGCAGTGGCTGTGTGCCACCCAGTTGACCCTTCTGCCTAAACAGCTTTATTTTCAAATTTCACTGATATATGTCATTGTTCTGGGGTGAGGTCACTGGCTTCTGATACACTGTTAGTACCAGATCCTCATCAGGACTCCTCTTAAATATCTTGTTGTTGCACTGTGTCATGGACATCCTGCAGCTTTGGTTATGCAGGAAAAGCCCCTCCTGATATGGGATTCCCCTCTGTAAGCTATAAATTTGTTTTATTACCATTGATTAATAAAGAAGCTGCTTTCGCCTATGACAGGGCAGAATATAGATAGGCTGGAAAACTAAACTGAATGCAGGGAGAAAGAAGCCAGAGTTAGGCAGGCACTATGTAGCTGCCAAAGGAGAAAAAAACACCCAGAACCTAACTTGTAAGCCACAGCCTCCTGGCCATACTCAGATTAATAGAAATGGGTTCATTTAAGATATAAGAGTTAGTTAGGAATATGCCTAAACCGTTGGCCAGACTATGTTGTTATTAATATAGTTTTTGTGTGATTATTCAAGTCTGGGTATCTGAGAAACGAGAAAGCAGTGTTCAGTTACATCCTTCAAATGCTCAAGCATTTTTTAGATAGGATAGATACTGGCATGGGATAACTGAAAGTCCTGTAACTAGGCTTAGGTGGTAGCTTGTTTGTTCATGCCTCTTGTTCTCCCATATCATATCACCAGGTTCAAATCTGCTCTCAGGCCCTTGGGTCTGCCTCTCCTGCACCTTTGCTACCAGTGCCAGCTAAACCCCTTTGCCCAATGAAGCTGCAGAGTTCATTCTCCTGAGTGTTGCAGCCAGGAAATGGCGGGAACAGCTCTTACACCACCTCAGCAATGTGTGGACCTGCTCTCCTGAGTGCTGCTGCAGAAAGAAAGGGGAAGAATCTGCTCTCCCACACTCACACCCTCGGCCAGGTCACCCACACATGTACCCATAAGGCTAGCTAGCTCTACTGTGCTGCCCAGGCAAGTTTACATACATGTATATCATCCACCCATCAGGGACAAGCAGCAATCTTAGGTAGTGGATATGTTACACTGTAGGCAAGCAATTAAAGAATAAAACCCTCTTATACTATTAAGAGAGAGGTATTCCCAATAGACAAAGAAAAATAACAGGAAACACAAACAAGAATATATAGAGTTTCAAGGAACAATAGATTATGATTAAGCAATCATTTTTCCCAACATAACTCTCATATACAGAAAACATAAAAATGACAGGTTTCCATTTCTGAGAATAACAAAGAAATCTTAATATTCTGTTAATGGCTTATCATTATAAGTGCTGTTATATAAATAAATATCAGTGTGATAGAAAATGGTTCAAATTGTATTAAAACTAATACAAGAGAGTAACAACCATATATTTTCACAATACAGTGGAAAAAATGGAAGAAAATAAACAAGGAAGTGCAGCATTTTAATTTGTGTCATGTATGGCTCTTAAGCATGTGAGTAATTTCTTGGTAAATAGCCTTCATTCTTTCTTTACCTTAGCATACTACTGAAGACATTAAAAAAAAAGATCCTAACCAATATTTATTGAGCAATTTGTATGAAACATCAGACTAAGCAATTTTGAGCAAGTCTTAAACTGGAAGCTAACACGAGAAAATGAAGAAAACGGTATGGATGATTGAAAACTGTCAAGTTTTGTTTTGGGAAGCAGAAGTCTGGAGGTAAGAATCCTAAGACCATAGTGCTTAAGATGACATTGACATTGAACTAAAAATTAAAAAAAAAATAAAAAGAGGGGTTGCGTACCACTTTGAGGATTATAAGGACTATACATGAGACCATGAGACAGATTCAGAGGACATGATTGTTATATGTAGAGACAGACGCTATCACTAACTAGTACCTATGAACTTAAATGTACTGTTCTAAACGGCTGGAGCATTTCAGAATCTGAGATTGCCAAAATCTGTGATTTTGAGCCTCACACTTTTACTGATAGATTATTCCATAGTAATGTTAGAAAGTGGGTTTCCAAATTAAAATACATTTATTAAAAGACAAACCCATTTCTATTATCTTTATATCTGTTTGCATAATATTAAAAACTAGTACATTTTGTTTATATATTTCTTGGTCATATATAGTTACATTTATATAATTATATTTTTATCATTTAGTTTGCATGAGTAGAAAATGAATCTAAGTTATAAAAGCACCAGTGTTTTCATAATAAATTATAAAATTTATTACATTTTTCTAAAATTCTAAGTGTTTGGATAGAGGATTAATTAACTTTTTTTTTCTTTTTGTGTTTTTTGAGGCAGGGTTTCTCTGGGTAGCTTTGGAGTCTCTTCTGGAACGCTCTCTGTAACTCATTCTAACCTCACATTCACAGAAATACATCTACCTCTGATTCCCAATTATTTAGATTAAAAACTTGAGCCATCACTGCCCAGCAAGAATTTATTAACTTTTCCTCTTTTTTTTCCAGCTTTCCCCTGTTCCTTTCTCTTTCCTTCCATCTTACTGACAAGTTAAAACTCCGTCAGTTCTCTATACCCATTTTCTTGTAAAGTGGAAGTGAAAAGATTTCTAACACCATATAAGGCTTTTTTCACTCTTGCTACCCAGACACATATCATGGCTCAAAACTACATTATTGCCATTGTAAAATAAGTCACGTTCTACATGTAGATGTTGTCAAATTAAAACTTAGAAAACAAGACATTTTGATTAAAAATTAGTGCAACATTTTTACTAAGTTCTAATAGTTGCTTTCTGCTAGAAACAAGCATCACTTATAAATCTAAATATTTAATTTCAATTTAGAATTGTGTTTTACATTTAGTTATAAATATTGTGTTATGGTCAAAAATATCAAAAATAAAACAAGCTCAATTGTGGAATTATATTTTTTATACCATCAAATTCACATACAAATAATGATAATAAAAAGAAGAACAAAATGAAGAAATCATTAATAGGTAACATATTACTTAACAAACTAATAGAATTTTTAAATTGAAATTCAAAACTACTAAAATATCTGAATAAAGTTGTATAGTAGGCAATTCATAAAAATCTGTCATATACTCAATAAGAATTGAAAATGATTAATATAGTGCCTGAGAAATAGATTTATAAGTTTTACCTAATTCATATTAGGTTCTGACTAGTAATTTAAATTATAGAACTATTTTAGAGCACCCATTCAGATGGGTGCCAATGAATTCATTTACTGTATATGTATCTATTTCTTTCTAGTTAAGCATTGCACTATATTAGGCAAGACATGTTTCAGTATTTATAGAATTTGGGATTTTCCAGAGAAGCAAACTAATTTGGGAGACCCTACTTGCTGCACAGAATTAAACCCTATGTTGCAAGATCTGGAAGGTGAAGGACCCAAGAGAAGGCAATGTGTCAATTCTATTCTGAGGTCAAAAACATCACTAGCATAGAGCAAAGGCATTCAGATAGGAGAAAATCTCCCTTTCCAAGACAGGACATATTGTCCCACTCAAATCCCAGCTGACTTCATCAGTTTTAATCGCATTAAGAAAGCCAAGCTGCTTTTCTCAGTCCACAGATCTAAATATTAAATTTGTTCAGAGAAATGCCCAAAATAAAGGTTGACCAGATGTCTGGAATTAGGGAGGTCATTTAAGTCAGCAAGTGAAGTTGATAACTGTTGTCTGATGTGATCTTGTGTATTTGAGTATGCTATTATGTTTGTTTAGCTTTAAAAAATAAAAACTGGAAAATACCATTTTTCACTTGCACAGTGTGACAACCATGAAAAGGTTTCAAGAAGATATTGACAAATGTTTCTGGGTGATGAAATCATTTGTTATCCACCATTGCAAGCATTCATTATAAACTTAATCTTCTCAACATTTTACTAAGCAATTATGGCATCGCTATTATATACATTTAGGGAAACTGATTCACAGAATTATTAGACTATATAGCTGATGCCACAACACTGATAAGTTGGCTTTTAAACACCCAACTGTGTCTACTACAAAGTGTTCTTTTCTCCTGCACATCATGCTGTCAAGCTTGTAATTGAAAAGCAGAATGTCAGGAGCCAAGTCTGGGCAAGGAACTGAACTTTGCAAGTAATTACAAGTCCAGGACAAACACTGGATATATTTGAGCCATTGTTATACAAGAAATTGACTAAGGGAAGCAATAAAACTGATTATTCTTGAGGAAGAAAAAAAATGATTTGTAGGTCTAGAATAATGAAATCTTGGGTTCCTTGTGAATTAAGTGGCCAATAAGAACCCAACTAATTTGATCATGTACGTTTGTATATCTCTTTGCCTCTCTCTAGATATATCTTTATATCTCTATATATTATAAAATTATCTAAACATATCTATGTATAATATATACATATGTGTGTGTGTGTGTAGCAATAATTATGGGGTATTGAACATAAGATACTCAAGAGTGTTTTCTTTTGCCCTCATGAATTAAAATAATATATTCCTATAAAATACGGTCTTCTGAAGACTCTTTCAAGTCTGTAAATGTGCTGAAATTTGTTAGCATATAAAATGAATTGATATAATATTTTAATAGGCTATTTTCTTATAAGTACAAAGATTTGAAGAAGAAAGAAAACATGAAGCAAATAAAATTTTAGAAACAGCAATAATAAGAGTTGGGGGATGGTAAAATTTTAAAGCATAAAAAGTTCCATTTTTTAATAATTTCTTTATTTTATTTTATGTGTACTGTGTACTGGTGTTTTGCCTACATGTATGTATGTTTGAAGGTATCATATCTTGGAGTTACAGACATTTGTGAGCTGCCATGTCAGTGCTGGAAATTGAACCGGGACCTCTATTTTTATTCCAAAAAATATGTAAAACTATTGGATGATGTGAATTGTAAACATATTAACATTTGAGCAAAAAATAGATTTGTTAAATGTTGTCTATACTCTTGCCTATAATTTAAGATTGACAGACAGCAAGATGATATCCATATGTTTCATGTGCTTTTTTTTGTTTTGTTTTATTGAGTAGCCACTGTTGACTCCAAAGAGAAATGCCATGTCCAATAAATGAGGATTTCTTAAATATTACAGGATTGTTTCAGATACTCATCTTTGAGGTTATTGTGATTGCCTGAGTTGTTTAAGTTTGATGACTCCATAAAGAAAACCAGGCAGCTTAATACTTCAAAACACTAAGAAATTAAATTTTTTGATACTTGTTTTGAACCCGTTCCTCTCTTGATCTAGTAAGTGCTCAAGAGAGGAACGGGTTCAAAAGCCCCAGCAAAGCTTTCTCACAACTGCAACACAAGGGCTGTTATTTGTACTCAGATGTTACAACAAGCTATGCATGAAGAGCACAGAACTTGCATTTAAGTGTTCTACATTTTTAATTTGTGTTGCTGAAAAACTGAAGCAATGCGTGAATATATGACATTTAAATTATTGTTGGTGCCTGAGATGAATTTTCACTAATTATAGCTGATGGTCTCCAAATGAGACCTAAAAACCAGTGATCCAAATATCATCAGGGTGAGGGGGATGCAGATGTTATCTGTTAACCCTTATCTAACTAGCACATGAAAACTCTGGAGACAGAGCTGAACAATATACAATTTAATTTTATTATTTATCTATTATTTGAGAATTTTATGTTTGCATATAATATATATTTTCATAATATCCACCTATCTCCCACTACATTTCCAGTTTTGTATCATGCTCAGTATTACCCTCAAAGCTTCATATATAGCTCTCTACCTACCTACTTATGTATGTATGCAAGTATGTATGTATGTATAATGTATATATATATGTGTGTGTGTGTGTGTGTGTGTGTGTGTGTCTATCTCTGTTTTTCTGTCTGTTAGTCTATTCCTAGAATATAATACATATTTAACAAATTACTATATACATATGAACACAGATGAAGTAGGGTAATAAGTGAGTTTTGTGTTATAGTGTCTGTCTTCCTGTTTATTGGAAACATCTTAATCTTTATCGCAATTGATATACGAGATTCACACAACAGATATACATTATATTCATACACATTGATCATTTATGCTAGTTTAGAACATTGATGCTGATTTCAATTTAGAAAAATATTATAGGTATATTGTGATTTGATATGTTCAAACAGAGTTTGGAGTGTCTCTATATAGTGAAAAATTGCCTCTCATTGTTTTTTTATTTCTAGGTTAAATTATGTTTTTCTTTTCTTTTTGCTTTTGTTTTTAATTTATTCCTATTTCAATTTGTTTAGCCAATTATTGTTTCAGAATAAGCAACTTACACTTTGGAAATGTAAAATTGTCAATGAGTTAGACAAACTGAATGGATACTACCTACATTTTCAGAAGTCTGTTGAGTACATTGATAATACAAAGACATCTACAGAAGAGAGAAATCATAGTGAAAATTGTATGGCATTAGTTTTCTGTGCTTTCTATATTAATCATATAATTATTTGGCAAAGTATTTTAGTAGCGTAATAATTACATATAATTTCATATACCTTATCTCTAGAGATGCTTGATGACATGACTTAAGTTTTGAAGTATTTCCCATTAACTTGTGAGTAAAGGCTCCAAAAATAAATATATATAAAGTAAGAATATGAAGATTTTCTTTGATTATTTTCTTTTGTAATGAAAGTAAATTTATATGATGTGAATCAAATATAATGAAGAAAGAAAAACATGTAAAGCATTTACAAGATAAAAGGAATAATACTAAGTAGTCATTTTACTTTACTGATTAAATAACATAAACATATAATTACATGTATATATTAATATATTCATATGTATATAGACATATATTTACATGTATCCACACACACACACACACACACACACACACACACACACACACACATATATATATATATATGTATACACACACATGCATAAAACAGCAACAACAACTACAAAATCCTGTGCGGTTTGGCCATGACTCAGGATTAAAATTTCATGCAGTTCCTATAGAGAATAAGAGAGTGTGTGGTCCTAGCACCCAAGTCTGATGGCTCCTAACCATCAGTAAATCTAGTTAGGTGTTCTGATATTACACCTTCTTTTGACCTCCATGAAAACTGCACTCATGTGCACAACCTCCACAAGACAGGTGAACAAGGGTTTGATCACCATTTGATTGATTACACTGATAGCCTTCACAAACTAAATCTGATTCAGAAATACATTGATTAGGACCTTCTTATACTTCACTTGTTAATAATATTTTGTAGTTTCTTTTCTTGAAAAATAATCCATGACATGAAATCTAATTTTATTTGAAAATTAATCAAAAATTGAAATCCTCCCTCCACCAAAAGAATTTGTTGATTAAAATATATCCATGAATAACTATTTTTTCATCAAGTAGTTCTTAGTGTACTAAAGTAAGTTATATACCTAGAAGTTTTGACATTTTATCTAACACATACACCCCCACACACACATACATACACACACACTATGTAACATATTCAGTATAAACCATATATAGACACAATACCCATATATGCATGTGCCTACATATGTATGTATGCATATGCATTGTGTATAAATGTTGTGTGTTTATATACACAGTGTAGTTATTAAAACCAAGTACAGTATATATGAAGTTATAAGAAACACAGGAATGGTACCAAACAATTCATATATATTTAGGTAGCTATAATAAAGAAGCAACAAAGCTCAAAATATATTTAAAGAGAAATCAAGAGAAAGGTTTACTTTCTAAACAATAAAAACATGCCATGAGAACACTCAGTCCTTATTCTAATGTAGATCCACTACCATTAGAAATAACAATGACATATTTATAAACTTTATACTCACATGTGACTCTTTTTAGAAGTAATAGTCATTGCTTTATACTTGCTTAATCTATTTAATTTCATTTTCTATCTACCAACTTTCTTCACTCGAGTTTCCAAAATTTTAGATCCATTGTATGACTTGGCCTCAGAAAGAAAACTTCACTTTTCTAAGGAATGCAAAAGACTAATCTAGGTTTTAAACCTTCATTTTACAAATACACTTTTCACAATATTCATTTCAATATCTAATATTTGGCACATTAAAACGCGAATTGATATAAAATAATGATTTATGTTCTCGGCTAGAGAGTAATGCAGCTCATTGACAGAGGACTGCATTGTGTAACTCATTAAATAGGAATCTGCTTTCTAAAGCAGATGCGGTGATAACTCTAAAATGCAGTATTTTTTTCTGAAATGGTATGAAAAGGTAATTTTGATAACCTTATGAAGACGCCGCACCATGAAACATTTATTTCAACTAGAACATATCTCCATTTCCATATAGGCTGAATAATTTTAAATAACCACAGGCTGTGTCTATTCTAAATAAAGTGCTTACTTGATATTACTTTTTTATTTTTTGCCAGATTAGATGAGAAGCAACATTCAAATCACAAAAACCCTGGATATAACAGACTGCTATCATAACACTCGATTATGAGCTTTTGATTACCATATGTTTTCAAATTGTTTGCTTAGGGTTTTTAGGAATAGTTTCTCCCCTTAAAATGGTAAAATAAACTGAATACTTATTTTGATAATATTTGGAAACATAAGTTTTAGAGAGTAAAAAATACACGACTTATTAAACTCCTTTGATAGAATGGAAACACACACTATTCTGAATCAAATAAAAAACTTGGTATTAACTTGAAAAACTAGCAAGGCTACCGATTAATTCTTACCTATAAACACAGGTTTTAAGAACATTGCCAGAGAGAAAAATTTCTTTTATGAAAGTGTCAGTGAATGACAATGGTACCTGAAATATTAAACTGCTTTATAAAGAAACATTCAGGATGCTCTTTTATTATTCTTCAAAGCATAACATTTTTTGCTTCTATATCTTCAACAATGAAAGTAATTAAAGAAATATTTCTTACTGCTAACAGAATTGACCTTTGTGAATTTGAGTCACCTTACTATTTTTATAGGATATAAAGTACAGAGTTCTAGAATTACATTTATCTGGACAACCTAAATTCCTATGGAAATACGTGATGTTTTTAGTGCTCTATACCTCTCCTTCCAGGCTGTCCTTCCAGACAGAGAGCAAGAAGTGTCCATCACAGCACTGCACCGTCCCATATTAAGAAAAAAAAAATGATTCCACTGAATGCTAAAGAGAAAAGAGAAACCTACATCCCTAATATTTATGAATTCATAAAAGGTTTATTTTCGCATGCTTCAAATTATAGTAGCCTTTGACTTAAAGGTCAGAAAGTGAAACATTGGGAAACAGCTTCCCCATGCGTTTGTTAAAACAGTTTTATGATTAAATTTTACCTGCTGTGAAAAAAACATATTCACTTAAACACTTTAAAACGTGGTTTTCCCAAGCTGTAAGTAGATGAACAGAAGTATGGTGCATTTATCTGAAAAGTGCACTGCCTAACAAAGCTGAAATGTCATGGAAAGTTTCCAAACTGACTGAAAGCTTCCCAGACTCTTGGCTGTGTGCCTCATGAAAGAAATGGAAGAGGGAAAGGCTGGAGGAAACCTAAGAGGAATATGGGACTTTAGAGTTAACGGTTCTATTTCTACAATGTTGACTCTGTAAACATTTCAAGAATCAAAACAACCTCTTACTTTTATGTCAAGTGTGATGACAGGGCTTTTTTTTTTTTGAAAATCAGTATTTCTAATGTCAACAGGGATATACTTTGATTAATGTTACACTCTCTTCAGTAACTTACTTCTGTTTATATGTCTTTACATTTTCTGATATCTTCTTTTATTGAGGTTGTTTCTTCTGTTAAACTAAGACTAAATATTATAGCAAAATAGTATTTGCTTCGTTCATTTATTTGTTTGCATTTGTCACAGTTTAGCAATTGGATTCTGAATGAATAGGGTTCTTAACTCTCTCCTTTCCCTTTTATTTTTCCTGTTCTTTCCCCGTTCTCTTCTTGGCTTCTACTATCAGCATCAAGGATAGGTTCTCTGAGACATTTAAAACTAATGCAAATGTTGGAAGAAATTATATTCCTCCTAAAATCATTTCTGATCGTTCATCTCAGTTATCATATGCATGCTTCCAAAAATGACTAATTGGATCAAGCACATACTTAAAATAATCAAATAAATTTAACATGTATGATAAGGTACTGTTGAATTTTGTGTCTGAAACAAATATTGTCTGTAATGTTTGTTTCTCAACTCTAGCTGTACCTTTAATATGCTTACGCACCTCCTATTGCAAAGCAAGTTTTTTTCCCCCCCTTCAGCTATACAGACCTGTGCAAAACTATCCAAAGCCACTACTCCCAACCTGAATCTCATTGCCCTTTTCTGGACTTGGATTTCCCTTGTTTGTGGTAGAGCTGGTGTTTAGATACAGTATAGACCCTATCAGCCATCAGGAAGACAACAGAGCATGGCAGTCATTTTTACTTTCACAGATCAGTGTTAGATGTAACCACTAGGGTAAGTGGGAAAATTTCAGTGCTTATAAGTTGTCTCCTGATCAATACCTGCAGAGGTGCAGTTGCAAACCCTTGGAAATGACACCTCTGCATCTCTGGAGATAGTAGTTTCATAGTATAACTTATAAGTTATTTCATTTTATAAACTTAGATTTATACTATTGAGAAATATTTTGTAGGCGTTAACCTTGAGTATCTAAGATTTTATTAAATCACGATTTTTACAGAAGACTATTAAGAATAAACATAACCTGGCAAGTACCTATTTGCCTTCTAACCTTTACTAACAAAATAGTCTGGAACAAAAATAAAGCAATGTGTTACTGGAGTGAATAAATATCTCTAATCTGACTTCGAAAAAAATATTTGGTTGCTTGCATATAATAGAATAATCCACAGAGTGAACTGAAGTCCAATTTAAGAGCCAATAGAATGAATATAAAACTAAATTATAAGTTACAATTGAATATCTCAACCAGGAGAGCTGATCCTATTGAGAACATAGATCCTGATGTCATATTTAGCCTGGTTAAAATCACAGCTTTTCCCAATGATTTTACTATGACATAATTCTTTTGCTATTTATTTGACAACTACTAACTGGTCTATAACCTTCTTATCCATAAATTAGGCTAAAAAATTTCATACACATTGTGTGAAGAATGAGTGAGATAATAAATGGAAAAAATTTAAATCTGTGTTATCTTTTAAACAAACAATATGTTTATCACATTTTAGTTTAATATATTAATATATAATATAATATATAAATATTACCAAAAATAAACTTGCTGTTTAGAAAATCTTAAGGGAAACAGTTAGAGCAGAAATCTCTCTTATACCATAGCTCTATAACTAACTTTATATGATAAATAATTAAATCTGTATCATAATTATTCATTTTTAACTAGGATTATGGCAATGTGGCCTCCTGCATTAAGATTCCATGAGTTACAATATAATTCTTATTTTAACTGGGTTCATTCTTAAGAATTCCCGAGAATTTCTATAGTGCCAGGTTTCTCACTAACCCTATAATTGCTCCCTCTGTCAAGATTCCTCTTTCCTTGCTCATCCTCTCTGTCCTTCCTCCAAGTGGACAATCCAGAGTCCTCACATTTTCCTCTCACATCCCGTTTCTCCCCTGCACACTTCCCTTCCACCCTCCACCACCTCAATGCTCCAAATTCATTACAGACATCTAAGAACAATGCCGTAAAATTGATGACATAATTTACATTATGTCTTATGTGTCCTTAAGGCATATTATTTATGAAACTCTTCAAAACTAATAAAAAGTATTAATACTTCCTGAATATGATTCATCTGGAAAGCAAATTTTCGTCAGAATTATATTGCAAAGTGACTCACCAACACATACTACTGGGTTTCTATCAAAAAGTATCTCATGACTAAGTCAACTCTAAATTCAGCTGCATTTATTTCTGTAGAATGATAATGTAAAATTCCTAATTAAAGAGAGTGATAATTTATAGTAAACTTCATTGCTAATTGAGGGACAGTTTTGTTTTTTATCTCTAAACTGTTTCAAGATGCTTTCTTCTAGAGTCTGAAATGATTAATGATAACTTAAGTCTAAATTAGGTGCACAGAAAAAAAAATGAAAAACAATTGAGGGAGTACACATTCAAATTTTTTTGTAAAGTGAACTATTGATTTCGTGAGTGTCTCTAGGTAACTCTAATGAAGTAAATTACATAGACACTTCTCCTGATTTTAATGAGCTGCACCAAAAATACTCAGCAATACACAATGTAATATAGTTTGATATTGGCTATAACCATTTCTACAGTAATAAAGAATACTGAAATGATAACCATTTAATTTTTTTTAGATATTATCATATTGTCCAGGTAGGAATTTCTGTAAAGTAATTTGAAAACTCATGTGCAGGCACACATTTATCAGGGAAATTGCTTAAAGTCATTTTAATATCTGATCCAAGGCAATAATTTTGCAGTCCTAACAGCAAAACTTTAGTGTAACTTTTATTCCATTCATAAAATCTCACTAATTCTAACAATTGCCTGCTTAATGAAAGTGTGAGTCAGTATTATATACCTGACTTTGGCCCGTTACTTTTTGTAGTGACTGAGTCATTTTAACTTTAAGTATTTAAACTTATACAAGTCCTCAATTCTAACAAAAAGGAAACATAATTAAATTAAATTAAATGTTGTTGTGTGAATAAAATACTATAAAATATGTAAGATGGTTATGCAAAAAATACAATTAAACAAAAATATGGATCTGTTAAAATATGCTGTCTCCCTGCTTTCTCACATCTCTGAATACTCTGATGGAATCAGAGTAACACAGTCTTTCTTTAACCTTGCATCCTGTTCTTTATCTTAACAGCAACTATGTATCTGACTGGAAACAGCTTACCTACACCTCTCCAGTGAACATATAGCTGTTGTCTCTCCCTTTAGAGCCACTAGGACTCTGAGATTGCAGTGGTCTACAAACCTCTAGAGCTTTCACTTAACCAGATCATTTTAAGAAATTGCACTTGGGAAACATTTTGCCCAATTGCATCAACTTGTCCTGCTTTACTCAGCCAAGCCTAATTCTTTTTACTTTTATTTATTCTTCGTGGATTTCACATGATGTATTCTGATCCCACTTATCTCCAAATCATAATTTTACCCATGGACAGTAGGCTACACATTTACATGTAGGAGAGACAGTCAGAAATTTGTAGAACTTCTCTTCTGAGATGCAGACCCATTTATAAAATATTTTTATTTATATGCATGATTATAATATTTTTCTAGCTAAGAATAGATATTGATGGTGTTTCATGAAATGCACATCTCAGAGCATTTTATTTTATTTTTATCTTTTTTGATCTATTTGAGCTCAATTGTTTGTGCTGTTTTTTCCTTAAAACTCACAATCACACTTTTATAGCAGAAATCTATAGCTGAAATATATAGCTGAAATCTCCATTTCAGATGTCTTTTTTTTATTTATTTGTTTGTTTTGTCTTCTTCTTTGTCACTATCACCTTGTTGTTTAAATGTCTTTTCATGTGTTTGGTTTGGTAGCCTGCACTCTATCAATGAAATATACCCAGAACTGTGTGTGTGTGTGTGTGTGTGTGTGTGTGTGTGTATAACTTTTACTTCCTTTCCTTTGCTCCACCTTCCTTCTTTCTTTCCTTCCCTCCTTCCTTCTTTGTTTTTTTTTATCTTCCTTTCTTTCTCACTTTATTTACTCTTTTCTTACATATACCATGATAACTTTGAACTTGCAATGCACCCATCTCTGGCCTTGTACTTCATATCTTGCAGCATCTGCTTTCTTAAAGCTTGAATTATACACAACCAGAAAGCCGTGTGTTTTTGGGTGCTGTGATGAAGAAACTTAAGTTTTCGTTCATGACAGTCAAGCTCTCTACCAATGAGCCAGGTCACCAGGCCCCTTGGTGGCTTCTGATTACTATTTCATTTCCTGAGTCAATGTATGAGGACTAATACAAAATGAAGTTAGAGATTATGCTGACTTAATAAAGTGGTGGCTTGTAGGTCTCCCCCAATACCTATGACTTCACTACGCCTGGGTAGTTGGCCAGGTTTCCAGTACTATACCAGTCCAGCATCATTTTCAGAGTCTTAAGTTCATTTAGAGAGCTGTTGGTTACTGCCAAGGGGTGAACATTTAATATTTTCATCTTTTATTTTTGAATCTTTTAAAGAATATAAATGTAGCCTGGAAGAAATTTCATGGCTTATGCCAATGTTTTTCTGGTATTCACAAACACAACGTTTGTGGTTATTGTTAAACTCTTAAAATATACATTAAAATTATTTACTCAGAGGTAGAGATTTTTAAAAAGTGATCCAAAATTATTTCTTTTTGAAAGATAGCAAGATGGAACATGTCAATAACGAAACAGAAATTGTTTTATGTGAATTACTTATATAAGTCAACACCTTACTTATTTTCAAACCTTGGAAACAGAAATTGTTTCATGCGAATTACTTATATAAGTCAGCACCTTACTTATTTTCAAACCTTTATTCATAACACACAACTTATCCTACAAATAACTAACTGCATATGTTATGATTCAATTTTCCTGCAACCAGATGTTCCGCATTCACACTGTTGCTCTAAAATAAAGTCATGGATATTACGACAATATCAATGGAGGAAAAACAAGCACTAACTTTTAGTGATGATTTTTGCCATATTCCAGTGTCATACATAAAAGGCATCTTTAATTTTTTTATGACACTGAAATTATATTAATATTTAAAAATAAAACAGCAGCCATAAAGTATTCATTCTTTTCTGTCATTTTATATGTACTCTGTAGGCTTAAGTTACTGCAGATTTTACATTAATTTAACTCAACATATTTATTTTAATCTCTTACATGGAAACATTCACATACTTAATCAAATTTGTATGGTTTTGAAAATTTCACACATGTACATACTGTGTTTTGATAAAACCCACACCTTTTCCTTCATTCCTATTCCTTAACTAGTCCTGCATCTTGTTCCCTTCTAACTTCTTGGAGTAGAAGATGCCTGTGCATCTTCTACTAGAGCAGGGGTATTGATTGAGTCAAGGGTTGTTTTCATAAAGAAAACTTTCTCTTTTCCCTCAGCAGCCATTAATTGTCTATATCTCCTTAGCTAGCTTAAGACCTCAACAACCTTTCCTACATCAATGCGTAAAGTTTGGCTGGATTTATCTTATGCGTAGCAGTGTATAATGTCTTAGATTTTGTAAGTTTGTATAGTCAACAACCCTGTCATGTTGAGAAAACACTGTTGCACTCAGTCCTTTGCCCTTTATCGAGAATGACTGTGAGCCTAGAGTGTAATATAAATGTTATATTTAAACATTCCATTTTTTTTGTAGTATAAATGCTTAAATTAAACAGCCCAGTTTTTGTTGGCATTTGTCCTCACTGCACGTTTTCTCTTTTTTTTCTTGTTATTTGTCCACTAATCAGTTGCAGGTGTCCGTATTAATTTCTATCTACTACAAAAGAAGTTTCTCTCATGAGTGCTGAGAGACGAATTAGTCTATGGCTTTAAAGAACTTATGGGTCAGTTGAATATTATAGCCATTTAGCAGGTTAATAATGTAAGGTTCTCCTGTAGGGCATATAACTTCTTGATGCACAAGTTTAGCCTCGTTAAATGTACCAAGCATGAATTCAGTCCTGCGGATTGTACTTTAACTGATCATAAAATGGTTGGTTACTCTAATCACTTTCATGCCACTATTGTACCCATGGGCATATCTTGGCAAGATAGTTATTTTCATAGATAGAATAGATTACAACTATAAATGATTGGTGATGTATTTTCTTCTGGCATCATTATAGAGCCTTTCAGCATGAGTAAAACTAGCCGGTTGTGATGAGATATCAATGTTAATATCAGCTAAGCACTATGACTCAAACACGTGGTATCTTCATCAATGGAGTTTTACCATAAAGTTATGGAAGATAAACAAGAACAATGACAATAGTTTATAACGCTTTTGGAGTGGATTAATATGGGACAATCAGTGACCCACAACTTAAAAAGACACCATTTACAGGGTCCTGAGTCTAGTCTTTTTATTCTATAGCATATGATTGTCTGTATGTTATATAGTAGATCCCTTAAAATTTCTCTTAAAATGTACATGCATATATATTTAAGAAACTTCTACAGCAATAGGCAAATTCTCATTTGACATTTCAGAGGCCTTCATGACCGTTTTCCCACCCTTACTTTGCTTTTTCACCACACTCCCTTCTAAAGTTCTTGTTCAACTGTTCCCCATTCTTCCTTCATATCACCCTTCTTCTTTGCCCCCTTGAAATTCACCTCCTTCCTGTAGTTACTTAGCAGTTTCTTAACCTCTATGGTCTCCTATTTTAATACATATATATATGTATTATATATATTAATATATTAATTATTATATAATTAATTATACATATTTATATATATTAATTATATATATTATGTATATATAGAGAGATTCTAAAAATAATTAATACCAATAGTTTAAACACACACATACACACACACACAAAAGTTCAATTTTCTTGCATCGAGAAAAACAAATAGAAATATAGAAATACTTTGAGATTGCATTTTATACTACTCTCAATGATTAAAAAGAAATTAAAAATAATAAGTACTGTGTAGTTATGGGGAAAATGAGAACATTTGTTTACTGTATGCAGGAATTAAAACTGGTGCAAACCCCTCAAAAAGCTCCAGGTTTTGAATATATTCCCAAAGAACATCCTGGCTGCAGATATATTTTCCCATGCAGATTCTTTCTGCCTCATTCACAACAATTTGGAGTTAAAACCAGCATAGATGTTCATCAACTGGTCTTCTCCACTATCCAAAGGAAGTGTAGAACATCTGTACATGGTTTTTTTTTTAGAAATTTTTAATGCAATATTTTGTCATTCATCTTAAAAGAAAAATTAAATTGGCAGGCAAATGTATAGAGTTTGAAGTAGTTATTCTTAGTGCAGTAATCAAGAAGTGGATACTCAAATGCAGCATGTTCGCACTCATATTTGGAGGGTAGCTTTGAGTCATTAAATATGTGGGTTATTAATTAAGTTATTTCTTTCATAAACACTAATATTCAGCTGTAAGGAAAAAGAAAATGTTGCTTTTGAGAGAATAAAATATATTAAAACACAGAAAAACAAATGGGTGGGCTTACTTGTAGGTCAAACTGGAAAGAAACATGAACACGTTGAACAGAGAGTAGAGTGGGTATAATGATAGGTTGGCAGTAGGAATATTGGAGCATGTTGTGAAATAAAACATATTCATTTAATATTCCATTGATTTATTGTATGGTGCAAAGACTCTAAGATAGAAGGCTGAGCTAGGTACTACTCCACAGCTATGATTAGTTGATTTGGCACTTTTTCCCACAAAATAATATTTTTTTGAGGTAATACATCTATCTAAATGCTACATAAACCATAACTTATTTATGTTCTATATATTTTACATCATTGCTCTGGATTTAAAAGGAAAATACAAAGATCTTTAAATACACTTTATTAAAAATATTTTCTGACTTTCATCCATACATAATAGGCATATGCTACACTACTGCTGTTCACTCGATATTTTACTCTTTGCTCACTTAATGTTAGCAAGTAAGCTCATTTACTCTTGAGCTTTAAATTTTAGTTATATTTTTGTTCCTTTAAAATAGAAATGATTCAATTTTTAAGAACTGGAAGGAAAAATAAATTTGCTACAAACATATTTAAAATCTATGAAACATGATAATTTTGTTCAAGGTACACTATACATAGGAATAAACTGAATTTAAGGAAATGAGGAGAGGCACAGAGCCATTTAAGGCAAGGTATATGGGAGCAGATTCAGAGGGGAATTAGAAGAGGGAACTGATGTAATTATGAATTATTTGAAATATTTAAATATGTGTGTGCTTATTTGTGCGATTATAAATATATAGTTCACTTTAGTCTATTCTTACCAAGGATATTTGATAGTTAACCACAAAAAAATTAATTAAATCTGAATAACAAAACCCAAAGAAAATCACCCACTGAGAAATGTTAATTTCCTTTAAGGTCAGAGAGATGAAATATATATTAGGCACTTAGTTTCCTGCCTAAATCTTCAGAAGCCCTTTGAAGAAGGTGGTTCACCCTAAATTCATGGTAATAAATCCTGTTTTAAATGACTCATACAAAGTAGAATTTATCGCTCGACTTTTTTCTACCTTTACCAATAAAATTATACCCTCTTCAAAAGCCTACACTAGTGATTTGTGGCAGTGTATGATGACATTTGAACTGCACATAACCTTTACTTATTTAAACTTACATATGCATAAGACAAGGATGGGTACTTCTCCTTATTTCTTATGTCAATGTAGAGGGAACTACTTAGGTTGAAGTTTTTTTTTTTCATTAAGTGTTAGCTTTTTATTATATTACAGTTTGAGGTTCATATAACAAGGAGAGATAGTCCAAATAGTATATGTAGTCTTATTAGGAGAACAAGTCAAGGATGTGAGAGAAGTTCACAGGGCCATAGTCTTATTTGGGGAACTACTGATTATGATGGATAATGCCAAAAGGAAGTTATTATCTGCAATCATGTACCCACTAATAAGCCCACCACGTGACAGTGGATATCTCTACAGCCATGTTCACACATACAGCACCTGCGAAACTAAATCAGAACAAAGCAAAATGAAGTATTTGCACATAGAAAGGGACTTTTAAGGAAAGTTTTTATAACTGTAGGAGGGAGGGTATGGAAGATGCAGGATACATGTATGAGATTGTCAAAGACAAACCTCACTTAAATAAAGCAGCACAGAAGCCTCTACACTGTCAGTTAATCTCTAAGAGCAAATTCCTCCCTCCAATTTTAGGAAGAATATTTATCTCCTTCGGCTCCCACATTTCCCACTCCCATCCCCTTATTTTTTTGAATACGACACATAATTCTTCCATTTTGTATCAACATTTTCTTCAACTACTTTTTTTGCCTAATATTTTCTCCTATAATTATATCACCATGATTATAGTAATCTATTGCTGAATTCTTTTGTAAAATATCATGGATAGTACCCATTTTCCTTTCATGTGTGTATTTCCAAAACTCACAGTGTCTCCAGGTGAAACTCATGTGAATAGATGGTAGACTAAGCTCCTGGCCTATCAGTAATATGTCTTGCTCACCCACAGAGTTCACCATTTTGCTTCTCTTTTCTACTTAATGCATAATGTTCACTTCTAGCTTATAGCTGTCAAAAAATATTTCATCACTGAGCTGGCCAGCTCACCGGCAGCTGTTTCAGGACGTCAATACTTCCTTTTCCAGTGACTAACAGTGTTCTGTGCTTGAATGACCCATTCAAATGGGTCATTGCTATAAAATCGTCTCTAGACTATTTCCTAGATCCATTTGGTCATTTACCTGGGATCGTCTTTCATTTTTAGAAAATTTACTTTTGACACACGAGTTTTCTTAAGACCATTTCCTCAGAAAACTTTATTTATGAACATTTAATTCAAGATGTAGTTAAAAAACACATTTCCTTCTGCCTACATATTGTCCATCAGGAAACTCAAGTTCACTTCTACATAAAACAAAGCACCTTGTTTTCTATAACAGCATCTTAAGCAGAACCCCTGATATCATACATATTTAATAGTTATCTCTTGATATTAATATTGGAATACATTTTGTAATCTCACAATGTGTCTCCTAATTAATTTTATAATTATATCAGCTATAATTCAGTCTTCTAATAAAACTTTTATACTGTTTGAGGTCAGTCTGGTTTCTCTATTATGCATGCCTAATGCTTAAGGGTTGTGATACACACAAACCGATGTTTGAGTAAATTTGTTTAAGATTTAATAATCCAGTTTATTTGGTTCATGAAGTGCAGAGAAATGCAATTAGCAAAATATGTTATTTAGTTGATTAACAAAGTGTTTCTTATTTAAGATTATATTAACTGCTTTCATAATTGAGGACTCAGTTTATTTGGTCTTTTCTTTATAAATGATGTGAATTTTTTTCTTTAATATATTGATTATCCTATTGTTCCCTGAGGGATTTACATATTCATAACAAAATAATGTATATAACATTATGTTAATCCATGCTTGTTTACTCTGAAGTTTCCCGTTTAAAATGTTTTTATATAAATCTAGTAAAGCCCTGGTGTGCTGGTCCTCCGGAGACTGCCAGGTTAGAAATGCCAAGAAGTTCATGGGTGAATTCTTTTTGACCTGAGATTAGATTGAGGGGGCTGGTCCTGCTTCTCACCAGCTGCAGCACTCGGCAGCATGGCTCCTATTCCTGAACTAGACAACACAGTAGAAATGGCATTGGTGGTGTAGATTTAGGAGTGCAGTACTTGAAGACTTTAGAACAGGGTAATCAGCCCTGTCTCTTGCTGCTCATTATGTAAGATGAGCTGGTTTGAGAAGTACTGGAGCTCAACCTGGTGTTGAGGGTGAAGGGTTGGAGGGCTGACCAACCCAGAAACCACCCACACCAGATCCTGAGTTCCAAGATGGCCCATCCCATCATCCATCAGTTATCTATGATTAGCTGCAGCAGGTGAATGGTTGGGTTGGTCAGACTCAACGTTACAAGCTCTCCATGACATAGGACAGCACAGGATATCCAAGAGTAGCTCCAGTGAGGGCCCAGTGTTGATGATGTAGCAAAGACCAGAGACCTCAAACGAGACCAATAAATCAATGCAATGTACACTTACAATTATCAATATATGGAGTAAAGGGCTATTGACTCATTGTGTAACACTACAGCTTCCACAAGAAGATTTTACTTTTCATTGTTTTTGGAAATTTTTATATCTTGTTTATCCTGGAGGGTAGAGAGTGTTGTGAAGTTAGAGGACAGATGGGAAGGGAAGAGGAGGTGAGTGGGATTGAGGTGCATGATGTGAAAGCAACAAACAATCAATAAAAAGTTAAATTAAGAAAATAAATTATAAAGTTTACCTATACTTGTCCAAACATATTTGTGTACTAAATAGCAAAAGAAATCCTTCCTAAGGCATATGTGATCATATCTCCCCCCAATGAACACACACACACACACACACACACACACACACACACACACACACACACACCTAGTCTCTGCAAAATCTTCTGTTCATACAACAGTCATCCATATCCATCCGTGCTTCTGTAATCTATCCATTTTTCTGTTGGTATATATTTTCCATTTTTTATTTTCTGCTTTAAGGGCTTTTATATAGATGGTGTCATGTTAATTTCACCAACTTGCACTTTATTAGTGAGTATGGTCATTTAAATAACAAATCTCACCTACAGTTCCCTAGATCACTCCTAATTTTCGTATGTGCCTCTGTATTTCTTTTTTGCATCACTTGATACATTTTTAATAAATGCATGCTTTCTCTCTAAAATCAGCTTAATATGCTTAATAATTCTATCTCTTCAGTCTACTACACTTATATTTTGACAATAGATAGTGAATATTTCTACATTGACTGCAAGAATTAGACCAAGAGGCTAAGATACTACCTGCACCAATTGGAAGAAGAGATGAGTAGATGCCAATGGCCAATGAAGGGATATATTCAACAACCTAAAAAGCTACACGGCAACATAGAAGCCAGTGGTCATACCACAGGAAGAAGAAAACATTCTAACCAAGAAGAAGCAGAAGAGAATAATCTTACCTATAACTTTATGAAGATGATAGAGACCCTTAAAGAGGAAATGAGAAATTTCCTTAAAGTAATGGAGTAAAAGAGAAACAAAAAAAAGTTGGAAGAAATCAATAGATCTCTTAAAGAACCTCAAGAAAACCAAGAAAAAAAATTAAACAGGTGAAGCAAACAGTCCAAGACTTGAAGACTGAAATAAAGGTAATAGAGAAAAGACAAATGAAGGTAATTCTGGGAATAAAAAATCTGGGTAAAGGAAGAGAAACAACAGATACTATCATAACCAACAGAATACAAGAGATGAAAGACATAGGCTCAGGTGTTGAAGATACAATAGAGGAGACAGATACATCAGTCAAAGAAAATTTTAAATCTAACAAATTCTTAACACAAATCATCCAGAATATATATGACACCAAGAAAAGACAAACCTAAGGTTAGGTATATAAGAAGGAAAAGAACTCTAACTAAAAAGGCACAGAAAATACAAACAACAAAATCATAGTCAAAGAAGAAAACTTTTCCAACCTAAAGAACTATATGCCTTTGAAGATATAAGAAGCTTACAGAACACCAAATAGACTGGACCAAAAAATGTGCCCTCACAATATAATAATAATAAAAACACTCAACACTCAACATGTGCAATAAAGAAAAAAATATTAAGAGATGCAAAGGAAAAAGGCCAGTAACATATAAAGGCAAACATATTAGAATTATATCTGATTCTCAATGGAAACAATGAAAGCAAGAAGGTACTGGACAGATGCAGGTCCAGATTACTATATCCAGCAAATTTTTCAATCACCAACAACAGAAAAAACAAGATATTCCATGACAAAACAAGATTTAAAAAATACTTATCTACAAAACCAGTCTTACAAAAAGTACTAGAAGGAAACTCCATCCCAAATTAGCTGCACCCATGAAAACACAGGCAACAGATAACACTCGCAAAACCCGAAGAAGGGAAACAAAAAAATCTACCACCAAAAAGTAACAGGAACTAGCAATCACTGGTCATTAATATCTCTTAATATTAATGGACTTGATTTAACTATAAAAAGACACAGGCTAACAGAATAGATATGAAAACAGGATCCATTCTTCTGCTACATAAAGGAAACATACCTCAACCTCAAAGACAGCATTACCTCAAAATAAAGAGTTGGGAAATGATTTACCAATAAAATGAACCAAAGAAACATGTGGGTATTGCTGTTTTAATATCTAACAAAACAGACTTTTTAAAATATTTATTTATTTATTATGTATACAATATTCTGTCTGTGTATATGCCTGCAGGCCAGAAGAGGGCACCAAACCCCATTACAGATGGTTGTAAGCCACCATGTGGTTGCTGGGAATTGAACTCAGGACCTTTGGAAGAGCAGGCAATGCTCTTAACCTCTGAGTCATCTCTCCAGCCCCCTAACAAAACAGACTTAAAACTAAAATTAATCAGAAAAGATGAAGAAAGACACTCCATATTCATCAAAGGAAAAATTCATTAAGATGAAGTCTTGGTGCTGACCATCTATGCCACAAATACAAGAGCACCTACATACATAAAAGAAACATTAAAAAAAGTTCAAATTGTACTTCAAACCCTATGTGTGCATGCCTACACCTGAAATTCCCCTTCAATAATGTTACAGGATATAATATAAATATTATATAATATAATATAAATATCCTCAAAATATGGTATCCCTCCAATGTACAAATGATAAAGGAGTCGAGAAAGACATCACCCTTTATTAGAGTCACAAATAGCAAAATACACTGAGGTACTCTAACCAAAAAATGAAAGACCTGCACAACAAGAAAATTAAGTATTTGAAGAAAGAAATTGAAGAAATTATCACAAAATGGAAAGATTCCCCATGTTCTTGGATAGGTAGGATCAACATAATAAAAATGGCAATCCTACTCTTGGGCATATATACAAAGGATTATGGGTCTGGGGAGAAGGGAGGGCAGAAAGAGAGAAGTAGAGAAGAAAAGGATGTGGGAAGGAGAATATAATGGTCCCGATTGGGGAAGGACAGAGAAGGAGAGCAGGGAAAGAAATATCTTCATCTAGGGAGCCATTATGGAGCTAGCAAGAAACCTTGAAACAGGGAAATTTCCAGAAATCCACAAGAATAACCGTAGCTAAGACCATAAGCAATAGGGGAAAGGGTTCCTGAACTGGCTTTTTCTTGTAATCAGATTGATTATTACCTTAATTTTCATTATAGAACCTTCATCAGTCAACTGATGGAAGCAGATGCAGAGATTCACAATAAAGCACTATGCTGAGCATCCAAAGTTCCCTCCAAAAGAGGGAGGAGTGATAATATGAACAAAGGGGTCAAGACCATGATGGAAATATCCAGGATTTAGCTTTCCTGAGCTAATGGGAGCTCACTGATTCTGGACTGACAGTGGGGAACCAGCATAGGGCAAAACTAGGCTATCTGAATGTGGGTGACAGTTGTATGTCTGGGGCAGTCTGTGGGGACACTGGCAGTGTGGCCAGGATTTATCTCTACTACTTGTACTAGCTTTTAGGAACCTATTCTCAATGGAGGGAGATCTTGCTCAGCCTAGATATTGTGGGGGAGGACCTTGGTTCTCCCTCAAAGTGATATGCTAGACTTTGTTGACTCCCATTGGGAAGCTGAGAATAAGTATTAGCTGGAGGGCATAGGGTGGAAGGAGTAAGAGCCAGAGCCGGGATTGGTATGTAAAATTTCAGTTATATAATAATAATAATAATAATAATAATAATAATGAACATTATGTCTTTAGGATCACAAATCACTTGCAGAACACAAACAATATATATATTGTTTTTATATATATATATATATATATATATATATATATATATATATAATTTAGGGAAAAATATAAGGGAGGATATTGGGGAGGTGAATATGATTAGGATACCCTGAGTGCAATGCAGTAAGAATTAATAAAAAACAGTTAAATAATATAGCGTCTGTGTGATTAATTTGGATCTGAGCTACTGGGCAGCTGGGAAACAAACAACTGACCTCTAACAACACCTTAAGGAGATAACTTTGGATTCCACTCAGGGAGTGGTTTGCCTACAGAATGTTTTGGTGTGAAGAGTAAGACTTGTTTTGTTCTAGCAATAGAATGTTTAACTAAGAATGTAGCCTGTGACTTTCAAATGATATGTTCATTTCTTTTTATCATGTTAATGTAGCTTTTTGTCTTACGCCTACCTGTTGGGTCAGGGGTATTTTAAACAGTTGGAAATTAAATGGGGCTGAATTTTAGTACTCACTGGAATTCCCTCCCAATACTATTTATTACTTTCATTCGCGACTTTATATTCTTTACTATATTTCTAAATCCCCATGCTTCTATCCTGCCAAGAGGTACTTTTGTCAAAGCTGTTCCCCAACAAAAATGACATTGTATTGTGTTCTGGATGCTTTTGTGTGTCAACTTGCGTGACAAACTAGAGAGGAAGGAGCCTCAGATGAAGAAATACTTTTATGAGATTCAACTGTGAGACATTTTCTTAATTAGTGACCAATGCGGGAGGGCAACCCATTGTGGCTGGTGTTGTTTCTGGGCTGGTGGCCCTTGTTTCTATTAGAGAGCAGCTTGAGCAAGCCAAGGAAAGTATGCTGGTGAGCAGCTCCCCTCCATTGCTCATGCATGGCCTCTGCATCAGCTCCTGCATCCTGGATCCTGTCCTATTTGTGTTCCAGTCCTGACATTCTTCAGTGATGAGCAGTAAAGTAAAAAGTGTAAGCCAAGACACACTTTCATCCTCAGCTCGCTCTATGGTCATAGTGTTTCATCGCAGCAATAGGAGCCCCAGCTGAGACATATTCCCTCTGGCTTACAAAACAAAACAGAACAGAAAAACAATGGTTTTTAAGATACAGTGGTTCCCTTCATATATAATTTTTAAAAACCAGAACCCAAATAATTCTACTGTAAGTTATCCAGACGTTTGTGCTTTTAAGAGAATTATGCTTTTAGAAGTACATATTGCACACAGAATACAAACAAACAAGAGAACAAAGGAAAAAAAACCCCAGAGATTTCAAATCGGTTAGATTTACATTACAATATTTTTTTGAGGAAATGAGTTTCCCATAAAGGGACACTCGGGCTATCAAAACATCTACTGAAAAGAGAGTAAATGAAATATTCAGTAACTTTCCTCTCAATAACAAGAGTAATAAAGAAAACCATTGGCAACAGCAGCCCATTTTAAAGGCAAACTCTCTTTAGTTTGAGCTCTTTATTTTTCTTCTCTCTGGATTTCAGCGGCATTATCTGGCAATGAATGGCTGAACTCATTTATCAGGGTCAACACATCTTCTAATAAATAACAACATCGGATTTCATGTTGTGCATTTCAAAGCTTAATCCTGTTCTCTAACAGCACTAAAAAGTTTAACTGTTCCTTTATTTCACTCTGAAATCATAAATAAAAGGTATCACTGCGAGTTTAACTTGCCTAAGCAGTCGTTCTGTGAAACGAACGTTATGCTATGAGCTCTAAAATATTTCCAAATAGTTCAAAATATGAATAAAATGTGGACCAATCGTTACATAAATTTGTGTACCCTTCAGTGATGTGTAAAATATAGTTTTAAATATTTAAGCTTTACAGTCATAGAAAAATTCAAATTTATCACTGTTTCATATTCAAATACCATAAATAACACATTTACTGACTAGCTATATTTAATGCTCATCTTTTTCTTTATTCAAAAAATTTTTAAAAATAGAGTTTCTAGTTAATATTTTATGATTTAAAACACACAGAGTAAATACTCTAAGTATATAACAAGGTCTTTGCCGTACATTTGTTCTGAGGTGTGGGTTTCTATTTGCAATTTTTCTTCATTTGTGTTAAATCTGAAAACTTCCTTCCTAGTGTTTTCTCATTAGCATTCTGAAATTTTTCATGTTTTATTCTCCCGCTCATACCTAATTTAAACAATTAAATATACAGGTCACATATTGGGTAGCTATATATACGAATATCGCCTTTATCTTATAGATTCAGGGATGTTTCAACATGTGTAAGTCAATAAATACAAAAAAGCATATAAATGGACTAAAGACAAAAATATTTGATTCTTTCAACAGATGCAGAATCAATCTTTCGAGAAAATCTATCATCCCTTCAAGACAAAAATTCTAGAGCATAGGGCTGCCCGAATTCTACCTCAATGTATTATCCTGTGCCTTTGTTTTCTTGCTTTATAATGTGATTTCTCAAACTTAATGTTAAATATAGTATCCCAGATTCATGACTTAAAGTAACTTACTTACTAGTCACACTGCTGATGGATATTCATCTGCCGTTTCCTATGTGTTTCACTCCTAATATAGTATGATAAAATTTCACTTAACACATTATCTCTGCCTGAGGACACTTAAATATCTATTGGATCCTGGCCCAGAATGTGCTTGCTGGTTCGATGGACATGTGTACTTTGATGCTTAAAATGCTGTTAGACAAGTTCTGCCAAGTCTGGAATGGAGTCCAGTTTCACAGAATAATTAATCTTTCAGATTTCTGCTAGCTGGGAACTTACAACATCTCACTGTTCCTTTCAGTCTTCAAACCTTCCATGTGCAGTGGAGCCTGTTTTCCTTGTTGGTCCTATTCAGTTTCTTTTCTGTGAATTTCTTGGTAATATTATCTGCACCTTTTTCTCATAACACTTTTCTTCTTTATTTTTAGCCAGTGTAACTTGTGTTGTAAACAGAGATAATAACCCCCTATCTGTTGATTTATATGTATGTCTTTGTGAGTAACAAATTTGTTTCTTAAATATGACAGTTGAGTAGAGTTCAATCATGTTTTCTTTCTGTCAGTCTCTGCCATTTTATTTTCTTTCTGACTTTTATTAACCTAATTAATAGAAAGATCTCAGGCAATTTATACTTTCATATCTATCTTTTATATATTGGCATTACTGTATTACCCTTGCTTCATAGAAAATATGATATAGGGCTCTTTCCCTTTATGGGGATATGTCTTTTGACTTCTATATAATTAATTAGTCTGTTTATTTGCAAAATTGTAAATTACTCCAAAGAAGCATTCCTGTACATTGTTAGAATTATAGTAAAAATATAAAGGTATATAAATATGTATTATGTATAAAACAAAGTACTATAACATTCTCACATCCATTACTTTATGAAATGTAACTCATCATGAATTAAATTTAAATTAATAGTTATTAATCTTCCTAATGCTGTGGCCCTTGGATGCAGTTCCTCATGTTGTGATGACCTCCAATACAAAGTTATTTCATTGTTGTTTCCCAATTGTAAGTTTGATATTGTTATGAATCATAATGTAAATATTTGATATGTAGGATATCTCACATGGTACCCTTGGGGTAACAAGCAAAAGAATAAGAACCACATATTTAATGGTGCCCCAAAATTTTAAAAGACACATTAATTAAATGTGACATGTGAGGTTTACCCTAAGAGAAGAAAATCAGTTGTAAGAGAAAAAATGGCCAGTGGCTGATTATTTTTCTCAATTTATGCTTCAGTAGATTGTAGAATAAGTTAACAATCCTTGTCTTGTGGACACCTGAAAGCCTTGCTCAGTTCATAGTGTACGGTATCACCAGTGTCTTACTTGTCTCTAAAACATGAAACAGATCAGTACACCATATTCAAATAGCCTGCATGTTTAACACAATGCTACTTAGACGTTATATTATTCCAAGCTTAAACCAAAGTCCAAATCAGAAAATAAAATAATATGACTATCCTTCTGCACCTTCAGATTCCTATTATAAAACATTGGAAAAATAACTCATAATTAATCCATGGAATTTCTGCATGGGGATGGCTACATTGAACATTTGTTAATCTTAATCTAAGGTTCTTTCCACATTCTGTTTTAATAAAGAAAATAAAGCTGTGCAGGTGCAATCCATTGAAAGAAAACCAAATGCACAGACCCTCTAAATGCTCTCTAGCTGCAATCACTGTGTAAGCTCTGTGAATTTATACTAATCACAACCATTTGCGGAGGAGAGCATAAGGGGTCAGGAAACTTTAGCAATTCCCCCTGATAGATACTAACACAAGGCAAGAGACTCACACGTTTATAGTCCATACTCACAAAAACATTTACAAAAAATACATATGAAATAGTTAGCACTGGTACAGAAGGCCATATCTGCCTCCCCTGAAAATGACACAAAAGCAGTATAAAGAAGGGGGACTAGACTGGCATATTTATTCACTTCTCAGAATTTTAACCTAAATTGAATTCAGTGGTATTTGCAAGCAGATGGAGGCAGGTTTCATCATGATTTCAGGCCTGATTACAATAGTTTAGGATGTTCTTCTGTATTTTAATCAGATACAAAAGATTTATTACCACCGTGTATCAAGAAAGCCTGTTGTAAGGACTTGGAAATGTATAAAGAGAGTTTATAGCCTATCAAGTAAAATACATTGTACATTTTTACTCTGTCTCTCCCTCATGAGTGTCTAACAGTATCTTGGAGCATTTTCTTTTTCCTTCAGAAGAAAGTTTTATTATAACGGAATTCCATAGAGTCTGTTTGAAGGTTCAGACTAGAGATACTGTTTCTAGGAGTGTGCTAGCTAGCATCAGGGTGTGAACTGGTCCAGTGAATAGTAGGGTGATAATATCAGCTGGCACCATTCCATGGGGATTCAACACTGCTGCCACTCAGCCCTGAAATGCTATGATACTGTGCCTGACACGAGACGATTGCCACCAGAGTCTTTCTGCTACCTGACTCTTCAGGACTGATGTCTCTGGTGGGTAAATAAATGTGCTTGGTTGCTATGCCTATGCTAATGCAGATGGACAGTTTCTGCGTTCTGCTTTGAAGAATGGACCTAAGACTTCATTGCACGCTCTGGGTATTTGAGATATGCTGGGTCACTCAAACAACTTGAGGATGGCCCCTGGGATTAGAAGCGTGATCTGAGAATCTCTCCCACGTTCAGATGAGGAACTGATTAAGCAGGTTAAAGATTAACAATTGTACCCAAGTCTCTGCAACTAGAAAATGATGGAACAAAGACGCGAAGTCTTTCTGATTCCAAAAGCCATGAAGGACAAGCACTGTTATTTTAAGTTATGCATAACTCTTTCAGAATAAGTATGAGAAATTACTTCATGCTCAAAATTTATTTCCATTACAATTAGCTCTACTCTTAAAATGAAGTATATATTGTCATCCAGATTAATAATCATTATCTAACCTGTTTGATAGCAGTATTGTAAGATCAAACATGAATTTCCCATCATGCATCCTCCCTTCATAGTTGAAGATGACATCATAACATTGTAACATCATTTTTCTGCTATATAGAATGAAATCCCATCATTTCAAAAGCAGGAGTGGTGACATCTCCGCTTTATTTTTAAGAGTATACTAGCAACTTATCATCAAAATATATGACTATTATTAGTCAAATAATATAATATTCAGTAACCATATTTAATGAGAAAATATAAGTTCCCCCCAAATACTCTGATTATTTAAAGTTTTGTTAATAAAATGACTACAAACTTTGTCTAGACTTTATAGACTACCTGGATGATAAAAGGAAAGAAATTAAAAATTTTAAAAAATCAACAAGGTATCAAAATACATGAGATACCTGTATGCATACATAAAATAATAATTTCACAAAGTTAGTGAATATGTTATTTGACTCATTATGCTAAATGGTGCATGTTTCCGAAGTTCCTTTGAAAACAATTTATATTAATATATAACAATAAAATCATTTATAATATTTATGTCCTTGGTTACAGGTAATTTTCACATCTACTTTTCCTTCCTGGTGCTGGGATTGTTAGACCTTACCTCTTAAAGGCATCTACTGACTAAGGCTAAACTTGTAACATTTCCAATAGTAAATAAACTTAACCTCTCAAAAACTAAGAGCCTCTCTTTAACATGGTGGAAAACAAACATTTAACTTACAGGCGTGTTGGTAGCATTCTGCATCTAAACCATAGCTAACTTATAGAAGTCATATTAAACATATTAAAACTTACACTAAAATTTTACTCAAAATGCATTCTAAAGTTCTTATATTTTTTAGAATATACTTCCTTCAAGTTTGAAATTATGTTGTAAATGTTGATAGCATAGTTAGAATTGGTAGCTAGGTAAAAAAAAAAAAAGGGCTGCTATTACATCTATACACAGAGACTGTTACCTCCAGATGTCTAGGCAGAGGTGGGATTACTAGAATGCTTTTTATTGTACATTGCACTACAGAATGTTTTCAGAACTGCCCCAACATACCCAACCTCCGAATTACTTCAATACCTTTTAAAAATTATGTCATGTCTCAATCAAGTAGTTCTTGCAAGGATCCATGACTTTGACAGTTCTTTTTGCTTTTAATTATCAGCATCTCTGTTTAAGAATTTCCCCCCTCTCTCTCTCTTATACTTATACTTCTAAGAACATGTCTGTCCAATCTAAATCTTCTAACTTAAAATACATGCCTTCATAGTATTTTTTTTGTTACAATATCATTCTTTCAAATTTAGCAAGCCATGGCTGGAGACATGGTTCTGTTTAAGAGTGCATGTTGTTCTTCCAGAGCACCAGAGTTCAGTTGTCACACACATCTGACTTTTCATAAGCACCTGTAAGAGAAGCTCTTGGGGATCTGGCTTATGCTTCTGAATTCCAAGGCAACCAAATACATGACACAAATACATGACATACATGTACACATACGTAAAGATAATAAATATTTAAATTCAACAAATCCAGCAATTGGCCTCACTTTCATTAGTTGTAGAAGTTTCATTCATCCTTTTGCTTGTTTTTGGTTTGTTTTCTTTTCTATTTATATTTCCATCAATTTAGCTAAGATTTGGTAATATCTTTATGTCTCATATTAATCATCTTCATATTTCACTAAATTTTTTAATATTTTTTCATTTTCTCTATTTCTTTGACTTTAATTCTTGAGTTTCACTTCATTTTCTAGTTTTATTAAAAATTTGTTGTTTTTCAAGTTTCCCAAGTTGAGATTTTGTTTGATGATACGCCACCTTCTTTTTTCTTCATGAACACATTTGAAACTGTATCTTCTGCTTGATGAATTACCTTTATATGTGGTTGCTGGGAATTGAATTCAGGACCTTTGAAAGACAGTCCTCTTATGAACCTCACCTAACTTAGGATGCGAGTCTCACTTTAATTCTTATGAAAGTGTTTTATAACAGCCCTGTGATATGTTCTTTGTACTCTAGAGTATCTGCTTACTAGAGTATTTTCATGGTTCCCAAATAACTTTCTGTTACTGATTTCCAGTTCCACTCCATTCTGATTGGCACACATTTTAAAATGATTTTTCTTCTTTTAAGCAGAATGAGATATATTTCTTTGACTGAATACATGACCTTTTCTTATGAATGAATACAAAATGTACTACAGTTGAAAGAAATGTTCCATCGTTGGTACTTAGGTACAGTTGGTAAACACTGCAGGTTTCCACTCCATGTGCCCATTCTCAACAAGTCGTCACTTCAGAATCAAAATGCTGGTGCTAGAGGCAGGGTCAAAGGTAAGCTTCTCTCACAATGTCATCACCCCTTTATCTTCTGAGGTACTTGTGGATAAATGAAGCCACAGTTTCCAGTGTCACAGATTTGCTTCTCTTATCATGAGACCTATTCAGGAAAAGCTAAAAGAACAAAAGGCACAAAACCTGTGTATCCAGCAGCTGTTCACACAGAATTAAGTCTTTGTCAGCATAGGGACTGTGTACACAAAGAAGTCTCCACCTACACATTGGACTACGTCATAGTTAGTCACAGCATGATGAACCAATGACAGGATGGGAAGCCGTGATGATTCATTTCACTGGGAACATATGATTGATCCAGCAAATTGAGGTTCAAGAAATACCAAAATATTGGCTCTATTACTAAGGATGGGATTTTTCAACTCTTTAATCTGAGTCTAATAAACATAATGTCTGTCTCTATTCAAGTGACTAAGACTCACAACCAAATTTACAGTGTTGACAGTACAGGTGTCATCAGACTTTAAAACATGAATGTCATTTTATTTGCTGTCTGGCTTAACATTGTTGGATTTAAGTTCTTACAAGTTTTGTTTCCCTGGGAGTGGGTTTCTGGAGATTTTCACTCTGTCAAGCCAGGTGTGTGATTCTTTATTCTTGACTCTTTAATACTCAGAGATCATAAAACCTGATGCAAAAGAATGTCTTCATATCAAGTAAATCCTGGGGAAAACCTGCCAACAAGAAAAAGCATGTCCCTTCTCAGCTGCTTTTCAGGAGTCTACTCCATACATATGGCCCTTGGTACCTGAAATAATGTGGTCATCATTCATTCAGATTCTTTCCCCTTGGTTACTACCTTCTTGGTCTGTGTTTCTCAAGATTCTATGAATATAATAACAAACTGGTGATCATTTAAAAATCACTTCTTATTCAATGCACTACTTGGGACCCAGTTGTTCCATTTCTCTTCATTTTACTTGCTGATATCTGCCGGTTAATGTTATTTAGTACCAAGGATTACATCTCATCATGATCCTTGAAAGACAAATCATCTTTAAAATAAATTCACAAGGCAACATACACTGCTAATGAAGACTTAGTAATAGGAACACACTCATCTAACAATAACGAATATTGTGCTGGCAATTGTTGTAATATATTTGTTTTGTATCATAGGGTGTTTTTTTTTGTAAGAATTGAGTGAAGGAGGAATACTCATCCTTATACTCAACAACCAGCTGTAACTCAAATAGAAAAATGCCTTAAGTCAAAGCAGGGGTCTGTTTTTGTTGCTTGCCTGCTTGTCTTGACACTCTGATGAAAATTGAAATTTCCTTGTTGTTTCTGGTGCTGTAATCCTTTCAACTTGGAATAAAATCTCATAGGTCTCCAGAAATCTTCCCTCACCAAATCTCTATTGTCAGAACAGGGTTGGTGAATCATCTAGCCAGCTCTGGGGACTGAACAGAAAGGCTACTGTATTCTATTTCTCTCTGGAATGTAGATTCCTCCCTAGCATTGTCAGATAACACAGCCTACATACAGTGTAGCTATAATAAACTCCAATTATAATATATGTTTATTATATTGCAAATGGAGAGTGCACATTCATCTTCTGGCTACCCAGGTTGAAATAATCATACAAAACTATATTAATTACAACATTGTTTTGCCAACAATACAGACATATTCCTAGCTAGTTCTCATGTCTTAATTTAACCAAATTTTATTTTATATTTTATCACAAGGTTTGTGGATTACTGGCAAGGTTATGATGTTTTTCTCCTTTGGATGCTACATGGCATCTTCCTGACTCTGCCATTTAACCTCTGTCTCTGCTTAGATTTTCTGTCTTGCTATATCCTGCCCTGCTATAGGCCAAAGCAACTTCTTTCTTAACCAATGGTAATAAAACATATTCAAAGCATACAGAAGGAAATCCCACATCATGCTATGGGTTCTATTCTTCTAGAGAACCTTGATTAACAAAAACTAAAATAAGACAAACATATACAACTACTTAAAATTGCTTAATAATAAAAGAAAATAAACAAATATTTTAGTATGATATCCATTAAAAGTGTAATTTTTCAGTCTCTATGAATAAGGATGGTGAAAATATGATAATCATTTCATGATGTTGTACATATGTGATAAACATTTTTATTACTGTCAAACAGGTTTCAGAGCTTATAATAAAGCACATATCCGCATGCTCTTTTGTTTTAAATACTTTTTGTTTTTTTTTTAATTTGTCTTTTTTCTTTTTCTTTTTTCTTTCTTTTTTTTTTTTTTGATTTTTGAGACAGGGTTTCTCTGTAGTTTTTGGTGCCTGTCCTGGAAGTAGCTCTTGTAGACCAGGCTGGCCTCGAACTCACAGAGATCTGCCTGCCTCTGCCTTCCGAGTGCTGGGATTAAAGGCGTGTGCCACCACCGTCCGGCCTTGTCTTTTTTCTTAATCAGAAATCCAGGCTGTGCTGGAGCTAATACTAAATACTATTAGTTCTGAGAATGTCTCTCAGTATGTCAGTATGTAAGGAAGAAAGGGAGGAAGGGAGGAAGAGGGAAAGCAAGGAAGAAAGGGGAAAGCAAGGGAGGGAGGGACAGAGAAAGGAAGTAAAAGAGAAAAGATGGAAGAAAGGAAGGAAGGAACTAAAAAAGAAGTAGGAAGAGAGGAAGGAGGAAAGAGAGAGAGGGCAAGAGGGAAAGACAGCTACTGAGGAGTCCTTGTCGTGTTAAAGACACAGTAGGTCCAATAATGGGAGCCCCACACTCCTAGTCAACGAATAAAATAGAATACATAACTGGGTTATTTTCTTTGACCAGAATAAAGACATAAGGCAAAGCTTTGCTCTTATCTGAGCCCAGGGTTTTCTTGCAATTTTATTGAAGCAAGTTATAGAAACTATATCTTGTATGAACTAAGCAAAATGAGTCCATTATCAGAACTCAGTATATATATATATATATATATATATATATATATATATATATGTGTGTGTGTGTGTGTGTGTGTGTGTGTGTGTGTGTATCTGTGTGTATACATATACATGGATAATTATATAGTTATTTATTTTTAATTTGCTAGTAAATTTACAATAAGAGCATAAAGTTGTACACTGTTATGGAACTGGATAAAGGCCTCAGTAGTGAGCAATCTTTACTTATTTTGGTGAGGTCCAGCATTCAGTTCTCAACAGCCAGATGTGCTGGCTCACAATTTTTTTTGAATATAGAAAGTCTGAGACCTTTTTATGGTATCCTTGGGTACTTGAAATATTATGAACATGTCTAACCTGCCCCTACACATACACACAAACACATAAGTAAAAATGAATCTTAAAAAAATTATAGATTTTTTTATTATTATATTTACATGTTTCACACATAATCTTCTGGCAATAATGGAAAATATAATTGTTCTTGTTCTATTTTGAATTTAGAAAATTGGAAATTCAATCAAAATTACTATCCATAATAATGAAAATGTTACTGGTAGATTAACAGTATTTAAACAATTTTCAGATCATGTAAGTCAATACAAATTCACACTTTGCAATCAACAAATTATAATTTCTAAATTTTTACTTACACACCAAAAGTGGACATTAAAAGATTACACTTAACTTATTTCTCTTTTTTAAGTGCCAGTACATTATGGAAAAATCTCTGAATGAGTTATTATATGAAGGTGGAAATTTTTAAAATGCAAAAGTTTTTAACACAAAATATCAATTTATAAATTTTCACATTAACTTCATCTTCATATTTGTCTAACAACAATGCCATAATTGAATTCAGTATGTTTTGAAGACAAAACTGTTATTGTAACTAATGCCTTTCATTTGAAATAAGAACATTCTTGATTTTTAAACAACTTAGAAATTTAAAGTAATGGCAAACCCTACACCTATATTATTCTTTACAGGATATAGAAACAATGATTTAAAAATAAGAGACTTCTTATTTGTAAAATATTGAAGATTTTTGTTGACATAAAATATATTTTCATAGCTAAACATTCTATATTGTACTTTTCAATGATATATAATTTAAATATTATTAATTCCCAGAGAAGCTCAATGTTATTAATTGATATACAATATGAATAACTATTGGCCCTATGTATGTCTTATGACAATTATGTAGATCTTACTGTGAAATTATTTACCTTATTATTTCTTAATTATTTGTATATTAGGGTCTTAAAATGTCTTTAATTCTTTCTTTGCTCAGGAAATTAACATATGTATTATTTAGACTTATGATATAGTCAATATATGATTATTTGTTCCATTAGGAATTAAAAGGTATACAACAACTTCAGGTATAAATACAGGTATGCACAGAAATAAATATTCCTTTGAATAATTCAAACTATAATCTTCCTCGCATTCATGACAAACCATAAACAGATGTCATAAATTAAAAATGTTTTATCATTCTCTAAAACATTGGGAAGACATATTTTTCAAGATTTCAGAAGGACAGCTAATTTTCTCCCTAATTATACAGGTAAATTCACCAGAAGTGTCTTTTCTTATAAATACTGTGCTAAATTTATGTAATTATTTTTACATCTTTCCCATGGCAATCATGTAAGATATCAAGGAAAGTCATTTTCTTTGAACTTTAGAAATACTAAATAGTATTTCTATAGTGTTTTTTCTAAAAGGAAAATTTCACTATTTCATTAACAAAACTAATACCTCGCCCTGCTTAATCTACAAACACGTCATTAAAACAATGTCTTCTAATAGCTTTGCTTGGTGATTGTCAAATATATTCACATTGTAAAGTAAATAGTATACATCTGGTGCGTAATTAAAATGTTTCTAGTCGTTGGGCTATTTTAAGATGCCTATTTCTTTAGTTGACTCAAGTTTCTGTTTGTAATCTCATTCGATCAGTCTTTTGCTGCCTGGCACTCATTACTTTGAAAGTAATATAGATGTTTCATTAAAGGTATCCATCCAGGAAAATTGAAGTTGGAAAAAACTCCTGGATGTGTTAGCTAACTGCAGAAACTTCTCTATAAATGAAAACCTACAGCACTCGGTCTCCAGCAAACAATAGAAAAATGTGGAGAAGCTTCATCCACTTAATCTCATTATATTTTGCAAGTTCTTGGGATAGACAGGGTACCGTGACATCAGAATTATGGGACATGAGAAGGATCACTTACAACAATTATATAGTGAATGTGCTATCAGTGAAATATGACTACATACACATATCCAAATGCATGCATCTCTAGATTACTAAAATTCTAATAAGATAAGAACACTTCTACTCTTAAAAGATTTTTGTTTTGTATTTTTTTGATTTTTGTTTTGTATCATTTAAATGCTACATGAACTGTACATTTTGTAAAATAACAAAAATAAAAGAGAGATTTCCACCCTAGTCTGCCATTCCTTTGTAAATATAAATGAATGACACAAAGCAACAGACATTTGGGACATCATTTGGCTTGTGCGGCTCCCTCTCATGAGCTGGAAGACAATGAACATCTTGCTCTGCTGATTGAGAGTTTCATAGCGTGAGTCCCTGTTAGCTCACTCAGAAAACACAGCTGTGCCTGCTACCTCTGAATGTTCACCTTAAAAAGATGCATTTTTAACAGTCATTGTCCTCATTGGAATTCAGTGATTCAGTGTTACTTGATAAAAGCAAACAACGCCTAGGATTGCTAGTTAGAAAAAGGCCACATTACCATAGAGAAAACAAATGTTTTGGCACAGATGTCTACATACTTGGAGACTGCTCTAACACATGGTATTTCTGCAAATTTCCCTGTAAATAAATGGGACCCTGTGTACACCGTAGATTTTGGATATTTCTCACGTTAAAACACAAGCATCAGTATTTAGATATTTAGCAGATTTTAACATGTTTCAATAGTCTATCCAATATTTTCATGCTTCTGTTAGATGATGACATTTATCTTCTATACTTTTGGAAGCATATGATACACTTCAACTAAAATATGTTGCGTTTTTAAAATGATGAATCTGTAAAGAGCAAGACTTGAAGAAAAGAGAAATTCATAAACATTCTGCTATCAGTGGAAAAATGCCATTGAGTTCTTCATTTGGCTGTTATTATTTTCAGTTCTGAGGGTCAAATATATGACCTTGTGCATGCTAGGTCAGCACTAGCACTGAGCTACAGTTTCATACATTATCTCTCTTAAAAATAAAAGTTTCTAAACTACATCCCAAGGCGTATAAGTTTTTATTATGAAAAACTGAGATGAAATTTAGCCAAAAGATTTATCTTTAGCTTTATGTATTAAATAATTGTACAATAACAAGCGTGTTTGCTACACTGCACATGTGGAGGTCAGCAGAAAGGGAGCCACAATTGGATTCCTCCTTATACCACCAGGAATTATCGGAATTCCTGGTAATTGCCATCACATACTGAGTCATTTCATAAATTATTAAACCCCCCTTTGCACTCATAAAATAAAATAAAATAAAATAAAAATAAAAAAAATATGTACTAACACGAGGCACTGATCTAATTTGCATGGGACATCTTTAGGAAATTTTATTCCATGATAATAGAAAAGAAAATAGTGATCTTCTGAATTTGGTTATATATGACTAGTAGCTGCTTAAGTTAATAATAAACAAGCCACAATCCATAAAACCAAGGTAAGTAGGTAAAAAGGAACCAGATATATGTCATTAGGGCAGAGCAAAAGAATAGATATCTATGGATAAATGGGCTTGATAGAATGGACAAATGCGGAGGGGGACTAAAGAAAGGGTAGTAGGAGGGAATACAGGAAGAGACAGCTAAAATTAGAGGGCATTTGCTTGTAGAAATGGAAAATTAAAACAGTACAAACTTACTAAGCTATATACATATACAAGGGCTATGTGAATGATATCAAACAGTGTGGGAGTACCAACTGGATAGCTGTAATCACCAAACAAAGCTTCCAGTACAAGGATTGGGTCTCATCTAATTGAGCTGTTGGCCTACAGAAATCCTCCAACAATCTAGGCTGCTACCAAGAATATAGGCTGCTCTGCACAAAGTGAACAAGAAGATTCCACTGCTGTAAGCCACACCTATAAAGATTATTAAAATTAGAGATGTTGAATAGATGCTTATAGAGAGCCTCACATCTATGATCCAGCGTCTTTGGCACAGAAACTGACTCTTCATACTTTGAAAAGAGAAAAACACCAAGCCAGTCACAAAGTCTTTGTCTACAATTGTGTTCTGCCTTCCAGATATGCTAATGCAATGGTTGGACAGAAATTGTGGAAATAACTGACTTACATTCCACTTCATGAGATGGAACATATACTTGATGATTTTAGTAAGCAAGAACCTGAGATGAGATAACTCAGGGCCCTAAACTAGAGTCAAATAATACTGGTCTGAAACAAAAGATAAAATACAGTGGTGAAATAACTTCAAATGATTTTCTGTTCCATTGATAGATCAGTGCCTTGTTGAGCCATCCTCAGAGGAGCTTCCTCTTGCAGCAGATGGGAATAAATAGAGAGAAACACAGTCAGACATTATTCAGAGAGTGAGAGACCTCGGAACACTTAGCCCTAAATGGGATATCACACTCTAGTCCCTTCCCTTAGAACTTAGAGAATGCTTGAAAGAGTGTAAGAGTCAGAGAGGATGGAGGAATCCAAAAAGACATGGTTCTCTAAATAGACATTAGCAAAGTTCATATGAACTCACAGAGACTGAAGCCACGTAACAGGGCCTACACCTGTTTTATCAAGTCCTCTGCATATATGTTATGACTTTGAATTTAGTGGTGTTTATGGTATTCTGGAGTATAAGAATGAGTGGTTCTCTGATTCTTATGTCTTCTTTTGGACTCTTTATGTCTTCTGTCAGCTTGTCTTGCTCAACTTTGATTCGATAATTTTTATCTTTTTTTCTTTATTGTTATTATTATTATTAATTTATAAAAATTTCCACTTCCTTCCCTCCTCCCAATACCCTCCCTTATTTTATCTTTTATTTTATTTTGTGATGAATAAATGATGAAAGAATGAAAACCTAGGGTAAAGGTGAACAATTGGACTGTCCTGTATCTGCATAATAATGACAATACTTTCAGAATTCCACGATCATTTGAAAGTTCCTTAAGTGTAAGTCATAATAATGGAATTAATGAACACATTATAAGTTTTCACATCATATTGTGTTTCCTGTCTACTTATATTTACTTGTTTTAAATACATTTCCTTGGTATCTTGTGCTTTAGGTATCAATTATGACTCTTCTAGAAGGAATTAGCTAAAATTATTACATTGAAAAGAAAGTCAAGAAAAAATTGCTGTCAGTAAAGTTAACTTGTATAAATAAAGAGAACTCTGGCAAATTACTTGCATAAAGGCTAGGAACTCTATTATCCAAATATGTTGTGTAAAGATAAAAGGTTATATAGCTATATCTAGATAGAAAACACAAGGAAAATGGCAAAATGGACATAAAGACAAAATAATAATTAACTCAAGTTCCTCACCCTTTTGATCGAGAAGGTTTTGCTAGTTGGAAGTTGAATATGAAGACAATATTGGTTAAGAATTGTAAGTGTATGTTTCCTTAGGCACACAATAGATTCTAGATTTCAGCAGTTCTTGGATCCTCACAATAACAGTAGAACCTGGATTCACTGTATAATAAATTATTATTTATCTGGCACATTTAAAGGAATATTTAAAATCCTATACTGTTAGATGAAATTCATCTGTAGATGAGAAAAAGATTTTAGAAAGCTGATGTTGAATTCTTATCTATTTTCCAAAAAGCTGTATCAAATAGCAAAGCCACACTTTAAATAAGTTAGTGTAGTTAAAATACAAAGCACTCTATAATCATTAAAATTACCATTTACTCAAAGAAACTATCCAAATAAATCACTATGTGTGAGATTTCACAGCTTACTAAACAACAGTATTTTGGATCCATATATAGAGCTACATTTCTTACAATTAACTTACTATCAAAAATGGTCACAGGGAGAATGTTCTTCAACATTAGACCTTCACACAAAACAATTGAAATTGAATGCAGTCCTAACATCCAAATCACTTTCATGCTGCAAATATGACATTGTTTTTGTAATCCACGGATCAAGAATTTATAGGTGATAGGGTTACCACAGTTGTCAAAATATATTGTTCTCAATTACTTATTTGAAACCTGTTCTTGGGTACAGATGTCAAACAAGAAGATATCTGAAGGACATTTTTCAATTATTTTTGACATTAAATGCTTTAGAATTTACCAACCAAGCAAAGCATAGAAGTGTTTACCCCCATCAGAACCAAGGATTACATAATAGGAAACTAACACTGCAATTTGTGATTAATCTAAAAAGCTTTGTGAAGGTGATTGAGGGTTGAGGGTGTAGTGAGAATTCTTGTGCTGAAGAGGGATGTTAACTTTTAAGAGCTTGATGAAAATAGTTGAAGTGCTCTTGAAATATCACACTGAGAAATTAACTTTCGTACCTGTTAAAAAAAATGTACAGTCTCCTGGCTTGAAGAAGATAGAGACGAGAACTTGAAAGATCTGAGTAAAAGGCTAGGTGGTCTCTACTTTGAAGGAATGGATGGGCTGTGCTATAAAATGCTAAGCGTGTGTTTATATAACACACCAGACAATTCAATTTTGTATTTTCATTTCTTCTTTGTATTTCTATGTGTATATGTCCATGTGCACATAACATGGCATGTTTGCTGAGGCTGAACACCTTGCAGTAATGACCTGGCTTGGCTGCCAGTTGCTTTACCCACTGAGCTGTCTTATCGTTCCAAACAATGCATTAAATAATATTGCCTAGTTTCTCTACTGTGACCACTCAGTAAGAAGGATGCATCTGTGAAGAATTAGAAGAATGACAGATTTATTGTCAGAAATACCTATGATAGGATAAGGGAGAGCGGCAGCAGGAGTAGGTGACTCTCCTATTCTGACTGCAATGCTGGCTTGCTATTATGCATAAAGACAGAGACCCACACTGGAGCACTGGACTGAGCTCCCAACGTCCAAATGAGGAGCAGAGGGAGGGAGAACATTAGCAAAGAAGTCACGACCGCGAGGGGTGTGTCCACTCACTGAGTTGGTGGGACTGATCTAATGGGAGCTCACCAAGGCCAGTTGGACTGGGACTGATGGAGCATGTGATCAAACAGGACTCTTGAAAGTGGCTGAAAATGAAGGCTGACTGTCAATGAAGCCAAGGACAATGACACTGGGTTTTGATTCTGCTGCATGGACTGACTTTGTGGGAGCCTGGTTTGTTTGGATGCTCACCTTCCTAGACCTGGATAAAGGGGGGAGGACCTTGGACTTCCCATGGGGCAGGAAACCCTGAGTGCTCTTAGGACTGGAGTGGGAGGGGGGAAGGGAAGGGAAAACAAAGGTGGGGTGGTGGAGGTGGAAATTTTGAATAAATAAATAAATTTAATTTTTTTTAAAAAAAGAATAGAAAGACAAGGGTTAAAGATCATGAGCAAAGAGACTTAGAGTCTGGAACTTTCTCCACAGTTAGTGTAGAACATCTGAGTGGAGACTCACCTAGAATTTCACAGGCATAATACATAGGTTGGAAATGAAAGCTATGCCCACTACTTTGCTATATTCATACAAATGTTCAGAGCAATCTGTAAATGCATCATTTTAGTAAGAACCTGGCAGAAAATTTTGAAAATACCTAATAGAGGCTGTAAGGTAAGTACTTTGAACACTGGAGCCTGTTCTCATCACTGTCTTACTTATAGGACGACCACAACAAAACATTAGACGTGTAAATGGTATGAATAAAACCAAATTTTCATATTTCAATAGTTTTTTTCTCCAAGTTTTGTGCATCTTCATGAAACATGATGATCACAGGAGTGACAGACCTTCGGGAACATATGTCAGTTTAATGTGTTCTGGTCATTTGACTAATTTGTGCTTTATAACATTTGTGGACCAACTCCATCAATTAATGATGCTTTCTTACTCAGTACTTTTTCTCTCCTGGCCATCAGCTTCCTCAGGATTGGTGTCATCACATTTGATAGATTAGTAATGGTTAATAATAGAAACTAACGCACTTTTAGGGGGCTTGTGGTCCTTTATTTTTATTAACATATGCCCTTCTACAAAATGATGTTTCCTTAAATGTTAATGTAAGAATGTCATGATTATATACAATGATAATTCTTATATTTAACTTTCATCCTCCATTTTCCACTACCATGCATTACGCTTCCCTCACAACTTTATAACTTTTCTTTAAATACTTTTATTGCCACGAAACCCAATGGATTCTAACCATTTGTTCCTTGGTAGGGAGCATTACACCGCAGTGTGAATTCCCTGTCTTCCAGCAACTATTCATTCAAAATAGCTCCACAAAAAGGGATGGAGCATAGGGGTCATCTGTACCATCTATACTAGAATTTTTGACAACTTGATCTTGTGTAGGTCTTGTACAGGTTTATGCGTGAGGTAAACTTGTAGTCTATGAGACAACATATCATAGCATCTCACCCCTGCTTGCTCCAACTCCTATGGTCTTTCTGCTTACTTTTCTTCATTTTATTCCTTAAACCTTGACAGGGGTGTAATATAGATGTCTCACTTAGGGAAATGGTCAACATCCTTAGTTTTCAGAGATATGCAAATCAAAACAATTCTGAGATTCCATTTTACACTTGTATAAATGGCAAAGATCAAAAACAACGATGACAAGTTATGCTGGAGAGGTTGTGGGGTATAGGGGAAAATTCTTGCGTTGCTGGTGGGAATGCAGGCTGGTACAACATTTGGATGTCAGTGTGGCAATTTTTCAGGAAATTAGGAAGCAACCTTCTTCAAGACCCAGTAATACCACTTTTGGGTATATATCCAAAGGATGTCCAAACGTGCCACAAAGAAATGTGCTCAACTATGTTCATTGTTGCATTGTTTGTCATAGCCACAACCTGGAAACAACCTAAATGCCCCTCAAACAAAGAATGTATAAGGAAAATGTGGTACATTTACACAATGGAGTTCTACGCAGTAGAAAAAAAATAATGACATCTTGAAATTTGCAGGAAAATGGATGGAGCTAGAAAACATCATTTTGAGTGAGGTAACCCAAACTCAGAAAGACAATTATCACATGTACTCACTCATAAGTGGTTTTTAAACATAAAGCAAAGAAAACCAGCCCACAAATCACAATCTCAGAGAAACTAGACAACAATGAGGACCTTAAGGGAAATATACATAGATCTAATCTAATATGGGAAGTTGTAAAAAAGACAAGATGTCCTGAGTAAATTGGGAGCATGACTACCTTGGGAGAGGGTTAAAGGCGGTAGAAGAGGCAGGAAGGGGAGCAGAGAAAATGTAGAGCTCAATAAAAATCAAATAAAAATATAGATGTCTCATTTAGGACTGAGCACTCAATCACTTATTCTAAACACTTTAGCCAGTTATTAATCTGTCTTTGATAGTTGTCCTTTACAAAAAGAAGCTTCTCAAATCATCAAAGAGAAGTTTGAGTCTGTGGTTAGAACCATAAAAATTTAGAAGGGAAATTGACAGCATCACCATTTTGCAAATTAACAAAAACAAATTATACTCTATACTCTAAGGTCTATGACTTCTGTTGTCATGGAATTTTGATAAATAATTCTTCACCAAGAATGAAATTTCGATTTGTGTAGCAGGCATCTACTCAAAGAGAAAACACTCAATTGTTTTAAAAACAACATTATCAGTATTGCAAAATTATGCCTATCATTTTTGGCAGGGTGGTATTGTAACAAGCATAGCCCATCACAGGTTAATCCTATTGATGTGTTTTCTACCCAAGGAACCTGTATTGTACCTTTGGGTACTATAAAAGCTATTGAGTTGGAATCTTTTCAGTTGCTTTGAGATTGATGTCTGTTTGTCCTTAAGCCAGTGTGTGATATCATCAGCAATTGAGTCTTTCACACAGTTATAGGAGATAACCAATGACAGTATCCTATGCTGTTTGTGACTCTGGGGAACCAATAAAGAATAACTTTGTGGGAGATATCTCATGCTTTATTATAAAGTTTCCGTGTAATAACTCATACCGTCTGGGAGCTGCATTGTCTATTCATGCAGTGTCATTCTGTTCAAATACTCTAAAATTGTACTTGCATTTTAAAATTAGCTTAATAAGCATTGGGTTTCTATGAAACTCTTTGAACCTCTCTTGGGTTTGATGTAGGCACATGCTATTCCCAACTCTCCCATGTAGCCCACCACACCGATGTTTAATCCTTTAAGCCTCAGTATTTTCCAACTTTTTTCTTTTCACAAATCTCTTCTTATTACTTTTCACTCCCCTACACGCTCACTCACACAAAGTTGGGTTTCAAGATAATAATCCTCCATACATATTTTCAAATTCTTTTCTTGCTGCCCTTAACCCACTCCCTTGTTTAAAATTCTCACATTCCTCTCTGGTAATGTCTTTTCACCACTAGTGTTCTCACCACTTTCATTTCACCTAAATTATATTAACTCTCTGTTCTTTATCTCCCCCTAATGATCCCATATATTTTTCTGACTTCATGCTGTAAATTCATAAAAGGAAAGACTTTAAGTGAGTGTCTACATATGAGAACATAAGGCATTTTTTTATGAGGGCTTCTGTTAACTCTTTCTAACTTTTACACTTCCATCCATTCACCTGTGAATCTCATTATGCCATTTTCTTTACATATTTTTAATATTTATTGTGGATGCTGCCACATTCTTCTTAACCACTCATATGCTCTCCTAGTTACAATGAATCGGGCAGCAATGAGCAGGGACTTGCAAGTGTCTCTGTTGGGGGATATAATGGCTGTTGAATATTTTTCCAGGAATGGCATAACTGGGTCATACAAAATTTCTGTTTCTAGTTTTTAGAAAACACTTCAGAATTATTTCCAAAGTGACTACACTAGTTTTCAAGCACCATGAAAAATTTCCTCTTGAAATTTGTGAAGAGTTGAGAGATAAGTATTTAGCATTTTCATTCTATATTTTAAAGAAGTTTTTACACAGGTGCTTGTTTATGATGGTGACTTTTATATCAGGGTATAATTTTGGAATTTGCATTAAGATTAGATAACTGTAATTGCATGACCTTATATTTATGACGTCTACTGTATTCCATTGTGCCAGTGTCAAGATGTTTTTATTTTTATGGCTCTGGAGTATAATTTGTGATCAGTTATAGTGATATTTTCTGAAATGTTCATGACTACTCTGTCTATCATGGTTATTTGGTGTTTGAATTTTGACTGGAATTGTATTGAATTCACAGGAAGATTTGTCTAGAAAGAGCTTTTCTATCTAACTGACCTGGATGTCCTGGAACTCACTCTTTCAAGAAAGGTGGCCTAGCACTTACAGAAATCCACCTGCTTGTATTAAAGGCAAGCACTACTGAACCCAACTCCATAGACAGTTTTGATAGGAATGTTATGTGTTTAATATTAACTGCTGTAGTCTTTGAGCACGATAGAAAGACATTTGTGTTTCTGTCTTCTAGTACCTTCTTCCATTACCCTTCAGCATCTAAAACATTTTCATTGTGGTAATTTTTGAATCCTTGATTTGTTTTATCCCTTAGTACTTGATGGGGGAGCTATTACAAATGTATTGTTCCATTTTTTTCTTTTTCTATGTTTGTCTCTGGTATATAAAAAGGTTACTGATAGTCTTATGTTATTGCCATTATAATTTGATTAAATTATTTATGAAATCTAAGATGAATAAATCTTATTTTGAGAAATCTTAATTGTCTCATATATAAAACTTATATGTCTGCTTTTGTTATATTTTTTCTGAAGCACCAGAACCTATATTAAACTTACTTGTACTTAAAGCTTCTTTCTGAATTTTACTTTAATAAAAGCTAAGTAATATCCTATATAATTTAGCTGGTTAGGAGTATACAGTTTGCTGTGAAATATGTCAATATTTTTGGCACTATTTAAAATTTCTGTCTTATTATGATAGTTTGGTACATATAAAAATTTCAAAACATTGAATAATTTTTTAATAATCTAATTTATGAGATTGGCATAGTAAGGCAATCTGGAATCCCATAACTTGTGAAGTTGAGAATAAAGAATTACTGGCTCCATGCTAGAGTTATATATGAAGACATCATCTTTCAAAATCAATCAGTCAAGAAGCTCTGGATTTGTATTTGTATAGAAAACCTTTGAGAAAAAAAGCTTGTATTTGTTTAAGTGTCTTTGGCAACTTTGAATATCTCGGTGTTAGTGACATTTTGTGACAGAATACAGTTAAACTTCAGAGTGTCTCGTTCTAAGACTTCTGTCTGCTTTCCCAATCAGCCCATCTTTTCCTGTTCCACACCCCGTACTGTAACCCATAGTGACCTTAAAAAGCAAAATACAACACAGTTGAATGTGTGCTATTCTGTGTGGCTTATATGTTAACGCATAGCTTCAATCTTTCTTTCCTAGGCAAAGCAATGCACAATCTTTAAACATTGGCTAAACAATTATTACACAATTTGCTACATAGTCTCTACTGTTCTTTTAGATCCCACCGGAGATTTCTGTACACTTATCTCTTAGATTTTAAGAACAAAAAATGAAGACTTATTTTGTTATTTACAAAAATAGTTTAATTAAAATGGTAAATATACCATATCCCACAAAGTAAAATCCAGTCTTTTTTAATCTAGAGATGAAAACTTGCAAATTCACCTCATAAAATTCTCATCATTTATTCTGTTATAATTCTAAACAACTCTTCGATACCTATAAAATTAGCTGCACAAAATTAATGTTATACATTCTAAAGTGCTTATTAGGTTATTTAGAAATGTTGAATCAATGACATTTTAATTGCTTCATGATGAAATGATTAAACATATTATTGAATGATTGATATCCAAATTCCCTTTTTTGCTCTAAAAGGATCAGTTTTATACTCTTCGACTAAATGATTTGTATGATCATTTCTGATCTTCTACACTTACATATCTATATTGCAATACCCTTGGGAAAGTTAGAAGTGTTTTAGTTATTATATGAAAATAAGTTTTCCAGCTATGACATTCCATACAGTAGTCAGTAAAAATTTCTGTGAGCAAAATAATCTTAATATAAAGCAAAAACTCTTGAATATATATTTCTGTTCATCTATCTAGTTATAACTTATATACCTTTCACTTCTCTTTCCTTTTCCATCAGAAGAGAGAAACAGACAGATGAGTAGACTGGAAAGCAGATGCTCCCACAAGCATTATGCAGAGAAAAAGAATGTCTCACAGTACATAACAGCAAAAGAATGTATGCTTTGCCATTTTACTTCGTTTGATATATTTAATCATCTTATTGTCTGATAAGACATGATCATGAATCTAACAAAGTGAATTTTGAGACTTAACTAATTATGAGAAAATAAGATATACTGAAGCTGTTGTTTAAACGTCAGAATCGATGAAAGATCCACTATCTACAAACAAGAAGTCATATTTCACAGTTACACCGCAATTACCCTGTTATTTCACAGCTGCCAAAAGACATAGTCTTGAAATATGACTTTTTGAGGCACATACTCAAAAACCTTTCTCAACATTTTGCCAGAGAATGTTTCAGAGACCCAAGCACACTATCTTTAGAAAAATCTAAATCAAAAGAAAAAGCGACATCAAAATTTGCTATGTGACTTTCAGTAGAATTTCATATATTCCTTAATTAATATGTCATGTGAATCTAGTGGCTTTTTATACATATGGGAAATTTAGGAAGTTATAGCCATTTAATTTAATAAAAAATAAAGGTTTGATTAAAACAAGAAAAAGTTAACAGTAGTATGGATTAGCTCAGGAAACTTTATTAAGCTCAATTGTTTGGAAAAATGTGAGAAACAAATAGAAATATAACATCAAAAGTGAGGAAAGTGGGCCAAGGGAATATAAAAGCAGAAGTAAACAAAATGCCAGCTAATCCTTTACATTGAAAACTATGAACTATAATTGAGTTTTTAACTTTCTATTAAGCAAGTAAAAGAGTATATTTAGATATTTATTGGACCCATGATTTAACATATAGCATGGCACGGTACCATACATCCTTAATCCCAGCACTTAGAAAATAGAGAGAAGAAGGGCAGAACTTTAAATCTGGCATCAACCAGAGAGAAAATCAAAATCCAGACTGTACTGTATGAGACCATGTCTCAATAAAAGAAAAATCGAAATTGAAACAGAGTAAAGGGCATGAAATGCTTCCTGGCTTTTAACGTCAATAGGAAAAATCATGAGAGGTTGTCACTTGGTACCAAGTTGACACATACTAGTTGACCTATCTATTGAAAGATCACACAAGAATTTTTCTGTGAGATAATGCTTTTGTACATTGTAAAGATTTGTCATTTAAATATATTTAATAAAACAATAATTTTCCAGGAGCCAGGTAGGAAGTGTAGGCTGAAGGACAAGACTAGTAGAATTCTGGGAAGAGAAAAGGGAGCCAGTCACCAGGCAAATGCACAAGAAACAAGGTAAGAACACTTTACTAAGATAAGGTACCAAGCCACGTGGGTAAATAGAGGCAAGAATTATGGGTTACTTTTTTTTAAGTTGTAAGAGCTGGTTAATAATAAGCCTGAAATAATAGGCCAAACAGTTTATAATTAATATAACCCTCTGTGTGTTTCTTTGGGACTGAATGACTGTGGGATTGTGTGAAATAGAAACTTCCATTTGCAGTATTTCTCAAAAAATCACTACAGGAAAACAAAATTCGTGTGTTTTTTTTCTAACTACATTTAAAATATCTGTTTTAAGACATAAAATCAAGGTATTTTGTTATTTGACATTTAACATTGGTAAATATGTGGGCAAAACAGCAGTTATTATTTGTTACCTTAACAAACTTAAATATGATGAAGAATAATTAATTAAACTGTGTGATACATGCCTGTGACAATCTCCATGAATGATATTTTTAAATGACTTTCTATGTTAAAATTGTTTATTTTTAATTGTGTGGCAATTTGAATTGGTTCTAGATATATAGTAGTCAATGTGTGGCAAAGGAAAAACAAACAAAAGAAAAATATCTAAAAAGTTCTGTGGTTTAGTATCACTTGCTTAAGAGTAAATGATATTAAAGAAATATAAGCTGGAATGTATTCATATATTCAGACTATAAAATTAATTGGAAAAGAATAAATATCAGCATAATGAATTAAGTTAGGGCTGGTTAAATATTAATGTTTGTTCAAAGAAATTCCCTGGACAGCAGAGGAGAGGATGCCTGAACCGGCCTTGGCCCATAACCATACTGATGAATATTTTGCATGTCACCATAGAACCTTCATCTGGCGATGGATGGAGATAGAGACAGAGACCCACATTGGGACACTGGACTTAACTCCCTAGGTCCAAATGAGAAGCAGAAGGAGGGAGAACGTGAGCAAGGAAGGCAGGATCAGAGGGAACCTTCACCCGACGATGGATGGAGATAGAGATGGCAACCTACATTGCAGCACTGGACTGAGCCCCCAAGGTTCAAATGAGGAGCAGAAGGAGGGAGAACATGAACAAGAAAAGCAGGACCGTGAGGAGTGTGTTCACCCACTGATATAAGGGGACTGATCGAATGAGAGTTCACCAAGGCCAGCTGGACTGGGACTGAACGAGCATGTGATCAAACCGGATTCTCTGAAAGTGGCTGGCACGGGGACTATCTGAGAAGCCATTGATAATGGCACTAGGACTTGTTTCCTCTGTATGTACTGGATTTTGGGGATCCAGTCTGTTTGGATGCTCACCTTCCTAGACCTGGAGGGAGGGGGGAGGAACTTGAACTTCCCACAGGGCAGGAAACCCTGACTGCTCTCAGGGCTGGAGAGGGAGTGGGGGGAGTGGGAGGGTTTTGGGAGGAGGGGCAGAAATGGAAACTTTTATAAATTAATAAAAAAATTAAAAAATAAAAGGAGAAAAAGAAATATATATATATAAATTATTTTAAAAGTACTGGCAAGTTTTCTAGACTGCCTCTTAGCAGGTTTGTCAAAGACAACCGCTAGTGGCATTTTCCTGAACCTCAAGATATATTTTTTGTAATATTAACAGTTGAAGCCTTTTAATGCATAGAACATGCCATTCCAATTATATAGTTTCCAGGCCCATCAAAAACCATTACAATTTTATAATCTTCTACCTCTTCAAAATTAATCACTTATAATAATCTTCAGTCTGTGATAGTTGTTGAAGTCTTATTAATTGTTTTGTGTCTTTTGATGTTTGGCTTTGGATATCTATTTTATCTTATTGATTAGGACACATCCTTTGCTTTGTACCTAAAGTATCTAGAATTTTGTATTATTGGAAATTATATTATTTGGAATACTGGTGTTACATATAGTTAATTGTGTATATTTACTATGTTGTAATAGTGTACTCTGCTAAAGGAAGCGTTTATGTCCACTTGTGAAAGAAAAGCGAAAATAGGGCTTGGTATGGGAAAGTGTAGTCAATCAAAATTCAGTCTGGTATTTCTTTTAAAAAAATCATACTATTTCATAATAAGTCCTTTAGTTGTACATTGCTAAAAATACATTATGGCTGATTATAACAACACTAGAGGTTTGAGTGTACTTATGACAAACCCCACAGAAATAAGGTGACATTCCATAGGTTAGACAGAATACATTAACACATTGTCTCCAATCTATCAGCTTCTTTAGTTGACACATTTTATACCAGCTTTCCAGTGGGTGAAGAATAAGGTGTGGTTATAACCAAGCTATCAATTATGTGTCCTCAGTACTACATCAATTTGGAGTTAAAGAGAAGATAGTTCTGCTTCAAGTTCAATTACTGAATACTTTGCTTTGAAATATTATCAAAATAAGAGGAAGGAAACCTATAAACATGCTTCTGTATTACCCCTAGATTATGCCATGTATAAAGGGACTGTTCACATTAACTAATAAGCATTTAATAAATTTAGTAGTTGATTAAAGTATGATAACCATGAATCTTAACAAGAAATGTAATCAGAGGACACGGTTTGAATTCTGCCATTTCAGTACATCCAAGCTGAATGGATCTTAGTGAGAATGACGCAAAATACCACATAATTCCCTTCCGTTGACAGGAAAATCCAACAGCCAAAGAAGTTCATTACTCATCACCCATCATTGTCCTGAGACCTTCAGCCTCACACTGTTTAAAGGGGCAACTATCCTGAAGTGCGTGAACATTTTATCAAATAATACCAATAGTTCGCAACAAGTCATGTTGACCTTAGTTTGAACAGAGATGGAAAAATCACAGAACAAAACATGCTCTAAAGAACACTTATGAGATGTTCTGTCATTTGGTAAAACTATATAAAAAAGAAAAAAAAAAACATATAACAAAACTGAAAGAAGAAAATGCTCAGAAATATCAAAGCTCTGTTGGAGGGAGGACGCTTGTTGGTTTCTGGCTACCCGGCTAGTTTAGCCCTGAAATAATCACACAGATATTGTATTAATTAAATAACTGCTTTGCCCATTAGATATAGCTTCTTATTGACTAACTCTTATATTAATTTAACCCATTTCTATTAATCTGTACATTGTTAAATATGGAACTACAGAATCCTGAAGGAATAAACTTTCTAAAACAAAAACATAGAAAACGTTTATAAACATAGCAGCATTTAAAATTTATGGTTTATTATAACCAAAATTGAATATAAGATGTTATTTCTGGATAAATCACAGGAGAATAATTCATAAACATAAAAATTATTAAGTTACAAAAACAATATAGTAATTGTTGTGTAATTCTACCATTTAAACATATTATTTACATTAATCTTCAAGACCAACATCCTGTAACATAATTTGAAAATGTTTAAAATTTTAAAAGCACGCTATAGTCTGTAGAACCCAGAATTTATGTATAAAGGATGGATCTGGAAGGAGAGGACATATAGATCACTCTAGAAATGGGAAATAGAATAAATATTCATTGATGAATTGGGATATGTTGGAGGGCTGGAATGGGAGGATCATATAGAGATGTGGGGCAAAGAGCGAACAAGGGAAATAGGAGTATAGGGAGAGACAGATAAAATTAAGGACCATCTGAGGGGTAGTATGGATATCAAATAAAATTCAAATTTCCAAAAATATATATAAATATTAAGGCCATCTAATAATATCAGCAAAAGCTGAGGAAGACAAAGCCACAACAAAAAATCTCATGCCAACACGTGAAACTTCCAATACCCAGGAATGGGTTAAATCTAGTTGAGAAGCTAGCTAAAAGAATCCAGGGAGAATTCGTAAACAACCCAAGCTGTTGCCAGGGTTAGAGTTTGATTGCAGTGACTAACAGTGAGGCCTCATTGAGGAAGACAACACCTAGATAGTTCACTGAACACTGAGAAGTCAAGCTATTGCCTAAGTAGAACCTTGACCCTACGGGCTATTGTTCTTGGTTATGGAAGGCACTCTGCATACCACCAAAGGAGAAATGTTGCACCAACCCAGCCACAAACAATTCAATCTGCAATAGTGTCTTACACATAAAATCTGCTAGTTCAGCAGTGTCATATAGCTTGGTGATATAACCAACCAACACCTGATTTGATTCAAGACACACTTGATGAATGTGGAGATGGCCATATGTTATGGCTGCAGATTATTTTAGTGTTTTTATGTGTTTATTGAAAATGTCAATGAATGTGTCCCTCCATTTATCTTTTTCTTGTGTTTTTGCTTGGGTTCACTTCCTTAGGTTGGTTTTGACTAATTCTTATGCTTTTATTTTCGTTTAGTCATAATATATCATATTATATTATAATTATGTTCTATTATATATTGTAGTATATATCATTATCCTTTAGAAGCCCCTTGGTTTTCTAATGAGAGACAGTAAGGATTGGGTACAGATAAAAGGGGACTTGGTGTAGAACTAGAAAGAGTAGAGGGAGAGATACCTTAATCAGGATATGGCATATGAAATTAATCTATTTTCAAGAAGTAAAAAAAAACTAAACTTAAAAAAGGTAAAATGTATTATTTATTTCTTAAATACTTCAAATATATACTTGTTGCTTGTATACTTCATCTATATACTGATATGCACAGCTTATAGACAACAGCTAATGTTGACATATATAAAGAAAATGAACAAAGTATTGCTAACTACTGACATGTCTTTTCAGTTTTGATCTTCTGAAAACATTTTAGACAGCAGTAATCCTTCAGAAAACATTCACACTTCACAGACACCTAGTGCCCATTTAGTACTGAAGCTGCCTGCTGTTTGAGTGAACTCATTTTTATTGGACTTGACAGTATCTCCTTCCAGTCTTTTTCTCTCCTCCATGTTCAATAACAGCAGTGTACTCGCAAGCCTGTCACCAGCTTCGTATATACAAAAATGCATGAAGAGAGAATTAACATAGATGTACACATGTCTGTCAATCTTTTGGTATTACAAGAGAACTCCATGTTAGGGCATGAGACAAGGGAGAGAAGTCTTTTACTTCTAGATCACTGAACTTTATTCCACAATGTTTTACTTCGGTTCTGCTCTCAACAATTGGTAACTGAAAAATGGCATCACATATTAAAGAATTTAAGCAATCAGCAACATAAAATCTCTTATTGTTACAACACTATTATATATAAATTCTAAAAGATATAGTATTCAATCTTATGTTGCAAGCTGTTTCTACATGTGAAAGGAACTAGGCTGACATAATTGGCTAAATATTTTGAATGAAAATAAGCTAAAACAAACCATTTTTCCTCTCTTCTACCATAAAATAACAAAATGTTTATACCATAAAATACCAAAATGTTTAACACAAAAATCACATTAACTGGTTTGTAGACTAATGGTAAGCCAGAAAAATATACAAAATTAGGCTAACAAACAATAAACACATTTGTATTATTCAAACATGTGAAACTGGGCTTTAGCATAAAGATGTTGTTTTATTTAATCCTTTCTTATGTAGCTGAGATCGCAGCAGTCAAATTATGAAGATTGCTTACCACCACAAAGAAAATAGAAGTCTTGAGACTTGAATATGAGTAACATTATGAGAGAAAATTCTCTCAACATAGAAGGAGCTAGAAAAGCTCACTCTGAATAATATGTCTACATCATAATACAGGCAGGGCACAGAAGAGCCCTCTGAGACTAAAACAAAGAGCTTTTTGTGGGAATCAGAGACTTACCAACAAGAAATAATGTGGTAAGGAGATAAAGATTGTATGGCTGTCATAGTAAAATGATTTTGCCATTGTTCTATGAACTACGTGAAGAATTACGTGTGTGTGTGTGTGTGTGTGTGCGCGCGCGCATGTGTACACATATATATGCCTTCTTCATATATATAACATATAATAGTTTATAAAGAAGCAAAATATATTAAAAACCTAGATATCACTTTTATATGAGTAACTACACGTGTGGATGTTGAACAGTGAGAAACTGGGTAAATGAGAAATAGAATGGGGTCCAACTATTTTCTTATACTTTCCTACTCAATTTCCCGTAATCTGAAGCAAAGAAAGAAATTGTGAAAAGTAAGTTTACTTAAGGACCTCATCCTGTTGTCACGTTCAGAGAAATTAATTTTCCTACTAAAGGAATCAATGTTAGAGAAAGAAGTAAACTTAAAGTGAAAATACGACACTTGAATTTAATTATTATGTGAAACTATTAAGGAGATAACAATATCTATTGTCAAGATAAAGATTTTCTCTAAGAAAAATAATACACAACTTTAATGGGAAAATTGCAATAACATACCTTTCTGGTATCCTTCAAGTCTACAGCATGGAATTTACCATTAGGTATGTAGCAGATATCTAGAAGTGATACTCTGGTTCTGAAGGATAACTCAGAAAGTAAGCACAGTGCCTCCAAACTTGTTTAAATACAGTTCAGTACTAAGACTCACATTTTAAACATAAAAGTGTGGCCATGCCCAGCTGTGCTCCCAGAACTCCAACAGTGAGCTTGTGCAGGGAGCCAGATACAGGAAAAACAGCTAGAAACAATAGGAGAAATAAGAGAGATCTTGACTCAGCTCTGTCCAAAGCAAAAATGACTCCAGAGAATTCTGACCTTTACTCATGTGCTGTGGAAAACATGCAAGCACACATACATGCATGCACACACACACACGTAAATATAAGTAAATATATGCATAAACAAATAAATGTAATTAAACATCATTTCCACATGAAATATACAATTAGAACCACTCAATAATAGATAACCAACCTTTTTATATTATAATAAAATTATTAAATTTGAGAAATTTTTCTTCTGGACAAAGTGACATAATACTTTATGTGTGTAGATTGAGCTACACACATAAAGCAACAAATCTTGACCGTAACACTCACAATGATAGAAGAGTTCAAAACAATTCAAGAGTTTTATAAGACAAATTAAAGACACCAAAAGAACCTAAAAACATATAGATATGTCTAGAGCAATTGATCAGTGGTTAATATTGATCATGGCTCATCCTGAGGACCTGAGTTCAGTTTCCAGTACCCACATCAGATAGCCAATAATGAATTGTTAATCTGACAACACAGGATCCAAAACATTTTACTGGCATTCACAAATGCACATAAATAAAATCTTATTTAAAAATACAGTGTACAATATAAAACATAATACAGTGTTGATAGAGGTTCCTTCCTGCCCAGTCCCACAATAAACATGCAGAAACTATGCCATTTCAATACTCATCGGGCATTAGTTTAAGCAGATTTCTAGCTAGCTCTTATATTCTAAACTAACCCATCTTTATTAATCTGTGCATCACCCCAAGTTCATGGCCTACAGGTAAAGTTTCTGCAGGCTCCAGCAGAGGCCTCTCTCTCCTATGGGGGCCACATGACTTCCCTCTGCCTGTGCCTACTTTCTCTATATATCTCTTCCAGACCGGATAATTTCGGTTAAGACATTGGCCAATAGCTTTTTTTTTCTTTTTTTAACCAATGGCAATAAAACATTCGCAGCATACATCACCTTCCACATCAACACAGACATCTAATTAATTCTAGAAATTAAATGTGAAATACAATTTACAAAAAAGAAAACATGAGAAGAATATGAAACGGATCAAGAATTGACAACAATATACACACCTTATTGCATGTAAAATAACTAGATACTTCAGGTAAGAAAATAGCGTGTTAATGTAAATACAAAGCACTGATGTTCTAGTTTACATTCTTTTGCTGTGATAAGACACCCTGACTTAATTAATTTCAGCCCTCTAGAGCCAGATGCAGGTGGATCTCTGTTAGTTGGAGGCCAGCCTGGTCAACAGAGCTAGTTTCAGGACAGGCTCCAAAGCTACACACAGAAACCCCATCTCGAAAAAACAAACAAACAAATAAAAGCACACTGGCTACCTGAATCAAAGCAACCATAGCAGGAAATGGATTATTTTATCTTAAACTTCCAGGGCGTGACCCACTGTAGAGGGATGTCAGTATAGAGACTTGAGGCAGTAACTTAGGAGAATAATGTGCAGCTCACTAGCTTGGCGCACTGATTGCTCACTGGCTTGTGTTTAGTTAGTTTTCTTGTCCAGTCCTGACTCACCTGCCTTAGGATGGTACTCCCCACAGTGGGTTGGGTCCTCCCATATCAATAAAGAAACTCTCTCATGGCCATGGCCACATACCAATTTGATCTGGTAAATCTCTCAACTGAGACTTCACATTGCTCTAGGCTGAGTAAGTTGATAACTGATCTAACGAGGATAGTAAGCTCCATTCATGTAATTTTAGAAACCTGCTTCTACTGCTAGGTTTACTTCAGAGAAATAGGATTGAAAGAATCAAAAGTGATGTAATACAAATCAGGGCAAAATAGAGTAATATAAGCCTGACATTAAGCCAGATGAGGTACTGAAAGCTGTTGCTTATTACAAATTTTATTCAGAACTGAACTGTATCCTAGTTGGTTTTATGAAACTTTGTAAATAAATGGTATTATCAAATGTAAAGTTATATTTAATGAGTGAATTAAAATAAAGCAATGTTGTTTTACTTTTAAGTTTAAACAGACATCAAAAACCTTACATTCATGTACTTCTATTAATAGAAATAATTATGCCACTGAAGATGAAACATAATTATGTAATTTTTACTCATTCTAAGAAATAAACCATAATATCTTTTAATTTTATTGAGTAAGGAAGGTTTGTGGTATTTACATTTAATCTGTTTAAAAAAAACAAAATATATGAAGTAGTGTAGATTGGCATAAAGAGCTAGCTACAACTTCAAATTCCTGTTAAGTTTCCTTGTTTAAGCAAATAATTATGGTTTCCTGATATTTTCTAGTATCATATTTTCTGTTTGCCACACACTAACTATGAGCAAGGCACCTGGAGCATAAACAGTAACTACTTCTATATCCTAAAACACTACAAACTGTGTGGGAGAAGGAATTGCTAGGAATAGTCTCAGTCACAGTACACACGTAAAGAACTTTAATCTGGTCTCGCATATAACGACTGCATTTTCCTGTCTACATTGTAAGTATGGATCAAGCAGTGTTGAAGATCTTGAGTGGATGTATATATAGTAAAAGATATACTAAAGATAGATACATTTGTGACCCTTTGTCTGTAAGACTTTTGATTATAATGGAATGTTAGAGATTGTCTAATTTTCTCTGATCACTATTTTTTAAGGTATATATAGCATAGGACCATTAAATGTTATTAAAATAGCGCATTCTAAATTAGCCTGCAATTGCTGTCTCATAGCTTCTATTCATTTCAATTACACTAAATTATTTATATTTTAATCACGTGAAGACTAATGTTCAGGTACATATATGTAACGTCATCACATGGGAGGCTAATGCAGAGGGATCATAAGTCAAGGCTTATTCGTTCCTGGCTATATGATTGACAGGCTTGTCTAACTGATGCAATGAGGCACATTTTAAAAGAAATTAAAGATGCAGATGAACAAATACAAACCAGTTAATTATTGTTGATCACTTGAAATTTACTTGTAAATCCCAAAGTTGGACAAAAATTTTATTGCAACAAGAGACTAGGACTATAATCTTTTACATACCAATTAATAAGAGATGATATAATTGAATAATGTTCCCATTACAGTAGGAGGATAATCCTACTGTAATCTCAAATATATATTTGTAAAATTACTAGCTCTCAATATTTTAGCTTTTTGACTGTAAAACAATATGCTGACTTGGATGCTTTTTAAACACTGTAATAAGAAAGTATCTTCAATGGAGATAACCTTTTCATTTCTGTGGTATTATGACAAACACAATTTAAAATTAAAATATCTTGGGTCATTTTTCAGAAGTACTTAGTACGACTTGCAGGCAACTCTCTAGATTGTCCCTATTGCTCTCCCCTTACGTAAAGAAAGGAGGGCAAGGATAATGAACCCCTCTGAGACTGCTAACTTCTCTTGCCTCAACTTCCTACCAGCTGTTTGCAATTCTCTGCAAACTACACATGGCCTAATGGTTTAGGGACAAATTAGGCATATACCAGCTGAAGGGCTCACTGAAGGGGAGACTCAATGAAAGATATGAAGATGACTTTGCCTCCCAGACTGAAGTGATTCTTTCTCATGACTTTTGTAGGCACCCATGTTCCTATAAAGACATTCTCACCTATCCTCTGTAAGTGACCCCATTGGGGCTTGCTTACTACTGGTTTACCAACCTGATCTTTGGTTAAATCATTTGCTTTGTTAATTGTGCCATATCTGGGATGAGTGTATTTTTTTATCTTCTGTGATATTTTATGCAACAGAAACTCTATAATGAAGCACAATTCTTAGACCACTACTTTTGCTTCTTTACAATTTCTATAAATAATATTCCTTTAACTACTTTTTAATCTATAGCATTGGGCAATAGATAAATTTAATATAACATTCTTCCATCAGATCTTCCTTATTCTGAAGTTACAAAAAGATTAGAGGCACATTTTTATGATCTCAGAATTCAAGGAAGCAAATCATAAAACAGAAAAAACTATCACATCTGGATATGTTCTCAGTAGTTCGACAAGAATCACAAATAAATGTGTTGTTATTTATGGTATAGAACAGATTAACTGCACAATGGGAGGTCTAATTATTTAAGAGTAAATAGATATTTTAATTTTGCAGACTTAATTACCTTTGTGGAAAATTGCAACACTTTCAACAAGGTGTCATCTGAATTAGATTCTGATTTCATCCTTTGCTATCAACAAATATGATGATCTTATTTAAACCATTTTTATTTTACTTTGCAAACTTGGATTATTAAATCATTTTCTGGATATACTGAATTCATGGTATTGCTTTAAGAAGTAACGATTATCTTCTATTTTGCCAAGAGTACTAAAAATTCAGTACCAAAAAACTAACCCAGGCAGCATATCACACTTATTATTCCTGTGAGGCAGAATCTGACTTACAGGAAAGTGTCACATGACTGTATCCAGTCGAGTGGCCCTCCTCCCTGGAGCTCATGTCAGGGTTCACAAAACAGTTATGTTTCATTGCCGATATTTTAAGGGTCAAAAGACATATTGTTCTTAAAGACCATCATCTTAGAGATGTTTTCAGCCCCTAGTGATCTCCCTCAACTTCTGTACTGGAACCCCTCTCACAGTTCCATCATGGGCCTCAATCAAATACGAAAAATTCTAAGATAGTTGGTCATGCACTCTTGACTGGTCTGAATCTCACTGTGTAGCTAAGCATGATCTTGAGCTTCTGATTCTCTTTCTTCCAATTCCCACTTGCCAAGATAATACACATTTACCCCCAAGCACTATTAATGTAGTGTTTAGGATCAGGAGTTCCTACATGTTAAGCAAATGATCCACTAAATCAGCTGTATCCTCGGTCTAATATACATCATGCTATATAATAGTTGAAGAATTCCTTTTCCTTCAGGTGAACATAAGATTTCCATTAACAATACGACTCGATTTGTGCCTTATCCCTTACTGTGTTTTGTTGATTACCAGAAAACCAGTTGCTGGCCACATTAATTATAATATAAACAAATAATTTTCATGGTTGTCTTAGAGTGTGTGTAAATCTTGATGGTTAATGTGATGAATTAATACAGGCAGAAGTTTGCCAATATTAACTAAAGTGTGTTCTTAGTAATTGTAGCCATTAGAGTCTACTTTTAGTAGACACAAGTAAAACTGTCTATTCTCTATGTTTGTAACTGTATGAGGAATATGTTCACTTCTGGTGTTAGGTTGATTTAGAGTTTCCTTGTGGATTTTTTTCAAAGTCTCTGTGCCTGGACCCATGATCACCTGCTCTTTTCTTATGCTTCTAAACTGCTCAATTATTTTCTGCTCCTTTTATAGACAAAGAAAGTCAAATATCATTTTAGAAGCTTATGAAAATGAAGAATCAGTCAGGTTTACTGGAAAAATAGACTTAAGTTCCTGTCACATCTTCCAAAAGTGAGGGCATAGAACAATTCCAGCCAAGGACCTCCTATGGTCAGTGCAATCAGAGGCTGCTCGATGCATGAGCTAAAGTAATAAAATATGAAAGTATATTTCTTGAATAATATTCCCATCCATTACTTTTCTCAGTTTGATAAATCATTTGAATCTGTGCTAGATGAAATCCTAGCAGTTAGTGTAGGACAATTGAACTTCAGGGTATTGGCCCAAGCTTTCTAATTAGGTCCTTTTACAAGAAGCACGAAGTCCCATTCTTCTCTCAAATCCATTGCACAAATTCATCTCTTGAATCATCATTTCCTGTAGTAACAATATTTCCTGTAAAATTGGTGTTATGTTTATTTTTTAGTAATTGATTTTATCCCAGCTAACATTGACAAACTGTGTTAGGATGTTGGCATATGTTCTACATATCTGGTAGGGTGATTGGACTGGAAAAAATGTGTTAAATAAATACAGATTGACAAACTAACTGAAAAATTTGTGCTTTACCCTTTGTTTTGTTTTTACTAATAGACTGATTTGTTATTTTTTCCTTCATCATCAGTCTTGTATAAAACGAAGATATTTTTATATTTTAGAGAGCAAAAAAAGGTTTTAATTTCAAATGTAGTTAGTTGAACAATCAATACAATAAAAATATTTATATGCTTTTGCTGTGACTTAAAGTGAATACATAGACATAATTTATAGCACAAGTTAGTATTATTCAAACTACTGTTTAGCCATTATTAGAGATAATTTCTACTTAGATATAATTTCATCATTGACCTTTTGCCAGGTATAAGGAAGATTAAGCATGGTATCCAGTTATTGTAATTTATGATAATTCAGGTAATGACTACTGACTGGTTATGAATGGAAAGATTTACAGAAATGTATTCCAAACATATTAATTCATTGCAATCCATCAGCCTCCCATGATGTTTACCTCTTAGCAACCATAATCTGGATTTTTCTAATAATAATATCTTATGTATAAATGTTTATTCATGGTGTTAAGCAGCTTAGAAGTTACATTACAGACTGTGCATACATTCTGTGCTTTTAAGTATACATAAATTTGTTTGTATATATAAATATATGCAAAAGTCTATATATGTGTGTTTTTATATTTATATTTATATATTGATTTTCTAGGATTTCTGTCTACAACATTACATCATTTTATTTAGAATACTGAGAATTTTTGGAATAGAGAGATGACTCAAAGATAAATAACATCTACTAAAAATAAGATGACAAGAAATTGTGTCTTTTCATCCAGTTTACCAGCTGGTACATGCTTATAACTCCATGTACCAAGTGTCTGGTGAGGGTATAGAGAAAAGTAATTCCTTATTTTCAAGTATTCAAGCTATTAATTTATTGAAGCTAATGTCAACTAAATAGCACACACATTGTTCCTAATGTGGTGTAGGAGGTCTTTCGGTTTATGTGTTGCTTTCATTGATTAATGAGTAAAGAAACTGTTTTGACCTTTTGATAGGGCAAGACTTAGGTAGGCAGGGAAAACAGAACTGAATGCTGGGAGGAAGAAGGCAGAGTTAGAGAGATGCCATGGATCCTCCGCCTAAGACACACTGGTTAGAATCTTGCCAGTAAGCCCCTGCCATGTGGCGATATACAAAGATTAATAGAAATGGATTAAACTGAGATGAGAGTTAGTCAATAAGAGGCTAGAGATAATGGACCAAGCAGTGATTTAATTAGTACAATTTCTGTCTGGTTATTTCAGGGCTAAGCTGGCTGGACAGCCAGGTCAAATGAGCAGCCTACTCCTTGCAACAATTAGCACCAATATGATAGACTAAATGCATTTGAAAACCTGAGAGAGCTTAATTTTAAACATGCAAAAAAAAAAAAAGAACAGAGGTTAACACAGCTTTTTGCTACTTACTGGTGGCAGGCCACCGTTCCTTCAGGGGAGATTTTTCTATTTTTCTGACTCAGCAGTAGTTGCAGAAAAAAGTCACACTGTTTTGAAATGCAGGCTTTCTGGGCTGTGCTGCCAGTGTAACCTCTGGTTCTTTCGGGGGACAGAGCATTTGAATATGGTTTGTGTGTAGATTCTTGCAGCTTGATTAGTCATGGCATGGACTGGATGTTTGCCTGGAAGTGGGGTGGTGTGCGTGGTTCTCAGATGTGTGAGCAGCTCTGCCATGCTTGACTAGGCCAGTCAGGAGGCCAGGATGAACAAGCAACCTACTCCTTCTAACACAAAGGACTATTTACTTAAAGTGTTTCAAGTCACAAGTCTCAATAACAAGTTCATCATGAATAGTATTATATAAGAAACAATTGCTATTTTAAACACTAAGAATTTTTCTTTCAGAAAATAATTAGTATCTGTTTTGCAACATTAGTCATGGTGGATAGGATAATATGACACTGAATTTTCCTTTAATTTTGAATATTCTATTTTTCAGTCTTTGTTTTACAGTTATTTGGGTTGATGTTGCTTCAGGAGCAAAGTACAAAAACTACGTATACTATTTATTCATTATTTTGATATTTTGATTAACACAGTCAACTGATACAAATATTTATTATTTAAGGAGAGATATATAAGAGTAAGTCCTTAATATATATTTTTTCTTTTGAGGTTATAACATAATTACCTCACTTAAATCACTTTCTCCTTCCCTTTCTTCTGTCCAAAATTTAAATATAGCCTTACTGGTGCTCTTAAAAGTCATGGCTTCTTTTTTATTAATTCTTGACAGATACATGTATGAATAATCCTTCAACCTATATAATGTTACTTCTATGAATGTAGATGAGTATTTAGTATATTTTATACAAATGTAAGGCCTAAATATATCATTATACCATAAACATGCAGAAAGAACAAGCATTTGAAATAAATTTAAGGTAGCTTATGCATACATAGTATAGTTTTTTTATAACAGATATTTTATTCTCAGATTGGACTCTTTTGTCCAGCCAGTACTCATCAACTCTTCTCTTGTTAAATATAACTACAGTGCAATTAGCTATAGAAAACACTGAGGTTATTTTGATTGACTAGAGCTAAAAAAGAAATGTTGAATTTTTCTCAGTGTAGAAGTTCTAAAATAAGTAAAAAATTATCTCAAATTACATAAAAAAATAAGAACTCTAAAAAGTGCTGATTATTGATAAGGAGGTTTGAGAAGAGGTTGTCAGCAGTAATTTTGATAATTTTCTTCTAACTTTCTGAGAAACTCACAAAGTATTGCAGGGTAATGAAGGCAACCATACCTACCAGAAAATTGGATTCATATGATAGAATCTGGATGATACACAAGTAACCATTAAATCAATATAGAAAATTGGTTTAAGGAAAGAAAAATATATAACCTATCTTAAAATGTGGAATAATATAAAATTCAGAGACAACTATGTCAGACTAAGATTAATTAGTATTTAAATAAATAGAAATTCTTAGGTTAAATAATGTATGAAAATAAAAATACCTTGCTGAGGGATAACAATTTTACTCTGTAAAGATTTGTTTCTTTTACTTGTTTAATAAAACACTGATTGACCAAGAGACAGGCAGGAAGTATAGGCTGGGAAACTAGGTAAGAAGTAGAGGCAAGACAATGAGAACAAAAGAATCCTGGGAAAAGGAAAGAGTCAGTTGGAATCATCATCTAGGCACAGAGGAAGCCAGACACGGAGCAAGCAAGATGTGACTACCTCACTGACAAAGGTATTAAGCCATGTGGCTAACACAGACCAGAATTATGGGCTAATATAAGTTATAAGAGTTAATAAGAAGCCTGAGCTAATAGGCCAATCAGTTTATAATTAAAATAGACGTTTTTGCATTTCGATGGGACTGAACAACTAAAGGACCTGTTGGGATAGAAACATCAGTCAACATAGCTTGATTGTTTTATGCATTGCGATGTTTTCTTTTTTACTTGAATCTGTGAAAACATGTATGTGTGTGTACAAGTATGCATGTGAATGAAGGTACCCAGAGTGGCCAAGTGATCATGATGATCCTGAGGCTATTGTTACAATAGCTTGTGAGCCACCCATTGTGGATGTTGGGGACTGAAGATGGATCCTCTGCAACAGCTGTGTTTGCTCTTTTAACTACTAAGCCATTTCTTCAGCCTCTATATTTGGTCAAGGTGATTTGGACATATTATTCCTGACTCTAGTTAAAAAGGATTTTTTAATTAACTTCCATCATTCAAGGCAGATTGCTAGAAGATTTTATTTAGATCACAAAAAGGAATGACAAATAGAAAATAAAGTACATATATGTAGCATACATATGTTAGAAGACGAGTAATACATTTAAAAAGGAAAGAAATATAGTGGGTGATTCAAACGAAAATAGTCAGGAATTAAATCTACGACAAATGTAGATTTCAGATCATAATATGGGAGACATGATTGAAAAACAACAGTCAAATCTAGTAGGTGTGGACCCTTAGAAATTATTTCTCTTGTCCTTTCCTTTCCTTATTTTTTAGAATAAGTGAGTAAGTGTGCAACAATCTTCATTGCTTCGCATATCTTTCTGTTGAAACAGAAATATTGAATGACACCATAAAGGGAGAGTCATAATCAAATTAGGGGCATTCCTAAATCACCTATTTTAAAATCTTTATAGTTCAATTATACTTGAATGAATGATGACAGTCTGTACATATTAATAAGTCAAGGGTGGTAATTTTTTTTGCCTCCCCCCAAAAAAAGAGAAAAATTTTTAAGTTCAGATGGAATTGCTTGTGTGGTGCCTGGGTGTGTATAAAGCAGTTTTGGAGAATTAACAGTTATTTGAATGACAATATTAGAGATGAAGCATTTGAGAAGTCATTCAAAATCATTGTGCATTCCACCCAAGGCTTTGCACTTATTTCTGTCACCTTTCTCCTTTCATTATGGTCTTCCTATCTTCTTTTAAAAATCTCACTTTATTGCTGTTATAGATTCATTTATATGTTCTTTGAATTACAATGTGATTATGTTCCAGTGAACTCTCCCTGGGTTAAAACGAAAGAAAACAAAACAAAGAGCAAATAAACAAACAAAAAAATGAAGTGAAAATAAATTCAATACACAAGCTGCACTGAAAATCACACTCTATTAACACCATATCCTGGAGGGAATCCGTTACTTTCCCCTCAAGATTACATGGGCTCTGATATGTTGTAGAATATTATTTTAATTGGGCAAAGATATGTGATAGTTCTTTATGCTGCAGAATATTGATTTAACTGAGTACTGGTGTTACTTCTGTTTATTCTGCATTTGTTTAATGAATTAAGGATGTGTGTTTAATTATGTAAAGATGTGTTGCATCTGTTTCATCTTGCCTTCCTAAGACATCTGATTAGTCTAATAAAATGCTGAATGGCAAATAGCGAGACAGAAGAAGGATAGACAGTACTGACAGAAATAGAAGTAGATAAATAGGAGGAGAAATCTAGGATCAAGAAGAAAAAAGCACCAGAGGAGAAGGGAAGAATGAACAAGGGGAGCTCTGGACCAGAAGCAAGGCAGCCATCAACCACCCAAATATAGAGAAAAGAAAGTACGGAAAGATAATAAGAACCAAGGCAAAAGTTAGATACAGAGAAACAGGTTAATTTCAGTTAAAAGAACTAGACAGAAATGTGCCTAAGCTAACCTGTGCATTCAAAACTAATAAACCTCTGTGTCATGATATAAAAGCTGGTTGGTGGTCCAAAAGACTGATTGGTAAGAGATTATTATGAACTTTAATCATTTCTCACTTTATCAGTGAGCACTGGTATTATCTCACATTTGGCAGAAACCAATAATATGTCATCAATCAGTAACAATAGTAAACATATGTGAAGAAGAATCTCTTTAAACAATATCAGAGAGGCTCATAAATGTATTTAGAAAGAGTTATCTCAATGGAAACTGACAATTAATTCTTAGGAAATTAAACTGAGTGTCTAATAATAAGTACTTAATAAAAATTCAAATGCATCCAATTATAAGGGATAATAATAGAAAGTATAAAATGTAGATCACTGATACTTCATCTATTTTGTGGTGGAAACTTACATTTATGCTACAACTTTGAAAAACTCAAAAGCATGTTATTAACCTATGTACATGTGTATATGTGACTCTACTCATTTTTCTGATCACGAGGCAACAGAAAAAATGTACATTTATACCAAGAACAGAAATAGGAAATTTCCTTCTATTTTTCATGTATCCTTAAATTTGGCAGATGTAGAATATACTGATACACCTTCATTAATAATGACATAATTGAATAGTAGATAAAGTGAAAGTTATCTCCCAATGTGATGTCTACTAGAAAAACCAAAAATAAATTATTGCTTTCATTAAAATGCATAGACACACAAGGTCACACAGGTCTATAATTCTACCCCTCAGGACATTCAGTCATAGAGAATGCGAATTATTGGGCTGGACTACCTAGAATTTTCCTGTCTGAAAAAAAAATATACCAATCAATACAAAAATGAAACACAATATTCTTTGCTAGGTACTATGATAAAATTTTTAAAAAAGAGAGCATGATTCTTTGGACAGTTGCGACCTTTAGCATCCTCATTATTCTGCAGTTAGAAAAGCTATTAGGAATTCTGTATTCTTCTGCGTATTGTAATTTAATGTAAGAACACAGATCCAACATAACAAATAATATTCATACACAATTCTTTATGCCAATTCCTCTAAAATTAAAACACAGGTATAATATGTAACATATTTAATATACTTTGTGTTTACAGTGGATACATGCACTTAGCATATGTGATATAGCAAACACAGAGTTTATAAATACCAAGAAAGCCACCTAATTCGATGAGTCAGCATCTTCAGCTATGCTTACCTCTGCTCTTTGATCCAGGAGACATCAGAACTCTGAAAAATTAAAATTTGGTTTTACTAATGTCACTCAGGCATGAGATTATAGGTAACTTTAAATATATTTTAATAGTATCATAATCTCATGGTTTAAGAATCTGCATATCATGTGGAACCCTTATGAAGATAAAAGTCATGGTAAAAGTTACTCTCCTGTTTTAGAAGAGTTAATAATAGAATAATACCAAGAGGTTCAAAAGAGCACGATTCAGTGGTATTTTAGCAATTCACTTAATGCAAATATGGGGAAAATAATGTGTTCCTTGTCCCTCGGTAATGTTTTGAAATTATAAAATCTCCCAAAAGAAAAGAATTTCTGTTTGATAATCTATGTAGTGAGTGTATCTTACCCAGTTTTATTTATTTGGAATCAATTCCACCACCAAATACATTGCTCTTGTTTCAACAGACTACTATATTTGTATTTTCCTTTCTTTCTCCTGGGTATTGGAGACCCCTCAGAAATTCAGATTGGTATTGTAATTACAGTCTTCCAGTTTTTGCTGGTCTCCCAGCAGAATACAATACAACTTAGCCTTTAGATGGTTTTATGTAAAACAGGGAAGTAACCCAAACATTGAATTGACTCTTTACATTGTTTCAGGAAACCTCAGTTCAGTTTTATTTTTTTTTAATTTAAAATGAGTCAAAAATGCATAAAGGAAAATAAAACATATTATGATTTATACTTCTCAAATCCACGGACACTATTGCATAAGATTTCAATTAGTGGAGGTTGGTTTCTAAGTTGTGTTAGATCTCTGTTCAATTTTAAATTAAGTCTATAGCTATCTTAAATGAGTATGCTTTCTAGAAGTTTAAAAAACATATTTGGCACAATTAACAAGGGATACACTGTTAGTAGCCTGTTTCACACTCTTACCTACATAATTAAACCATAAATAGATCAACATGTGAACAAATAGCATATACAATTATACAGAACAATCAAGAGAATCACTTCAGAAAGTAAGTACTATGTAGTGAGATCAAATTTTACTGTATAAAAATCAGGTAGTTCACTGACAAACATTTATAAGTATCATGCGTGTTAAATTTACATTTCTTTCCCTAAGTATCTTCTATATTAGGTTGCAAACTCAGGTTATATACTGACAACTTCATTCACTTTTTGTTTATTTAAATGTGGTAGATTCCTAATTATTCCTACTGCCAATAAAATTTGTGCCCTAGACTCCTTGTACCCACTAAAGAATCTACTGTTTGTTCAATAAATTATGTTCAACGGATGAATACAAATTGAATCAACTCAAAATTATAGGTACTATTGAACAAAAGAAGATGTTACTAAGGTCAAGAAATTGCTTTAAAATTTTTCTTATTTACAAGTATATGAAATTAGTTTGGAAATGTAAAATCCTTAAGCTATCATGGAGAAACAATACCTTTCTTAAGTTTAATGCTGTAATAAAATAATCATTTGAACATTCTAGTTTCATAACTTTTATGGACAGTGTTAATATTTTAGCATTGTAGAAGCACATCATTTTGATACAGCCTAATATAATCAGAAAATCTGGACTTTTGCTAATTTAATTTTTTTGAAACTTTTTAGTGTTTACACAGTACATTTTTATGAGTATCTCTCTGAGAAAAAACATGTAATCTCTCATTGCCTTAAGCAATATTGATATTAACAACATGGATAATTGTATGAGTATATAATTACATGCTAATTATTATAATTAATATTGTGCATAATTAATCCAGCTTCCAAATATCAGGAAAAGAAAAAAATTTTACCTTGTCATTACAATAGGAACTTTTTGCTTTCTTTTCATTTTTTGTTTTTTCCTATCTAAATAATACGACTTTTTTACAAGTATTTTTTAAGATTTCAGAAAAAATACACTACTATAAATTATTTTATCTTATCTTTTCTATTTTGAGTGCTGAAATTTATTAGACTATTATCTTGACAATTACTAGATTTTGATCCGTTTATCTTTTCTTTTTCAATGGAATCAAAAAAATGTACAACTGATAGTAAGATGAAAAAAACCATACCAAAGGTAGGCAGATGGAATGAAAATTGAGCAACTGATTGTATCAAAAATAACTATGAAGATAAGTTTGACACATGAAAATAAATATATATTTATTTGACAAACACTTCATACAGAGAAATTTCCGGTAGCCATATCTGAGGAATAGCTAAAAAGGTAATAATAAGTCTGATTACCTTTAAGCTGATCTTTAATCAACCACTTCTGTATACAGCTTGCATCCCCACAAACTTATTTGTGAGAGTCCTATTTCAAAACGTGATGTTTCCTAGATATATGACCTATGGGAAAACACGTGGCATGGATGAACTCATGTGTCCTCAGCATTCCATTTTGGGTTAAAACCCTAATTGGATGAGTTTCAGAATACCTATCTTCATTTACAACACAGGGAGTTCATGCCAGAAGTGCACTTACTAAATTTCACTAGGAATAAGACGATATTTTGTCTTTATTCCTTTTTCTACCTATTGAAACTGAAATACAGTTATACAATATCCCCTTTCAATACCCATCTCCAGTATTTTCCATGTGTGCTCCTTGTTTTCTCTCTAATTCATGACTTCTATTTATTTAAGTATCTCATGTTCTAGATGTCGTATCTTTAAGCCTCCAAAATTGTCCTAATTTGTTATAACATTCAGACATAAAATAATGCACTATCTCAATCTTAACACATACTTTGATGCCAAATGTAAAACATTCATTCCTGCATTAGTAAATTAGTAAAGATCATCTATCCTCAGAAATGTTAAATGATAAGAAATATCTAAATTATTGTATTTAAAGACCATTCCTTCTTATAATTTTTCTGTGCACCATATGAAGGTTACAGCATTGCTTTATGCTTTATTTCAAGAAATTCTACTTGTAGCAAGTTTTGATGGAGCCTTCTTAAGACAAATTCTGAAATATCTAAGAGAAATTATCCATGCAAAGATGGCTAATTTAAGCAGAGATCTCTGTGTCTTAGAATGAAAATCAAGAAAGATGAGTCCTAATAGTCTGTGAAAATCTTGGGCTAGGTGGGAACAAGCATGAAAAAGTGAACTCCACAGGAGCAGGAGCAGATCCACTCCAAGAACATTTACAGAAACAGGACTGAGCCAGTGACCAAGGCAGGAGCAGGCCTGAGATAGCAACCTCCACAGGAGCAGGTAAAGGGGAGCAATCACTGAGGGAGTGGGCCAGAGTCAGAGACCTCTGTTGGTTGAGGTGTGAGTCTGGGACCTCTGAGGGAGTAGACCTGAGCCAGGAATTCTGTGGGTTCAGGTGTACCCAAGTCTGGCACCTCCGATGATGATAATGGACTAAACTTCTGAAACTGTAAGTGAGCCATCCCCATTAAATGTTTTTATTATTAGAGTTGCCATGGGAGAGAGCAGAGATACAAGGAACTTACCTAAACATAATAAAGGCAATATATATCAAGCCAACAGCAAACACCAAATGGAGAGAAACTCACAGCTATCCCACTGAAATCAGGAACAAGACAAGGTTGTCCACTTTCTCCATATCTATTCAATAAAATTCTTGAGTTCCTCACTAGAGAAATAAGACAACATAAGGAAACCAAACAGATACAAATCAGAAAAGAAGTCAAACTCTCACTATTTACTGATGATATGATATTTTATCTAAGCAACCCCAAAAATTCTACCAGGGAACTTCAACTCATAAACACTTTCAGTAATGTAGCAGGATAGAAGATTAACTCAAAAAAAAAAATCAGTGGTCCCCCTTTACACATTAGATAAATGGGCTGAGAAAGAAATCAGAGAAACATCACCCTTCACAATAGCCACAAATAACATAAAATATCTCAGAGTAACTCTAACCAAACAAGTGAAGGCATGTATGACAAGAACTTTAAATCTTTGAAGAAAGAGATTGAAGAAGACACCAGAAAGTGGATAGATATCTCAGGTTCTTGGGTAGGTAGAATTAACAGAGTAAAAATGGCAATCTTACCTAGAGCAATCTACAGATTCAGTGCAGTGCCCATCAAAAACCCAGCAAATTTCTTCACAGACCTCGAAAGAATAGTATGCAACTTCATATGGCAAAGCAAAACAGAAACAAAAACAAAAAAACAAGATAGCCAAAACAATCCTGCACAATAAAAGAACTTCGGGAAGCCTCACAATCCCTGACTTCAGACTCTAGCACTGAGAAATCTAAAATGGATGAAAGACAATTAAGAAAATGCTCAACATCCATAGCCATCAGAGAAATGCAAATCAAAACAAATCTGGGATTCAATCTTACCCCTGAAGGAATGGCCAAGATCAAAAACACTGATGACATCTTATGCTGGAGAGGTTTTGGAGTAAAGGGAACACTCCTACAATGCTGGTAGGAGTGCAAGTTGGTATAGCCCCTTTGGATATCAGTATGGAAATTTCTCAGAAAATTAGGAAACAACCTTCCTCAAGACCCAGCAATACAACTTTTAGCATATACCCAAAGGATGCTCAATTGTACCACAAGGACATGTGCTCAACTGTGTTCATAGCAGCATTGTTTTTCATAGCCAGAACCTGGAAACAACCTAAATGCCCCTTGATCAAAGAAGGTATAAGAAAAATACTGTACATTTACACAATGGAGTACTACACAGCAGAAAAAAATTAATGACATCTTGAAATTTGCAGGCAAATGAATGAAGCTAGATAGCATCATTTTGAGTGAGGTAACCCACACACAGAAAGACAATTATCACATGTACTCACTCATAAGTGGTTTTTAAACTTATAGCAAAGAAAACTAGCCTACAAATCACAGTTCCAGAGAACCTAGACAACAATGAGGACCCTAAAAGAGACATACATAGATCTAATTTACATTGGAAGTAGAAAAAAAACAAGATCTCCGGAGTAAATTGGTAGCATGGGGACCATTTGAGAGGGTGCAAGGAGAGGGGAAAGAAAGGGAGGGGCACAGATAAAAATCTGTATCTCAATAAAATCAATAAAAAATAAAAAATAAACTATACATGTAATTTTTTTCAATAATAATCCTTACAAAATCAGTGCCAATTCAGGGGTCTTCTTCCACATATCTATAATCCCAAATATATCTATTAGTTACACGTATACATTGCGAATTCAAACCATTACTGTCTCAAAACTGTGATTTCAGATCTGTTGAGTCATCCTTGTGAAGACTGTATGCAAGAGATACTTTAGCACAGAAGTTTGATATCATATTGATTTATCTATTTGTAGAAGTGACTCACTCAGTAGGTTATAAGCTCCTTGATGATGCGAGAAAATGTCATTGCAGAGTCTTACTTCTAGCTCTTTATAAAGGGTTTAATGTAGTAGATGATTATAAAATTGTTCAAACGTGATTTCTAATGTCCGATATAAGAAATAATTTAAAAGCTCAGTAAAATATGGAATATATTTACAAAGATATACCATTGAAAGATACATAAAACCTATGTTTGTAGGCAACAAGGAATATATTTTAGACATCCCTATCTTTGCAGACAGTATGGTGGTTAAAACAGGGAAATTGAAAATTTGAGACCAGTTATATTGTTAGAGACTGTCTCAAAGTAATAATAAAATTAACTTGCCAAAAGTTGTTGGTGCATGCCTTTAATGTCAACACTCAGAAGGCAGAAGCAGGCAAATCTCTATGAGTTTAAGGCTAGCCTGTTCTACAAAAACTAGTTCCAGGAAAGGCTCCAAGGCTACAGAGAAACCCTGTCTTAAAAAAAACAAAACAAAAACAAACAAACAAAAATAAATTAAAAAATATAAAGAACTCATAATTTTCCTTAGTCGTAGAGTCCTTGCTTTATACATTCACATGCCTGGGTTCAATCTTATTTACTAAAATTAAAGGACCAGGAAAAGACAAAGGAGGAAGAAAATTGGAATGAGAAGGAGGAGGAGGAACTAGTAAAATGTGTAGTTGGTTTGAGAAGCCTGTGTAATATCAGGCTGAACATATTCTTTACCAAGAGTTATGGTGACAGTGCCGTACATTCAGATCCACTCCTGGAGATATGAAATGATGTCCTCAAACAGTAGTTTGCAAAAGTTCTCCAACATTAAACTAGCAAATTCCATTTTGTTTCTTGTTTCTTTCTCAACTTATTTTTTTTTAAACTTTTCATTTGTTTGTATGTTGTTTAATTCCATCTGCTTTCACGACTTCTACTGCAAGGGAAGAAACTGCCAGTCCTGGGATTTTGTATTTGACATTCAGATAGCTGTCAGCATACTTAACACTGATTTTACGTCACTAGGCTTCCTTTCTTTTCAGTGTGGTAATATTGTTACTAAAACTCATTTACGTCCCCGCACTGCTAGTTTGAAATTATTAAATGGCTTTTGAGGACAGGTTGCTAAGCCGAGTGTTCCAGAACCCTGAGTGTCTTTTCCTTACCAAAGTATGAACAGTACAAAAGCTGATGTTATTTAAATAAACACCTGGCTTCTTTGATTTTCAAGGACCATTATTTTATAAATTCTTTAAAATACTGACCCAAAAATCTTGCAGTAGATAAAATTAATAACATCTGAAGGGTATTGACAGTTTTCACAAAAAACTTGTACTTCTAATATTTTAGAACAAGTGTTTCAAGACCCTATAATATTTTCTAAATTGGAAATGTATGCAGTATTTTACAAATTGGAATTTTTTAACAATATTAAAATCTTACAAGTACTTCTAAGTCAGGAGGACAAAATTGGTCAGACCCTGTCTCCTGAAATGCACCATCTGTCTGGAAAATTGAAAAAATCAAGGTCTGCTAACTGTTGCAGACCACAATTCCTAATCAACTTATGATTTCGGAGTTATGAACTTTAATAGAGTTTTCCAGGACAAAATGTGTTTTACAATAACTGCTCTTTACTGAGTAGATTTTCTCTGAGAGCATTGGTCTATTAGTTGTTAATAAAGGGTTTCATGTTTGGAAGGAGGGGAATAGTAACTATTATGAGAGAAACCAGTTCGTCTACAACAAAGACATGTATTAGAGAGTGGGATCACATTGGAGCAAGACTCATAGCTCCACAGGTAGAGAGTGAATTTTTCTTCTGGGTGGTTACATGAAATTGTGCTGTACTTTAATAGAGTTTGATACTAGTGGATGCTCCAAGATTAAAAAAAAAGAAAGAAAGAAAAGAGAAATCAACCTGTTTGTCACCAAAGGAACTTTATTGGTAAAGAAATCTGCATTTCATTCCTTTCTACAATTCCATATCTAATGTGGCCTGAGAGTTCTATCAGGCACAGGAGACTGCAACAGTGACATGTTCAAATGCAATGTGCATCAAGATGAAAGTCTCACTAGCATTTCGGTGGTACTGGAATCAGATGGCTCAGATTTAAACTGTTGTTTTACTTTGAGTTATAATCTTCTCGCCCTCTCTTGGCTTTGGTAGTGGAGAATAGATGTCTGTATTATTATATATTATCTGAGATTCTTTTGGAGACTGAACTAAGGAAGAAAAACCCTCTGTCTCCAGCCTGTGCAAAGCTCTCATTGACTTAAGAGGAATTTATCAATGTAAAAGGATTGGTTTACTATGGCTTTAAACTCTCATGCATCACAGAGGGATTTGCTAAATACTTTCAAGGGGACTGCATGCGTGCTGCCAAGGGGCTTCTGAAAGGCACCGAACCTTCTGGTGATTGAAATGTACAGTTCCCACAGCAGTGAATTAACATAATTGGAATCGGGACTAGATGTTTTTATAGGAGCTGATTATGTGCAGTTCCAATAGTATCATTACTTTAGCCTGTCTTCTCCTTGAGGGCATAGGCATCCTGGAAAGCAGTTTTTAAATATGAAGGCTGCTCAGCAGGTAAGTGGCTCTGGTAAGAGGTACATTAGCTATAACTTACAAAGCAGACTTGCTGGCATTTAACATTCTAATTATATGTAGCATTACGATGTGTTAGGGGATAATACATGGCATGAGCTGTCTACCTGAGAACGAAGTTTCAGCCTGTCTATGCCATTAAGATCTATTATAGAAGCATAATATACTTCTGTGTGGAACACTGAGAAAAAAATGGTTAGGTTAAATGGTGCCAGGATCCATTATTTTCCGTTTTATATATACGCAAGAAAAATCATCATGTCACATGTAGACATATTCCCAACCAAATTTCAGAAAGCAAAAAAAAAGTCCAACATCACATGATTTAAAACCCAGTTGTCAGTTTTGCCGTTAATGCTTTCAAAGAAATCTTTTGTTCATAATATCCATGTAACATTTAACTCTATGATAATTTTCTATATTTTTAAGACTAAAATTCAGCCATTCATATCAAACATTATCCTTTTGATACATGCAATTAGATATAATTACTAGGGGCTATGAGATGATTCAGTGGATGAAGGTCCTTGCCATTAAGCCTCAATTTCACCTGCAGAACCCACACGTTGCAAGTTGGGAGCATTATTCCCTCACATAATGATCATGTCATCCTCTCTCTCTCTCTCTCTCTCTCTCTCTTTCTCTCTCTCTCTCTCTCTCTCTCTCTCTCTCTCTCTCTCACACACACACACACACACACACAACATATACATACATGCATATTTTGATGTGAAAATGAAATCTTTTATAGTAATCGATTATTACTTTCAGTACACAAGACGGCCAGTGTTCTTTTTAAAAAAATAGCCTTACCCATATACATCTTTCTAGCCTAATAAGAAGTCTTGTATTCATAGGATGTGAGTGGAGGATCAAATAAGCTAAAATGTTGCATTCCTTACAAGCACATCCACCATTTTAGCACTACCACACAGTATCAACTACCAAATCATGGGTAAGTACTGTTATTGAGTTACAAATAATAATAATAAAATAGGTCCAGAGTGGTTGCACACACTTTTAATCCCGGCACTTGGGAGGCAAAAGCAGGTGAATCTCTGTGAGTTCAAAGTCAGCCTGGTCGACAAAGCGAGTTTTAGGATAGCCAAGGCTATTACACAGATAAGCACTGTATTGAAAACAGAAAATAATGATGATGATGATGACAATGATACAGCTATCATTTAAAAAAGTCATAAAGGTTGTTGAGTGCATATAGTAAAATAAAATATATACCATAAATCAAGTAAAATTTAAGAAACATATTTTCTCAGTAGTGTTGGATTGTAGTGAGCTGGTGAGGAAGGTTGAAGATAATAAAGTCACCCAATGAGCTACACTAGTCTGTATGTTATGCTTGATAACTTGTGATGTATTTAAAATATTTTTAGAATGCTTAATAAATAATATTGCAATTCATTTGTATCACTCATTTTATAGCAACAATGTCAATTCTTCCAAGGAAAATGTTATTTTTCAAACTGATCACAATCAGAAAAAAATATATTAAATACAAATGGATTTCAAATCTAAATTTTAATATAAGTAATGAGAGTAGATGAACATAATCCAACTTACCAGTATAGAGTTTACATCATGAAAGGTTTTAAACTTTGAATAACTAAATGCCAATAAAAGGGTAATTTATAGTACCACATGTGACAATGTCTATTCAATTAAAAAATGTAATTTTAATTTGTTCCTGGGAATGCCAGATATTACCTTCTTAAATAAAACACCCACACTCAAACTTCAGCACAGCTACTCAGATGTAGATGGACCATAGATCCTGAGAATGAATTACTCATCCTGTATTGAAAATCATTTTCTTTTTCATCGACAGTTTAGAATGTGATCAGAGAAAATGAGTAAGTTGGGCATGGGTCTCGATGTTCTTCATAATGCCAATATATATTGTTCCTTTGGATTCAGTAACAGTTAAGGTAATGGCCACGTACAATATTGGAATAATAAATATTCAATACTAGGTTCTAAAACTTAGTTACAGAGAGTAGAACTGAGTGTATGTGTGTAGATATTAGATAAAACACACAGAACCTCATATAGACATGTATTAATAGACTATCTAAAAAAATAATTCTACTTGGGCCACACGTATATTTACCGTATTTTCTTATCATACTTAAACTTATTTGAATAAATATTGATAATTGGCAAGCAACAATAATCCTATCCACAGTCCTCCAATTGCAAAGATATTTAAAACACGTTTGTTTCTTGAATGACTACAAGATTTTTCTGGAAGGACAAAGTTAACATTATTGTCCTTTTTACATTCTGTTTTTTTATGTATGAGTGTATACTTATGAATGTAGGTACATATGCTGATGGAGGCCATAGCACAACATTTGAACTTTGGGAACCATTCAGCTTGTGTGTTGGGAGAGGATTTTGCACTGAGACCTGGCGATTCCTGACTAGTTTGAGTGTGCAGGCCAGTGGTCCCTAGGGAGTGCTTTGTCTCTGCCTTCCCAGCATTAAGTGCTTTATCAGTGCTTGCTGACCACCTCCTGGGAATGGAACTCAGGTCCTTATACATACGTAGCAATCAATTTACCAACAGAACTACATCCTCAACACTTAAAACTTTAACAATTTTAAACATCAATGCATTATTTCCCCCCCAAAATTTTACAGCAAAAGTCCACTATGACTGTTTTTGAGTAACTGCTTTCATATTGGATTTGAGACCAGTCTCACAAGGTGATATTCCATGTCTGGTCTAAAATCCTGTTCAGAAGCCCATGACTGTGTTCCTTCAATAGAATGCATTATTGCTATTTTACTACATGGCCATGTTTTGAATTGCTGCCTAAACATGTTTGTTTATGCCCATAGACAACAGCTGCTTTCAGCCATGGTTGCAGAAGCTTCTTTCTTTGGTGCACTGCCATCAATTCAGATAGTCACAACTGTTTAAAGTTTTGAGAATAAGAGACTGAGACCTTGGCCCTGAAGCTATAATATAGTTGTCATTTTTATCATCCCTCAGTCTACAACTACCAAAGCTATGGGAATGCTACTGAAGAGAAGGAAAGGAAGTAAGGGGCAACATGGCAAGACGTGATGGAAAATAATGTCTTTGGACATTGCATAACTATTGAACTCATAACTCATAGCAACTGTAGTTACCTGCATGTAAGTCCTTCCCCAAACCAAGGGAGCCACCGTTAGGGCACAGGTGGCCAGGTATTTTCCAAGCTCCACATTTTGCTGAGAACTATTGAGAGTTAATAGTTATTCAGGGGTGGAAATCATGTTTTTTTGAGTATATGGCCATTAGTAGTTTTTCAGTAGTCCAATGAGTTGTTGCAGAGATATGCACATATAGACTGCAACTGCCGGACTTAGAGGGTTATCCAACATTAGAAACGGGCACAATGTTTAAGTGAACATGTTTGGGAGATGTGTAAGGAATTAGAGTAGGATAAATGTGGAATTCATTACTATATTTCATTGAACAATATATGAAATATTCAAAAAATACATTGTCAAGTCATTGATAGACTTACTCCCTGTGAACTACATCCAAGAATGACGTAGTTTAGAGGTAAAATTCATGGTTTTTAATTGTGCCTTTAAACATCTGAACCACTATATTTGGGTAAGGAAGATTATTAATATCATAAGGGAAGTAATAATACTTGATGATTAACGAGGCTAATACCAGGCAACAACCTTCTGGTTTTGTCCATTTCTATATATTTCCATTAAGACAAAAGAATTTAGAAAATATAAGTTGGTAGAATAAACCAAAACAGAGAGTTCATCAACTTGATTTGAAATATTTTTCAGTCATTCAAATGTTTTATTCAGGACAAGTATATGTGTATGCATGAATGAACATATGTAAATAGGCATAAAATTGCTTAGAAAAGCAACCATGCTAATGTATCTAATTTGAAATGAAATACCTCATTAATTTTAAAAACCATCATTGTCTTTGCTAAGTTTTTGTTATAGATAGCATTACTGTGATTTCTATTTTAATAAAAACATAAGTTTTGATATAAAGTAAAATCTATCCCATTAACATAACTAAAATGAGATAAATGTAAAACCAGTCCAATTACATGTAATTAGAATTACTTGTATTTTATTCTATAATGAGAAAAGAAAAACTTAGAACATGAACAGGGGTTTGTCTATACACTTAAAGTACTATTGTAACACAATTTTAGTCACTGATGAACAAGATCTTATGGTTTAGAAGAAATTGGAGAAAGTAAGAATGAGGTTGTGTTTTCTGGATTATAAAGGTATCGACCTTTCGATTCTCCATTTCATTTACTCTGATTGCATCAGACAAGGAGAGCAAAGTCTACAAATTGTGGCCAAAGTGAAAAAGATAGAAAAAGATCTAATGAAAAAGTTAGAAACAATTGAAACAACATTGAGAGTTTTCTCTATTGTTTTGTTTTGTTTTCTGAAACAAAGAAAATCAGTTTTCTTTTCAAATACTTGAGAGCCAGGAGAATATCAAAAGTGATAAAACAAGTGAAAATACATGATTTTGTATCTTCAAATATATGTCTTATTTTATTTCAATGTATAATTTTAATGTTAAGCTTCAGATGTATAAAAGAAGAAGACTTATTTTTACTTTGGGCCATAATCAAAACAAAGCAAACAGTACTTCTTCAGCTAAACCCTGGCTTCTTCAAATATTCCCTTTTTCTCTTTAATTATAAGACAAAGCTTAGAGTAGAGACTATTATTGTTACTGAATGCTGTAAAGCTGTGTGATTTGATGCATGATCTTAGCCATTATGCATTTTCCCCTTATAATGTTACATTCACACGTTCCTTAGATCTTTCTGCCTTTTGAAAGTTTTTGTTGTAACAAAAAATATTAATACATCAAACAAAAATTTTAATAGATGAATAATCTATCTCTGTTATATGGAAAGTAATAAATATGTCAATGTACTTAATTTGGAAACTCTAACTCTTGGCATACAAACATCAGTTTTTAATTTCTTCTTTTCTATGCCACTTTTGTTAGTCCACTCCAAACTGACAACTTTTCGATCATATAGGCTAATTTGTATCTTCCATGCAGACATAGCAAAACACGGCTTCCTACAAGTCCTTTCACACCTCCTTTTGCTTTTGGAATCTTTGCACCTTCAGTGGGTTCCTCATCTTCTCTGCGTTCATCTTCTCAGAATTGGTACAGCACAACTTAACTTCAGTCCCATCACTTAGATGTCAAACTCGATGAAAGAGAATTCAAGTTGTCCAGTCAAACTTATCAGATCCACCTTAAATATGATGCTTTAGCAGAAACAGTTGTGGCTCCATAGGTAAAGGAAAATGATCTACATAGGTAGATCATTAGGTGATTTACTTCTGCCGTTTCCACATTCTCCTTCCACATTCTTAAGGAGAAGAGTTAAAAGAACAAGGTCGATAGTGACGCTGCTTACTTGAAATTCCATCACTGTCTCTTACTCTTGTATAATGATGTGAAGAAGGTGTACTCTTGGATTACTGACAGTTTAATTGAGAAGTTTAGAAAAAGATATGGCAAAAAAACTCAGTTGAGTAGAGTGGAACCTGAATTCTGTTCCAATTCTCATTTGTGTCAATTGGTAAGATCCTTCTTGCTATTTCTGGTCATTTTTTTTTTATACAGAAACTTGGTGAAATTTCCTAGAAAACCTGAGCAAAAGACAAGCGATTTTTATAATGCCCAGAAACAGACATGCACACACATCAAACACATTTGGATCTACAGGAAGAAAAAATGGTTAAAAGAATTTTGGTAATGTCACGAAATTATATTTTAAAAAGAATGATGATCAATTTGAATACTTAGGGCATCCTTGTGATTATGATGAATAATGGACACACAGATCTCTTCATACTCATATGAACATACTCTGAGCCAAACGTGTCTTTGCATTTCAAATTCAATTCCCCAGATTTAATTAGCACCTTCCTAATTAATTAGTCTTTTTTAAGGAAAGCATTAGAACCACATACAATTTCCATTTGTAGTTTTAGTTTGTTTTAATTTTAAGCTAATTTAATGTGTGCACAAGGTTTCTGTTTTTACAAACCTAGATTCTATAATCAGATGTGTCTTTGACCATATTTTGATCTGTGCATGTTTCCAAGCATAATATGAGTTCTAAGTGATGTCAGATCTCCTGTCTTTTCCGTGGAAGGATGATTCCTGTTTTATTTTTTTTATCTTCTGCCGCATGTTTATTTAAAATCCTGTGAAATATGAGAATATATGTGTGACAGAGTGTAGAACATAAAGATGAATTTTGAGTATTTACATAGCCTGGGAATGAGTAGAATGAATCTGTATGAGACAAAAGGATAAAACTTGGAACAAAAATAAATAGAATATTATGAAGAAAGCAATAGTCTTTTCCTCAGGTCACTGTTCTGCTGGTAAATGTTTGATAGCATGTAATCACCACAACCCGATTTAAATATGTTGAAAGGTTTTATATAGCAGGAGAAGAAATAATAAGGAGAAATGCACTTAGCTTAAAGAGACAGAAAAAAAAGATGGAGAAAGAAAAATCCAGAATTATGACTTTGCAAACCCACATGATAATCAGTTTTATAAGTAAGGTCATGCTTAAGAACCTACAAAACTTTAATTCCAGAAGTTTTTGGCATCCCTAGCTAATCAAACAGAATAAAACTGAAAGGTTGATGTTACTAAAAAGATGGCCTGCTAGGGAAAACACTTGTCACTGACTTGAGTATGGCTCTCCAGCATCCATGTATATTTAACAATGTGCAGCTGTGCCCGAAAGGCTGGGAAAATAGAGACAAGCAGGTCTAGGCAGCTACCTTGGCAGGCGCTCTAAGTGAAATGGTCATCTATAGGTTCAGTGATAGAGTATGTCTTACAATATAAGAGGGACTGCAACAGAGGGAAACACTGGGATTGTATCTGTGGCCTCCACACAGGCACAATATAATGTCCGTGTGCATCTGCCCACAAAGGAACATCTACACTTGTATGTATATACCACACACAAACACACAATTTGTATGGAAAGCAAGTATTAGTTAAATAAAATCAATTGGTATAATGATTAATTCTACATTACTAAGTTAATTGAATGGTGTCAGAGAATCGTCTTAAAACTATATAACTACTAAGAAGTTGTATAAAACTTTAACAACAACTGTTTAAGTAATTTGTAATAATATCAACAAATGAACAATGTGCTCATTTTCATGATTTTTATAAAATTAACATAGAAAAAATATGCTTTGGGCAAAGTACCTGAATACAAACTTAATTCACAAATATCAGCAAACCTCCTTTATTAAAATTACAGACTGATAAAGAAATCAGAAAAGCAATACCTTACACAATATCCTGAAGTAACTTAAGATATCTTTTGATAACTATAGCCAAGTGAGTAAAAGGCTTATAAAATAAAACTTAAAGACTTTTAAGAAAGAAATTGAAGAAGCTTTCCGAGGGAAAATATTCACATGCCTATCAATCAATAGGACAAGTATAGAAGAAATGGTAATCCAGCCAAACGTTATGTACAGATTTAATATAGTCCCCATTAAAATAGCAATTTCAGATTCCTATGGAAGTATAGAAAAACAAAACAAAACAACGACAACAACCAAAAACAAAACCATTGTGGCTAAAAACAATCCTAAAGGATAAAAACTGCTGGATTATCACTATCCCAGATTTCAAGTTGTTCTACACAGCTACAAGTAAAATGGTGTTAGTTCAAAAAGGGAAAGAGAATCACTTTAGCTAGTCTGACCGGTGTAAAATGAAACCCTGACTGCTCTTGAGGATGGAGAGGGAGGAGGAGAGGGAGTGGGGGGAGTGGGAGGGTGTTGGGAGGTGGGGCGGAAATGGAAACTTTTATAATTTAATAAACTTTGGGGAAAAAAAGAGAAAACGAAAAAAAAAACAAAGAAGAAAAGAGAGAAAGAAAGAAAAAGAGAGAGAGAAGAAAGGAAGAAAAAGAAAGAAAGAAACACAGACACAATAGTCAAAAGTATCTAACTGAAGACAAAAATTATGGACAACTTTTTATTTTTTTAATAAAGTAGCCAGGGATATACATGGAAAATATAATCACAGCATCTTCAACAAATGATGCTGGAAAAAACTGGATATTTGCATGTAGAAAATTGCAAATAGATCTATACTTATTATCCTGTACAAATTTCAGCTCCAAATGGATCAAAGATCTCAGTATAAACTAGATAAACATAACCTGATAGAAGAAAAAGTGGGGGGATAATTGTGAACTCATTGACCCAGGCAAAAAAACCTTCTGCAGAGAACACCATTAGTACCAGCACTGAGGTCAATGATTAATAAGTTGAAGCTCATGAAACTGAAACTGACAACAAAGGACACTGTCATTCAGATAAAACAGAGGCTAACAGAATAGAAATGTTTTATCAGCTACACATTTGATAATGGCAAATATTCAAAAATACTAAGAACCCCCAAAGATAGATATCAGGAAAATAAATCAATAAAAAATAGAGTATACAAATCTAAACAGAATTCACCATCATGGAATCTCAAATGGTTGAGAAATTCCTAAAGAAATGTTCATCATCCTTACCTGTACGGAAATGCAAATCAAATCCATTTTGAGATTTCATTTTACACCTTTCAGAGTGGCTAAGATCAAAAACACAAGTGACAGCTCAGGCTGGTGAGGATGCCAGGAAAGTGGAACACTCACTGCTGATGGGAGTGCAAACTTGTACAACCATTATGAAAATAAGAACACCGGTTTCTCAGGAAGATGGAATCTAATATATCTCAAGACACTTATACCACCCTTGGACATATATCCAAAAAATGCCTTATCCTACCATAGAGACATTTTCACGATCATGTTTATTGCTTCTCTACTTGTTATATCCAGAAACTGGAAACACCCTAGATACCGATCAATAGAAAAAAAATAGAAATAATGTTATGCCCTTGCACAATGGAGCATTATTCAGTTGATGAAAATAAAACCATGAAATTTTCAGGTAAATGGAGGGAAAAAGAAAAAAAATCATCATAATTACAGCATCCGAGACCCGAAAATACAAATAAGGTGTGTGTGTTTGCTGATACGTGGATATTAGTTGTTAACTCAATTGTGGCGCACCACGCCTATCTGCACTTTATGCACCACCAAACCATTCGTGAATCGGGCAAGGGGCTGGAGATTTAAACACACAAAGACACACAGACAGAAACATGGGTCATCCTTGAAACAGGAATGCCCCCTTATTGTGTACCAGAGCTGCTTATATAGGGATCCTTAACTGCTAGCCAAGCCCCAGCCAAACACACCAGAAACTACTCCTCTGCCATGAGGAAATCCCTAGAGTCTCCTGCACAGACTGACAGCTGCAGGCTGTCTCAGAGTAGAGGAAAACAAGTTGTTTACAAGAAATTCAGGATCTGGGGGTTCACAGCATCCAACAATCAAGGATAACCGAGCTACAATCTGTAGAACAACAGAGGGTATACTGAAAGACATCAGTTGGAAAGAAAGATTAATCAATATTTATGAATGGTTGGAGGAGCTAGAACAAGAAGATCAAGTGCGGAGGAAGAGGGCATGGGAGAGGGTGATGAAAGAACCACTCTGGGGAGATATAGTTATCATTTAGTGCCATTTGAAGGGTACTATGGAAACTGAATACAGTAGACAACACACACACACACACACACACAAATATTAAAGTCATCTTAAATAAATTGCAAAATAGTGGAATAGAAAGAGCACCTACAAGCAAACTTTGGTCAGAAAATTAAGCTTCTGGCTCCGAGAATGTGTTAAGCTAATAAAATTTGGCCATAAGGATCCAATAGGTATCCTCAATGAGCCCAAAATATTGCGAAGACCAAAAGATGCTCTCCACAAACTAATGGCCAGACCTACACAACTTATTGAAAATGGAAATGTCAAGTTGGTGTGTACACAGAGTTTTATCCCTGCATACTAGAGTTTTCCGTGCAGGAAGGCACTCTGAATATTAACAACGGAGAAATATAAACAAGAACACATCCATTTACCCTTTATTTGCAATAATGCTCCATCTGGAAGATACACAAATATAATGACATAGATATTAATTATCAAACAAGCAATATTTTGCTAGATATAAAGACCACTCTACAAGATGGAATTCATATCTGACACTGCTTAGGTGACCAGGAACCCGAGACTAGATAGTCCAGGGACCAAAGTTTAAACCAAATACTCTTGTAAAAATCAAAACAAAATGGAAACCAACATAGCAGTAAAATGACTTCTAATGTTATTTTGCTGTACATTTAGACCATTCATTTGCTCCGTCATCATCAGAAAAGAACTTTTCTGTAACAGATATACCCTTTCTGTAACAGGTGGGAAACAAATCCAGAAACCCACAGACAGACATTATGCAGAAAGAGTGAGACTTTGATCACTCAGTCCTAATAAGTTGTCACCATCAAATATGTCCTCCCAGGTCTAGGGAAGGCATGCAGCAAAGAAGAGGCAGAAAGTATAAGAGGCAGAGGGGATGGAGGACACCGAGCATACAAAACCCTCTGAATCAACAAAATCAAATTTCTTAAAACTAAGGCAGCATGCTCAGAGCCTGCACAGGTATGCATCAAATGGGTCTTGGAGCTAAAACAAGTGAACTCATGCCCCATCATTATCCCTGAAGCCATATTCACTTGACAGTGAGAAATGGGTTTTGTCCAGGGGAATTTGACTGGGGAATCGAACTACTCTCATGGGTATGCTGTAAGTTAAGCAGTAGATGGGCAACAGAAAGCAAACTAAAAGACAACATTAGAAGACCTTGTTTCCTTTCATATTTTAAATCATGCCTTAAGTATTATTTTTGCATGATTTTATTGCTATTTTTAATCTTCTCTCTTTTTACCTCAAGGTTTCTTTGAATATATATCATGTTTTCTGTTTTTTATCATATTACAGGATTCTTAAGCTTAGGAACAAGTGGATCTCTGTTTTTCGGTGCCTCCTTTTGGGCTCTTTTTATTCTTTTTCCTTTTCTCTTCTTTCTTTCTATTTTTCTTTTTGGTTTGTTTTGTGTAATTTTGTTTTTTATTTTATCTCATTATATATTTTATTTATTTTATTTTATTATTATTGATAAGGTACTTGTTATTTTTTCTCTAATAACAGACAGAAAAATTTTGTTTTTTATGGGAGGAGATAAGGGGTGGAATTTGGATGAGTAGAAAGGGGAACCATAAACAGGTTATATTTTGAGAGAAAAAGGATTCTATAAAAGGTCAAAATTATAAGAAAATTATCATAGGAAATATGAGTTTCTTTTCAATAATTTTATATATACTGTTATTTTGTTGATTCTCTTCCCAAACTCTTCTCCATTTACACCCATATCCAAGGATTGATTTTTAATAGCCCCGGCAGTAACATAGCTGATATTTCTAGTACAAACCCTTAGTCTACAAACAGTATTTTCACAAGTTGTAGACTTTATACACTATTATAATAGTTGAAGAAAATATTTCCAAGTTTTCAATAGATCCAATAATACTGCTTATTTTAGTATTCAAGAAAATTCTATTTCTTTGAAAATGTGTGCAATTAAACCCAAGTTATTAAATGATGGAATGTATTCATTCCTATATTCACAACAAAATGTTTATATCTCAAATGAAAAATATAATTTTCAAGAATACATTTTGCTGTTCCCTATCAACTGTTAATAACATTCAATTTATAGTGATGTGATATACTAATTCACTCTCTTCATAAATAAAACTTTGTGAAGCAATTAACTGAGTAACGGTAGTTTGAAAATAATTTCTCAATGGGAAAAATTCAGATCTGATGAAGTGTTTCACAAAAATCATACTTTGAGGAAATATTGTTTAAAGTACAAACTACCATTAAGTTTGCAGAGAGAAGGCATCTGAGGATATTCTTATCCTCTTGCCTATTTGATTCATCATTTGCCTGAATAATAATTATTAGAAGATTTGTCTGATTCATTTTCTTCACTTGCTAACTATACCCGGCAAGACATATCACAGCAATTACTGTCAAGAGAATTACTATTAAAAGAATCAGTTTCTCTGCACTTACAGTGTTCCCACTTAGAACAAAGGAGCAGAAGTAGTCATTATGTGCCTAATAAGAATGATCTGCCCCTAGATATCCCACAACTGTCTTCTTTACTTCGTTCAGGCCTTCAGCTGTGTTGGATCAGATGCCAGTTTCTCCAGTTTTCTTCACATCCCATGGGAGAGTGCACTTGTGTCCAGAGGTATGCATTCCGTCGGAAGGACGAGACATTCATTAACCACTGGGCTTATTACTGCTATGACTGAACTGCTTTGTTCAATTGGCATATGAACCACAACAATATGAATTTGCAGGAGACATTGTAAGAACATCACATAGCCTCTGAATACAGACATTTTCCTATTTGGATCTCTTTTAAGATAAGAGTCTGTATGAGTTCGCTCTGACAAGCCAGACCATGCTGTGATCTGTGACTGCCAAAAGCACCAATAATAATTGCACAATTATTGTAACCAACCTCTGAGGCTTGGAGCTTGATTTTATTCAGTATATAACTTGGCCAATCTTCAGTAAAATAATCACCTTTAAAAATCATCCTCTATTCTGTTTAATACCATTGATAGTTATTCCTCATGAGATAAAATACTTTCAGAGTTTTCAGGCTTTATCCTCTTCAATGCTAGCTTGATGTTTAGGTAATCTATGTTTATATACAAGGTTTATGGAAAAAGAACCTTTCAAGCTTGAAACTAAAATGCTACAGGAAAAACATGAACTGCTGCATACCAACTTTATTTAGTTTTTGAACTTGAAGAAAAACAAACAATGAAAAAAATTAAACAGATGGAGATGAAATTAGAGGGACAATTTTGGTTGTCTTCCTTTTAAATGTTGTCCAGCTTCAATCAAGAGAAAGAAACTATATGGGACTTGTGTGTAGTAAACTTTATGTGTAGAAACAGGAATTGTAGTGAATTAGATTATTAGCAGTCTGAAGAATAAGTGATAAAAAGGATTCCTGAAGAATACAAAGTAGGTCGCAACCTCATTGGAACTGTGAAGCACAGCTTACTCCAGTACTGAGGGGACTTAGGGGTAAGCGAACAGCCATGCAGTGTAACACACCACTCTCCAGAATCTCTACAAAAGGACAAAACTCTGGTCACCTCCTCCAGCTCTCTCACCTTTTCTATCCAGAAAGCAGGGAGTTTCCTGTGTTTATGCTCCCCCCAAATCCAACTCCATCCAGAGGCTCGTCCAAATTACTAGCCCTATCCTGCCCACAAACCTACATATCCTCTTGCATTTTCAACGAAACTCTGAAACCTAGCTGGCTCCAATACTAAGGGGTCTCAAGAGGTGGGTGAATAGCCATGCAGCAGAACACCCTACTCTCTAGGACCATCACAGTGGGACAAGACCCCAGGAACCTCCCCCAACTCCTTTGGCTTTTCTAGTCGGCCAGCAGAGAGTTTCCTATGGCTAGGCTCCCCCCAAACCCAACCCAATCACTGGATCCTCCTTGTGTGCCACACCTTGTGTAAGAGCTGAGAGCTTGCTGTAATACTGAGGAGACCCAGCAAAGCTTTCAGTCATCATCAATGGAGCGAGCAAGATATTCCATGAGAAAACCTGATTTAAACAATATGTATCAACAAATCCAGCCCAACAAAAAGTACTAAAAGGAAAAACCGAAGCCAAGAAAGCTAAGAGCACCCACAAAATCACAGGCAACTGATAACCCCCAACAGCATAACCCAAAGACGGTAATCACACAAACATTACTACTAAAAATAACCGGAATTAACAACCACTATTCATTAATATCGCTTAATATCAATGGATTCAACTCACCTATAAAAAGACACAGGCTAAGAGAATGGATATGAAAACATGATTCTGCCTTCTTCTATATACAAGAAACACACCTCAATCTCAAAGACAGACACTACCTCAAAGTAAAGGGTTGGCAAAAGATTTTCCACTGAAATGGACCTAAGAAACAAACAGGTGTACCTATCCTAAAATCTAACAAAATTGATTTCAAACTAAAATCAAGCAGAGGAGATGGAAAAGGACACTTTATACTCATAGCAGGAACAATCTATCAAGATGTAGTCTCAATCATGAACATCTATGCCCCTAATATAAGAGCACTCACAAATGTAAAAGAAACATTTTTAAAACTTAAATCACACATGAGACTCCACACATTAATAGCAGGAGACTTCAACACTCCATTCTCACCAACCAGACAGAAACATAACAGAGAAATAAGAGAAGTAACAGATGTCATGAATAAAATGGACTTAACAGACATTAATAGAACATTTCACCCAAATCCAAAAGAATATACCTTATTCTCAACATCTCATGGAGCCTTCTCTAAAAACAGACCACATACTGGTAACAAAGCAATGCTCCACATGTAAAATCATTGGAGTAAGTCCCTGTGTCTTATCAGATCACCATAGATTAAAGTTAAAATTTAAAAACAATATTGCTCTCAGAGAGCATACAAATTCATAGAAATCGAATAGTTAATAGAACTACTTAACCACCATTGGATCAAGGAAAAAATAAAAAAAAATAAAGACTTCCTTGAATTCAACGAAAAGAAGGCCAACTTATCCAAACGTATGGGACCCTATGAAAGCAGTGCTAAGAGGAAAGTTCATAGCACTAAGTGACCACATAAAGAAAACAGTGAAAGCTCACATTAGTGACTTAACAGCACTCCTGAAAGTTCTAGAACAAAAAGAAGCAGACTCACCCAGGAGGAGTAAAAGAATGGAAATAATCAAATTGAGGGCTGTAATAAACAAAATAGAAACAAAGAAAACAATTCGAAGAATCAGCAAAACAAAGAGCTGGTTCTTTGAGAAAATCAACAAGATTGACAAACCCTTATCCAAACTAAACAAAAGATAGAGAGAGAACATCCAAATTAATAAAATCAGAAATGAAATAAGGGACATAACAACAGACACTGAGCAAATTCAGGGAATTATTAGGTCATATTACAAAAACCTGTACTCCACAAAATTGGAAAATGTAAAAGAAATGGACAATTTTTTAGACAGATGCCGTATACTAAAATTAAATCAAGACTAGGTGAGCAATTTGAATAGACTTATAAATGGCAAGGAAATAGAAAGTGTCATCAAAAATCTCCCAAATGAAAAAAAGCCTAGGACTGGATGGTTTTAGTGCAAAATTCTACCAGAACTTTCCAAAAGAACTAATACCTATACTCCTTAAAGTGTTCCACATAAAAGAAATAGAAGGAACATTGCCATACTCTTTTTATGAGTCTACAGATATCCTGATACCAAAACCACACAAAGGCTCAACAAAAAAGAGAATTACAGACCAATCTTACTCAGGAACATGGATGCAAAAATACTCAATAAAATACTGGCAAACCGAATCCAAGAACACATCAAAAAAAAAATCATCCCCCATGGTCATTTCAGCTTAATCCCAGAGATGCAGGTCTGCTTCAACATACAAAAATCTATCAATGTCTTCCATCATATAAATAAACTGAAAGAAAAAAAAACATGAATCTTTCACTCTATGCTGAAAAAGCATTTGACAAAATCTAACATTTCTTCATGATAATGGTTTTGGAGAGATCAGGGATGCAAGAATCATATCTAAATATAATAAAAGCAATATACAGCAAATCGACAGCCAACATCAAATTAAATAGACAGAAACTCAAAGCAATTCCACTAAAATAAGGAACAAGACAAGGGTGTCCATTCTCTCCATATCTATTCAACATAGTCCTTGAAATTTTGGCAATACCAAAAAGACAACAAAAGAAGAACAAGGGAATTCAAATTGGAAAGGAAAGTCAAACTTTTGTTATTTGCAGATGATATGTTAGTATATATAAATGACCCCTAAAACTCTACCAGAGAACTTCTACAGCTGATAAATACCTTCAATGATGTGCAGTATACAAGATAAACTAAAAAAAAAAAAAAAGTGGCCCTCCAATACACAAATGATAACGAAGCTGAGAGTGAAATAAAAAAAAAATCACCTTTCACCATAGACAAAAACAACATAAAATAGCTTGGGATAACACTAACCAAAGAAGTGTAATACCTTTTCAACAAAAGCTTCAAGTGTTTGAAAAAAGAAATTGAAGAAGATAGTAGAAAATTGAAAGATCTTTCATGCTCTAGGGTAGGTAGAATCAACATAGTAAAAATGGCAATTTTACCAAAAGCAATTTATAGATTCAATGCAATCCTCATCAAAATGCCAATACCATTCTTCACAGACCTTGAGAGAACAATAATAAACTTTAAATGGAAAACAAAAAAACCCCAGGGTAGCCAAAATATTGCTGTACAATTAAGGAACTTTCAAAGGCATCAACATTACTGACATCAAGCTTTGTTAAAGAGATATAGTAATGAAACCAGCTTGGTGCAGGCATAAAAACAGAGAGGTTGACCAATAGAACTGAATCGAAGACCCAGATATTAATCCAGACCCTTTCGAACACCTGATTTTTGACAAAGAAGCAAAAAATATAAAATGGAAAAGAGAAAGCATCTTCAACAAATCGTGCTGGCATAACTGGGTATCAACAGGTAGAAAAATGAAAATAGATCCATTTCTATCACATTGCATAAAACTCAAGTACAAATGGATCAAAGACCTCAACATAAAGCCACACACACTAAACCTCATAGAAGAGAAAGTGGGAAGTACACTTGAACGCACAGACACAGGAGACAACTTCCTAAATATAACCCCAGTAGCACAGAGACTAAGAGCAACAATAAATAAATGGGACCTCCAGAAACTTAAAAACTGAGTTGCTATTTTGTGAATCTCAAACATAAACACTGTTATTACATGATTTCATGTAATATTAAGTTCATGATCCTAGAGATGCTAAGTAATAAGGTGAATCCAGAGAAAAACATATATAGATCCTCCTGGAAATTGGAAATGGACAAGATCACCTGACAGAAATTGAGAGCATGGTGATTGGGCAATATGGGAGGGTAGATGGGGAAGGGGAGGGTTGAAGAGAACTTGAGGGAATGGGATAGTTGAGATGGAGATAGGACGGAGATGAGAGAAAGGAAAGATATCTTGATTGAGGGAGCAATTATAAGGATGGCAGAAACCTGGAACTAGAGAAATTCCCAAGGATTACCCCCAGCTAAGACCCTAAGTAATAGAGGAGAGGGGGCCAATTTTGATTTGGTCTGTAGTCAGACTCATGACTATCTTAACTATCACCATAGAGCCTTCATCCAACAACTGATGGAAACAGAGGCAGACACCCACAGTGGAGCACTGGATTGGGGCGGTGGAAAAGTGGGAGGAATGAGAATATAAGCAATGAGGTAAGGACCCTGATGGGTTCACCCACTGAAACAGTTTACCTTAGCTACTGGGAGCTCACTAACTCCCAGTCAGACTGGGAAGGAACAAACATAGAACCAAACTAGTCCCTCTGAATGTGGTGGACAGTTGCATGGCTGGGACAGACTGAGGAGTCACTGGCAGTGACACCAGGATATAATCCTACTGCATGCACTGACTTTTTGGAATCCCATTCTATTTGGAGGCATACCTTGCTCAGCCTAGATAAAGTAGGGAGGGCTTTGGACCTTCCACAAAGCAATGTGCCCTACCCTCTCTGAGTATTGAATGGGGGTAGGGTGGGAGGATGTGTGGAGGGAATGGAATGAGGAAAGGGAGTGGGAACTTGGATTAGTATTTTTAAAAATATCTAATAAATTAAAAAAAATGAAACAGCAATTGACAGGAGCACATGCACAAAAGTGGAACTAGTTTTGAGATATACTATCCGAAGAAGAGATTTAGTATGCCTTACTCCTCTAGCTATGAGTGAGTTGCAGACTTCAACATCTTCCTATAAGGCAGATTGGTCACTACAATCCTGTGCCTGTAAAATAGCCTCAAGTAGAAAGTTGTAAACTAGACATTGAATTCTTATGCACTTATCTCCATAGCTGTATAAAACTACACCAAAAGAATTTGTCTACTCCACAAAATCCCAAAGCATGCTGGGTAAGTTATATCTCACTCTAGGGCAAGAAATTAAAACCGCTATGACACTTTATCCTTATTATCAACTTGACTTTGATTAGTGCCGCCTAGCAGACCTAACTCTAGGGATGTTGGTGAGGGTATTCTCAGACCAGGGAAGAGCCACACTAGTGAATATTACCATGCAACAATCCTGGACAAACAAAAAAGAAAATTGATGAGCACCAATATTCAGCTCTCTCTGTGTTTTGACTGCTGGTGTACTATGACCAGGAATCACAGGATCCTGCTGACACAAACCCACCAAACCTCTCTCTCCATGAACGAATGTGTGTTTTTAGGCATGTGAGCCTAAATAAACTTCTCCCCTTTTTATTTTTTTGTCATGTATCTTGTAATAGAAATAGGAAAAGAGGTAATTTCTGAAAACCCTCTGGCCTATAAAACAGGCAGGAGAAAAGAAACTAATGTTGCCATTCATTGTTTTCACATGACAGGCAAAATAGGAATAGAAAAGCACTGAACTGATACCTCAAACTCCAGGCAATAGGCAGCGGTGATCCATACAAATAATGGAAATATTAAAAAGAATACTTTTGAAAGACAGAGAGTACTTAGTAAAATGAACATAACAAGTTCTTTGTAGGCCAAAAGTGTGATTGAAGATGAAGAACTTCTAGACACTGCTGAGAGAACCCTTGCAATTTAGTGTTTCAGAGGGGGTAATTGTGAAGATTCAAAAACAGTTATACAGAATGAAGTTAATGAGCAGCGTTGTGGGCAGGTGGACTAAATTTATTCATTAAAATGCTAATGGATATTGTCATATAACTCAATGCAGAAAGAGACCCAATTTGAGATATAGATTTTTACATTTTCTATGTAAAATAGTGAACAACTGATTCATGTACAAAAAAAAGGAGTTTTGCTAATACTAAAATTTCCACAACATCATCACAAATGGACACAGAAACTACAAGTATTAAATTTACTCTCTTTATCCATCTTGGATTCTTTCTTCTGAGGTATTGAACATCAGTTATGATTTTATTGGGATCTTTATTTGTGAAGTACATGCAGGCTGTATGTCCAGTTAGAACCTTCAATATGCCATGTCTTACTTGTACTGTTCATCATAAATCCCTACCAATTTCTCACCCAGTGACCGAGTGGTGTGAGCATTCAGGAAGTGACATCTTTGCAATAAGTCCAGTATGGATATAGCTCCGAGTAGAATGAACAAATATCTTCAGGGTGAAATTTCTTGGATAACTATTCTCAAATACAGAGAAAGATCCCTTGGGAAGCAAAGGGACTTAGAATGTTTATGCGTAAAATAAAAAACTTTTATATATGCATGATAGATTGGGCAATTTCCTTATTATCATTAGTGTAGCCTTATTTCTGTTAGTAATTTAAAAAACTAATTTTAAACAATAAAGAAAAGAAGAAAAAATAAAACACATGTGAATAAAGCAAAAAAAAGACTAAAAATGAAACTAAAGCACAAATTGCAAAAAAATTTAAAAACTGAATGGCTTGAGTTCAGTTCATGAAATTTATATTATGAAAGGAGAAAACTTACTACTCTAAGTTATTGTCTAATGTCATATACTTGCCTTGACACATGTTCAAATGGATGTACAGGTGAACACATAAATATAAAAATATGAACGTAAATACTTTTAGACATATAAACAAAAATAAAGAGAAAGTTTATAATTAGACTTAAAATTCTTAAACAATGAAAAATAAAATATAGTTAAAGAGGTATATATTTCAAAACTGTATAAAAAATATTTTTGTGCATCCAAGAGCTTTTAATTATGCTGATGCTGTATATATTTTTATATATACATTATATTCGTGGATGGGTGACATTCCATGGATCTTCCATATATGATGACATCATGGGGAAACAGTCCAAGAGAAAACTTCCTCCTCCTTTCCCAGCACCTATCAATTGCTAATCGCTCTTGTTCTAGTGGTGGGACTTCATGTTAATGTTTTTTTTCATGCTAGAAACTGATCTGGCTTGAGCTGCTGTGGAATCGTGTATGCTGTCATCACTTCTCTGAGTCCATACATGCAGTTGCCTTTTTGTGTGTGTGAGTAAAGAAAATGTTGTATTTATTAGCTGTTTCTGTCTCTTTGTCTTTCTTCTACCCTTTCCACAATGATCTCTGTGCCTTGGGAGGAGATTTGTAGTGTAGATAATCCAATTACAGTGGGAAATTTTGCAAGTTCTTTTTTAAAATATTTATTTATTTATTATGTATACATTATTCTGTCTGCATGTATGTCTGAAGGCCAGAAGAGGGCACCAGACCTCATTACAGATGGTTGTGAGCCACCATGTGGTTGCTGGGAATTGAACCAGGACCTTTGGAAGAGCAGGCAATGCTCTTAACCACTGAGCCATCTCTCCATCCCCAATTTTGCAGGTTCTTTTGCTATAAACATTGACCAATAGTGGCTTTCAGTGTTAATCACTATCTACTATAGCCAGAAGCTTCTCTAACAAGAGTTACTAGATAAATTAATCTAAGGGTAGAAACAAGCTCTTTGGGAGTAGATTAATATGTCCATTTTGCAGAATAATTTATCAGTAGGTCCTTCTGTTGGGACTATGATTTCTCTAGCTACATGTTCATAGCTCAGAAATAGTTCAATGTACTTGTCAATAGGGAATTAAATCCAGTAAGAAAGTGACTGGTTACTGTCTTTATGTTGTTACCACTATTGCCTCAATTGCCACACCTTTGTAAGCTGGCCATCATTGCAGCTTGCAGGTTTTCCTATGAGTACATTCTTCTCTTGTCGTTTATTTAGTTCTTTCCAAACCTATAAAAGCGAGGTGATAGGGATGGGGCATCTAGTTGAGTACCAACATAACGTCTCCAAGTTCTGTGACTGACAATCATGATGTCTTTATCAATAGGGTCTATCTACAAAGTTCTGGAGTCTAACCAATAAATTGTCAGGAGCCTGGAATATATGAAAGGTCTATGTGACCTACTGGTCAGCAACTTCTAAAGAAGACTTTCTATTCAGGCATTGTGCTGTTTATTTGTGAGACTGTGGTACCTAATAGAGCTGTATTTGTTATTATGAGGTAACAATATTTTAAATAATTTTATATATGCATATTTTGGGGAAGTTTTTACAAGTAGGTTTCCATTTTGAATTGTCTTTAGACTTAATATCTTTTAACCTGTCCTTACACAACCCACCCAAATATAATGTTTCCTGTTAAATAAACTTAATATCCTTAGTTACCTCTAAATACAAAAAACAAATAAATAATTATCAGCATAAAAACGTTTCATGGATTGAAAAATAGAGAATCCATTATCTAAAAAAACTAAAGAGCTAAGTGATACAAACAGTATTAAAATATGTTAAAACAATGTCTTTGGGTGGTATCTGAGTAGAAACATGAAAATAATGCAAACAAACATGATGTCTATGAATTATATATATTCTATATATGCATATTTATAGACTTACTTATTAATTATATACACACATAAATAATTGTAGGTTGTATATAATATACACAGTAAACATATTTTTCTCTTTAAGGGATCCTGTATGCTGCTTTTGATGTAGCCTGTCACCTTAGATTAAGTTGAGTTAACCATGCAGAAAAATGCTCCTGATGGAAACACACACACTCTTTCTTAATTCATGCATCGTCCATTATTTAAAAATTGATTAGAGTATCTGCAGTGTAAAATGACACAATTCTGACATATTTTATGATTTTTCAGATTCCCAGAGTTCTAATATTGAAACAAAGATAGACAAGGATTTGGGAGTCAACTTTGAATCTTAAAAGTTCTTATATAGCATCTGGCATAGTGCTCATTAGACAGGTAATGGGGCTTCTCATATTCATTGTTCTTGCTGCTACCAAGTTACTATTGTAGGAGCCAGCCATGATAAGCTAAATATGAACAGATCCCCCAAATAAAGTTCTTTACTTTCAACCATTATTACCTGCCAGAGTAGAATTTAGCCATTGATAAGTTTAATGGAGGCCTGAGTCTCAGTAGTTTACCCTGAAGCAATACCTGGTTGCAGGAAGGACCATAAACTAAGATTACCTGAGCACCACCCAGGAACAGATCATCCAGAGGAAATGCCATTCCAACTGCTGTAGATAGGATCACCTGCTAGCACACACTCACGAGGATAACCCTAGACAAATGTCAGACAATCAAGGTTCCTGAACCTCAGAAACCTTCACCCCTACCTTTACTACTATAAAAACCCAACTCTAACTGAGCTCAGGGCTTTCCGTTTATTCCAATATGTTGGTTATGGCTGAGGGACTGATTTTGCAAACTTGCATAAAATAAAGGCTCTTTGCTTTTACATATGGGACTCAGTCTACTTGTTGGCTTCTGGGGGACTTCGTGGATTTGGGCATAACACTTTCACTCAACAGCATCTTTAATCTTCACACATAAAGTAGTGTAACCAGTTTCCCAGGGTGTGTTAGGCTACAGGCAAAGCAATTAACTTCATTGATTAATGTCAAAAAAAGGACACTGCTATTCTTTTGAGAAACTTCAATGAATTTTCTTCCTTTTAAATTATGTTTGAGACATTAGTAATATATAGAAATAAATATTTGAAATTTATAATTTAAATGATTTCCATACCGACTAACCCATATTATTCAAGAAACTTTTACAAGAGTGAATGATTATTCAGAAATAACTAATATCTCCTAATGGAACTGATCAAATTTTCATTTGTATTAAATCAAGAGAACCTGCTAACTCAGACATGAAAGGGTCGTAGGCCATGCATAACTTAGTAATTCACCACAAGATTTGCCTCTAAGGAAAGAAAAGTTGTTCTAAGTACCATTGATTTTCACTCGGAAAATGTGTCCTATTGATTTTTCCATCTAGACCCTTAGCTGTGGTGTTTACGATACTATTCTTATCTATCATGACAGCCAATGGGAAGCTATAGACCAGAAGTGGAATGCTCCCATATAGGAAAAATATAACGTGGAACTGGAAATAATAGTGCCTAAAAGATGTGTCCCCCAAACATTTCAGTTTCTGACTTTTATTTCATAGTCCTAAATTCTTTTGAAATAAAGGCATACATTTCTTGCATTTTTAAGTGAAGGTCTGAGAAGAGTTTAAATGCATGCAATTGCTTCTTTTGCTTGCAGGCGGAGGGTTCTGAAGTCCTAACTATTTAGATTTTTTAAAATTTTAAAACGATCTTTTTAAATTTTACATAGCAATCCCAGTTCCCTCTCTCTTCCCCGCTCCTGCTCCCCATCACCACCTTACCTCTACCCCATCACCCCTCCACTCCTCAGAGAGTGTGAGGCCTTCTATATTACAAGTCAACAAAGTCTGTCACATCACTTGAGGCAGAACTCTCTCTCTCTCTCTCTCTCTCTCTCTCTCTCTCTCTCTCTCTCTTTCTCTCTCTCATGCTTTCTGTCAGTCTTTTAATCAACCTTTGTTTGTCCCAGCTGCCATTTGTTTCATTACCTGTTGGGACGTGGCATTCCACCATTTGGAAATATATTTATTTTGTCCGAGTACAAAGCAAACAACAGCAGACTTTTGGAATTCTGAAACACACTGTCATCCAGCATTGGTACAGAAGTGTTTACAGTGTTCTAGAAAACTGCTTCTCTATGTGCTAAGGGGAAAATTGGGCGACAACAGATTTCCTGGCTTTCCATTTCTTTCTACCATACATCTTTTCTGCTTTCCCCCTTTTCATCCCTGTTCTTCAGTTGCTTCTTCCATCTGTCTCTGTTTTTCTTTTCCTTGGTCCTCTCCTTTCCTCTGTCCTCTGTTTGGCATTGCCTCTCTCTTTGCATTGTAATTTGAAACCATTTGATATGAACAACAAATACTTATACAGGAGGGTTTGTCAAAGTTTATTTCATTAGTGTAAGAATGCAAAACATAGGCTAAAACTGTACATACCGCAATTTGGTAAGCATGTTGATGGTCCCCAACTTCTAATTCAGTCATATATTTGAGTCACAAATTATGTGCTGCAAATAATTTCTTCTTAAGTGAATTATTCAAGGACTCTAAGGATTTTCTGAATTATTGGGACTTATTTAGTTAAGCATGTTGCATTGTTATTTTTCTAGCTCCATTAAACAATTGAATATTTAGATATCGATTTCTACATAAAGAAAAGAACTAATCCATAACTTGATAAGTTGTTAACCTATAAAACCTTAACTTTATTATTACTTAAGAAAATAAAAGTCTGTACTTATGTGGTTTAGAATATTGCTAACTATCTTACTATGGAAAAGTATCCGTAGCTACTTTTTGTCATTGTAATAAATTATAAAAGATCATATTAATGTAACAACATATGTAATATATATAGTATTCAAGTAGTTTGATCTTTTAATTAGTTATGTTTTGATAATTAAAAGGATTGTAAAATTATTTGGATACTTTCAAATACCTCATTTGATACTTAGTAATCATTGAGATAATATAAATTGTGTACAGTCACGTAGAATAAGTTGCAGTTAATGTCTTTGGGTCTACATAGCACATAATATATATTAATTATTTTAATTCAATAAGCTTTCCTTACAGAATTAGTTTATTTTATTGTAGTTAGAAATGAGTTATCCTATATTTGTTCATAATATCATAATAAGGGTATTTAATTTACAGGACGAATTAGTAAGTGCAAAGTCTCTTAGGTGAGGTACCAAACTTGTTGACAACTTCTAAGAAATCCTCTGTTCCTCTAAATTGTTTTGGGACAATCATAAGATTACTTGAAAGCATAATTAAGAAGTGATTGTGGTAGAAACGTTATATAACCTTATTTTTGTTCTGTTTGGATTTTATAATTGTGAAGTGTTAAAGGTATATCTCAAAGAGTGAAGCTTCTGCAACATTTCCCTGATACCTAAAGTTCAGGGATCATCTTTGAAGAAGACCTGCAAAGATTGTCAGAGCCAGAGGACAAGGACATCTTTGGGGAGAGAGTGTCTTCTACACATTACAGGAATGCTGCACCCGTGAATTCTTAAATAAAAAATAAAATAAAACAAAACAAAACAAAAGTTAACCTAAACAGTACCTGCCTAACGGCAGCAACAGTGGACCTAAAGCATGAAAGTCAGAAATTCCAAAACATTACAGCATTAGATGAAGGACTTCAGTCATGAATTGCTGCAAAGAGAGGGAGAATTATTTTCTCAAGGAATGAGACCCTAATAGATTATCCAGTAATAAGATGTCAGCCCTAAACATACCCATATACTAGCATCAATAAATGGCTCCTAAACTGTTAGTATACGTCCATAAGAGAAGAGTACGGACATATGTGTGCATGTGTGATACTAATTAAAGAAGCAATTGTGAATTTGGAAGGGAAATGTGAACTTGGAAAGAGTTTGAGGAGGGGTTAGGCAGAGAAGAAATCATGTAATAACAGTGTTTATGTTTGAGATTCACAAAATAGCAATAAAGGAACATAGACATTAACAATAACAACAATAACTAAAAAGAACTAAGAACTAGAAATTTGGCACATAGAAATAACACGAGAAATAAATACAATATCACAATAATTCCTCACAAGCGAATGCTTTCTTTTGCCTTCAAGAACTTATTCATGATTATGACATCTGTATTTACTTTCTAAAGACAAAAGAAAACAAGCTGAAATGTGTAAACATTTGGGAAAAAGACAAACACTTGAGAAAGAGAACATTTTACTCATGTACAACTGGCAATTACTAATTATGTTGTCTAACTTGGAGTTTATGTGCACCTGATTTTCAAAAAGAATGTATCAGAAGTTGTGCTCCAAAGAAAATAATATTAAAAATTCAGCATAGTCAAAAAAAATCAGTATATTTACAAAAAACACATTATACATTTTTTTTCTAGCTTATTTACTTAAACATTAAAATGCAACCCGAGTCAGGCTTCATAGTCTACATCAATAATTCTAGCACTAACAGTCTGATGGTGTAGGAGGACAGAGGCTTAGTACCAACTTGTGCTACAAAGTCAGACTTTGTTTTAGAAACCAAACCAATACAAAATAAAGGACAAATTACACACTATTGCTCACCAAGACCAAATTCAAAAGCAAATCACAGATCATAGGATGACCTTTATCTTTTAACAGCCCATAACTAAGAAAGAACTTTTGTCATCAATTTATATCATCAATGAAATAAATCCTCTTCAACACATGGGGTTCTTCCATGAAGCCCTGTAATATTCCTGATGTGTCAAACCACATTTAGGAAAATATTCTGTTAGCCTACAACATTTTCATTTCTTAATGTCTTTTGACATTTCATTACTTGTGATTTTCAAAAGAAAATTCATAGAAAATTGTCTAGCTTACAGTGAATTGTTACCTTATTAATCTTAATTTTCACAGTTCCTAATGCATTCTCTAGTATAAGTTACAAACAATATTATTTTATTAAAAGTGACAAAATCATAGCATACTTAAACCATGAAGTTATGTAGAATTTCCTCTCTAGAAAATATTTTTTGGGGGAGGAAAGTTCATGAAGCAAGCACACACTAGTACTCCAGATGTGCTTTGAATCCGACGTCAGTAAACATGAAAGCTGCCACTTTTCCACTAAAAATACATAATAAGCTTCGATGAATATAAAACAAAAAGAGTAGATAACAAGTAAATACATTACTCTTGAAAATATGTTATTGCCATTCACATCCACTCTTTGATTACAGGAGTGATAACCATCATGTTTCTCCTGGCAGGTATGGCCCACCCTCTCATACTTCCTCCAACAAGCCCACACCTGCAATAATGCCACTTCCTGAGTGTGTGACCGGGATGGGGAGGTGCATTTTCATACAGACCACCACGAATTTGAAGACTGGAATCTGATACAAGGTCTGAGGGTGGAAGCATTGTGCAACCACAGGAAAAACTGAGAGAGAAGATGGATTTGGTACCAACCTGTCCCTAATACACAGATTCTGCATTAGTCACAATCAGCATTGTGGCTATGCACCTATCCAAGATAAAGTTAAGTCATTGGTTTCCAAAAAAGAGTAGAGCAAAAGATTACATTTCTGAAGGTGCATGAAATGTTTCATATTGGCAAAATGAGATCGTGGCTTAATGAAAAGACTGAGGTCATACTTGTGTGAACTATAGTTCATGGTACCATCATACACCATGCATGCTTCTAAAGGAAAGAGGCAGTCAATAGTCCCACCAAGCTATGGTGCCTATGAACCACAATAATGCCATAACGACACAAAAACCCAATAGGTGCAATAATGGCAAACACACTTGGAAGTAATCAATGGCTTTCTAGTAGGACTTAAGACTTGCAAAATAAGTAACAATGTCTTGTACTAGAAACATAGTTAATAAATCAATAGAGTGAAATCATCATAAATAACTTTGGAAGATTAAATCTAATAATTTTTCTCTTTCGTCATATCTTGATTAAAAATACAATTATAAAGTGACTTGAAGGATAGCTTTAATGGGTCATTTATTTAAAGAAAACACACATATTTAAAAGTTTATGTTTATCTAAAGAAAGCAAAAGGTATAGATTATCATGTAATGATTCCTAGAATTTCAGGAATTGGCACCAAAATTATAAACACTATACCTAATTTTAAAGTGTCCATTAGTATTTCCAATATTATTAGATAAAGGGCAGGTTGCAAATCTTGTTCTTTCTACTTTTTACTGTAAGATTTTCAATAAATATTATGGTATGGAACTTAAGTGTCCCCCAAGTTTGCATTTGTTCAAAACTATGTCCCAGTTGATGTTACTGTTCAAATATTCTAGAAGCTTTAAGAGGTGGGGCCAATTAGAATACTTTTTGTTATGGGTGTGTTTTTGAATACTGACACTCCAGACTTCCTGCTTCTTCCCTTTAATATCCTAATCAGGAGATAGCTATTTTGGTCTTCAGCTTTGTTACACACCTTACAATGAATGATGTGTTGGATTATCACTGGTGGTAAATAACAGGATTCATTGATCATGCACTGAACCATCTAAAGCTGTAGCGTAGCCAGAATAAAAGGTTTCCCTGTATAAGTTGATTGCCCCAAGAAATGATTTACAGTGATGTAAACCGATGTGATGACCTACACATGTTAGTTGTCGTAATGCTGTGACTCGGTGCATTCATCTATTTAATGAAGATATTCCATATTCATATGAATATTCCATATTCCAAAATTCCAAGGATTATTTTGAATTTACCCATGTAAAGCATTTCTAATAGAGACCCATGGAGTTATTACCAGTATCAGGAAAAACCTTAGCCAGTATAATATCTTCGTTCACCCAAATTCCTAGGCTGGGTACAACAAAACACACACACACACACACACACCACTTTCATATACTGGTATAATTTTGATAACTGCCATAACTTATGTGTCACAAATATACTTCAGTTTCGTGAAATTTACAGCTTCTTCTTCTTCTTCTTCTTCTTCTTCTTCTTCTTCTTCTTCTTCTTCTTCTTCTTCTTCTTCTTCTTCTCCTTCTTTTTCTGATCTGGATCTAGTTCTTATAGACCAGGCATGCTTAAACTCACAAAGATCGCTTCTTCTTGATATTTGTAGTTTCATGTTTATAAAATCACAATAAAATAAATCTCAATAATATCAGAAAAAAATAAATTTCATTTTCAAACATTCTAATATTTACTTTAGTAAGTATATGAAAAGGGAAGAAAACATTGTCTTATTCTAAATCAGTGATCCACACCTGGGGGTCGTGGTCCACACAGGGCTCACATATCCCATACCCCATATTTACTTAATTCATAACAGTAGCGAATTTAGAGATAGGAAATAGCAATGGAATAATGCTATGGTTGTGGGGCCACCACAACATGAGGAACTGTATTAAAGGGCTGCAGCATTAGGAAAGCTGAGGACCACTGGTCTAAATAGTTACTTCAATAACTATTTTTGATGAACGTATTGAAGCCAGTAGAGAACAATCAAACAGTTACCTTACTTGTACTGAAATCTTGTCTGAATGGAATAGGAAAATGAGACTCAATGGGAAAATAATGCTTCATTTTACTGAAATCACTTGGTACCTCTAAATGAACATTGTACGTGCAGTTCCCTCAGTAAAGTGTTTGGGAGTCTACTCTGTGAAAATATAATCAGAAGTTTAAAATAGATGCAGAGTTCTCCACGAATAACACATAGCAGTCTTTTCCTTAGCATGAACTACTTCGACAATTTGGTTGAATTTTCACTGAGAATGTTTATGTACTGTAAATGACAGCCTTGCTAGCAAAGCACAATACTTTCTTATCTCCATGTCTTTAGAATCTTTAAAACTAAATCGTAACACTGCTGTTTACAAGTGTAATGATATAGTTAACTCAACTAGGAGACAAAAATAATTGAAAAAATAGACATGAATATTATGTTAAGTGCTAGAATGAATGCTGCCTCATTACATTGTTTGCTTTCCAAGTTGTTTTAGACCTAAACTATATTCCTTTTTAAATGTTTAGGTCAAAGTTTATCATATCTATAATTACATATTTCTATATATGACAAAAAGTTTTGATATTTTTCTTATATAAATTCTTAGCTAAAATTGAATGAATATCCAAAATTTCTTTTGGACATTTTCGTTTTGTGCATAGATTCATCATACATGGGTATCCCTGTAAAATAATGCATATTTTTCTTGAGGAGCCATGTATAATTTTATATGTAAATGCGAATCTGCTTTAATCATTTGATACAAATGATTATGACATGCTACTTTTTGAGAAATATATACATTATAATAAAAGCATAAAATCAAACAAATAAACACTAAACAATTATTTACTTTTAAATTTATGAATTTCTATTTTTGGCTCTCTGTGTGTTTGTGTTTGTGTGTGTGTGTGTACGCGCACGTGTGTGTGTGTGTGTGTGTGTGTGTGTATGGTATGTATTCTTGTGAGAGTATGCCATACTTGAATGGTTACTCATGAAGATCCAAAGAGAATATCAGATATCTTGGAATCAGCATTACAGGCAAGTATGAGCCACTTGTGGTAAGTGCTGTGATCTAGCCTCAGGTTGCCCATGGCACATCAAGCTCTCTTAATATCTGAGCTATTTCTCCAGTCCTCAATCACTTGTATCTAAATATGGTTATGATACACATCGAGCATTACTAGGTAGCTGAATTTATGTGAACTGAATTGTGTTCTTTCCCCTGCTCTGCCATTGTACCACTTCCTTAAATCTATTTTAGGAGAGCAAGAAATAATATGGAAGACAAACATACCTAATTTTATTTATCTCCATTATGATCTATTTAGCAAGATTACTTTTCTATCATTAAATTAGAGAGAGCAAAATCACGTCAGAATTATGTCATGTTTCCAAGACTGTGCTACAAACACACAGCAGAATCAGAACTTGAATGGCATTCCAGTCTTTCCACAAAAGTTGACCTTTTGCTGAAGAAAAGTGCATCTGCTAACCGCTCTAAATGGAGAAAGCGCCTTTTGAGTGCCATGGAAACCTTTATTTTAATCACTTTTTATTTGACGGCAATCTTAAGAAAGACTATTAGCGCTTCCCTGCTATCTTTTAAAAGAGGTCACTAAGGATTTACTCTTATCTTGATGACTCAACCACCTCCATCCTGAACATCCATTATCACGCCCTTAGGTGATGAGGCACCTGTCAAGCTGTGAGCTGTCACAACTGTAATCATGCTGCTGCCTCTGACAGTCTTCACATCTGATTCTGCTCAGTGGCTTTAGGCCAGGAAAGCTGATGACCAAGGCTTTTAAAGATCATATACAAAGGTCCAAAGCTTTCTCTACTATAAAATTTAGCAGCTCGACCAAACCAGTGGTGTTCATATTTAGGTGTGAGCTGTGTGCAGGCTCCATTCTACATGATAAATGGTCTGAAATGAGGCTTTGAACATTTGTGATTTTTAATTCTCCTGAAGCATTTTATTTTTAATACTTAAGTATTTTTTTTAAAAAATCATTGTGTTAGTATTAGAGGGGCTCTAAAATGCCTTTAAATTTGAAATGTGTTCTAATGATAAAATGAACTGTATGCAGTCTAATATCTATATTGGTCATATCTTGCTAGAATAATAGCCAATAGAAAGAGTATATATCAAAAAGGATTTATTATACCTTCCAATACAATATAGTCCACGGAGTTCATTAATCACTGTCTTCACACAAGTGAAGCTAAGACAAGGAATCTTTTCAGTTCATAAGCATGGGTTATTCAACAATTCATTTCTACCATTGAAAGAATAGAGTATTCCAGGGTAGTTGGCACACTCATATGGACAGGCAGTAAATAAATGAATAAATAGTTCACAAAAGAAAAAGAATTCCTCATAGCTTGAACCTTATTTCTAACCTAAATCTAGATCCACTTGAGTCTCTCAAGTATGTATGTATGTTTGTATATATGTAAGTATCTGTCTATCTGTCTATCTATCTATCTATCTATCTATCTATCTATCTATCTACATATATATATATTTAACTGTAATCAATCTATCATCTATTTCTGTACCTCTGTATCTATATGTCACAAATACACATATGTCATTTTATTTCATTTGTTGAATTGGGTACACAGATCTTCATACTTAGGAAAATACTTGCTCTATGTAACTGAACACATTAAGAGTTTCTTCACTATTTGCTTCTCACTTTTTAAAATTTCATTTCAGTTACATTCATAGATTAAGTAAGCTGTCAAAGTTAGATAGTGAGTGTGGCTATACAACCTTTACAATGTACTTCTATATTATTGTATATGTTCAATATAAATTGTTACAGCTTCACCTAATCCATATCTCATTATCACCACCTTTCCATTTCTCTTTCTTTAGCTTTCTGATGTCTTGACATAATTATCATGTATTTTATGTTTGCACAGGAGAGTAAACCAAAATTACAAAATATTGTATTAGAATTCATGGCTAAACATGAAAAAAGTATTAAGAGAACAGATAATTAAAATCAATACATAAGTTTTTTATTGAAGTACCAAGAGAGCAATGAAAATAGCATGAATGATAAAATTAGGCTAAAGACTCCTAGCATATTTGATGATTTTCATCAATAAAACATCATCCAAGCAAAGAATGAAGGGGCAAGTTGAAACGGAGGAAAGAATATGTGGTTTAAGAGATGTAACCGTAGTGCACTTGGGAGATCTCAAGAAGCAGTGCGAGTCTGTGAAAGTAGAATAGGCAATGATCTATGTGAGATAATAAGCCTGGAGCTCGTTTGTAGAGGAACATACATAATATCCCGTGGAAAATGTTTAATTTCATTCCGGCTCAACAGAATAAGATTGAAAATACCAATAAGCAATCCTTACAAATATCTGTATTTCACCTTCATGGCAGAAGTATCATCCAATAGATACAATTCACGGACTTTGGGGGAATTATTCTAATGGTAAGACCTGATTCAAGTAGACCATATGATTAGGAGTCACTGTAATAGGATGTAATTAACTATTGACATCTGTGTGTGTATATGTTTATTTATATACATTTGTCTGTACCATTTGACATGAAAGAACAGTTGTTCCTATGTTGGTATTTGCTTTCTCTGACAGGCAGTTTCATTGACCTCAATCTCATTAGGTAGGCAATCTCAGTAACCCCCAGGGTTCCACCTCACTTCACTATCACCTGAAATCACAGGTGAGAACACAGGGCTAGCTTTTTTAAAGTGTGGATCTGGGATTTGAACTCACATTGTGCTTCAAAACAATTTGCCTTTAGAGCTTTTTTTCCACACTAAAGACTCTATGATTTTCTGAAATAATCTCTGTGTTACATAGACCGTAGCAATACTAACAAGCTAAGTATGATTTCTTTGTTCTTTTTCCTTTTATTGAAAATAGATTTACATTTCTTTCTTACATAATATTCCTCACAGTCTCTGCTCTCCTCCATTCCTATGCAGATCAACCATCTTTCTGTCTCTCATTAGAAAATAAAATAAGAAGAGACAAAATTTATATGTACACATAGAAATTGGAAGGAAAAAAAAGGAGAGGAAGGAAAAGAGCCCCATAGATGACACAAGAAACAGAGACCCACTCTTTCGCAATCTCAGGAATCCCATAAAAACACTGAACTAGAAGACATAATATATAGCAATGGCCAATTTTTTAAATTTTTTTATGTATGTTTAGACTTGTTTTGTATCCAAGGATTCAGTCAGCTTGGGAGAAAGTTGTATGAATTTTTGAGAAGAAAGTATATTCTTTTCTGTTTGACTGAAATATTCTGTAAGTAGCTATTGGGCTCATATGATTTATAACATTTATAGTTATCTTTTTATGTTTTATTCTTTATGACCTGTGCATTGGTGATAGTGGGTTAATGAAGTCTCTCATTATCAATGTGTGTATATCAGTACATGATTTACAATGTAGTAGTGTTTGTTTTCTGAGTTTGCTTGCCTTTGTGTTTGTGGCATAGATGTTAAGAATTGAAAAGTTTGAAATGCCTTCTTGATGAATTTTTCCTTTAATGAGTATATATTGTCCTTCCCTATTTTCTTTGATTATTTTTGACTTCAAGTATATTTTGGCAGATAACTAAAACAGCTAAGCCAGCTTGCTTTTTAAGCACATTTGCTTGTTCTCTCACTCCCTGAGTGTATATGCGTGTGTGTGTGCGCGCTGGCGAGCGCTTGAGAATGCATTCACGCTTGTGTGCCTCATTTTATTATTATTTGTGTCAAAAGTTTCTTTACTTCTTTTGTTTTTTTTGTTTTGTTTTTTGTTTTTTGTTTTTATTTATTTGTTTTTTTTTGAGTGTGCCTAATCTTTTAGGTTGGTATTTTCCTTCTACTGCCTTTTGCAGGGCTGGATTTACATACAGATATTGCTTAAATTTGGCTTTATCTTGGAGCATCTTATTTTCTCCATCTTCGGTGACTGAAAATTTTGTTCTGTGTACTTGTTTGAACTGGCATCAACAAAAGTCTATAGTACATCTGTTTAGTCAAGTATAATTTTAATAGGTCTGCTTTTACATGTTACTTGGTCATATTCCGACAAATTTTAATATTCCTTCTTTGTTTTGTATATTTGTTGTTTTAATTATCATGTGCCATTGGGAATTTTGTTTCTGGGTCAGCCTATCTGGTATGCTGTGAGTTTCTTTTATGTTAAGGAAATTTTTCCTAACATTTTGTTGAAAATATTTTCTTTGTTTTTACCTGGCTTTCTTTTCTTTCCTAATATTCTGAGATTTCTGTCTTCCCATAGTGTCTCATAGTTCCTGGATGTTTCACACCAGGATATTCTTAAAATTTATTTGTTTATTTTGTTTTTTTTTAATTTTTAGATTTAACACTTTGTCTGAGTTATCCATTTCTTCTGTCGTGTCGTCAAATATTAAGGTTTTTTTTTCTCTCTTTTGTTTGGTTTGTGAGGCTTACCTCTTGTCGACTGCTTGGGTTAATAAATATTTAATTTCCGCGAGGGGTGTGTCCACCCACTAAGATGGTGGGACTGATCTAAGGAGAGCTCACCAAGGCCCACTGGACTCGGACTGATGGAGAATGTGATCAAACCGGACTCTCTGAATTTGGCTAATGGTGGAGGCTGACTGAGAAGCCAAGGACAATGGCGTTGGGCTTTGATACTACTGCTTGGAATGGGCTTTGAGGGGCCCTTGTCTGTTTGAATGCCCACCTTCCTGGACCTGGTGGGAATGGGGAGGACCTTGGACTTCCCATAGGGTAGGGAACCCTGACTGCTCTTTGGCCTGGAGAAGGAGGGGAAGTGGGAATAGGGGAAGGGGAGGGAAGTGGGAGGAAGGGAGGAGATGGAAATTTTTAATAATAATAAATAATATAATATATAATATTAAATAATTTATATAAATATAAATAATAAACTGGGAGTCAACCTCCCTCAAGACACAGCAATTCCACTCTTGGGAATATACCCAAGAGATACCCTATCATACCACAAAAGCATTTGTTCAACTATGTTCATAGCAGCACTATTTGTAATAGCCAGAACATGGAAACAACCTAGGTGCCCCTCAATAGAAGAATGGTTAAAGACGGTGTGGAACATATACACATTAGAGTTTTACTCAGCGGTAAAAAACAATGACATCTTGAATTTTGCATGCAAATGGATGGACATAGAAAACGCTTTACTGAGTAAGGTAAGCCAGACCCAAAAAGAGGAATATGGTATGTATTCACTCATAAGTGGATTCTAGACATAATTAAAGGTCTTTGAGCCTATTATTCGTGATCCTAGAGAAGCTAAATAAGAAGGTGAACCTGAAGAAAATCATGTAGTTATCCTCCTGGAGATTGGAAATAGACAAGAGTCCCAGAACCTTCATCTGGCGATGGATGGAGCTAGAGACAGAGACCCACATTGGAACACTGAACTTAACTCCCTAGATCCAAACGAGAAGAAGAAGGAAAGAGATCGTGAGCAAAGAAGGCAAGACCAGAGGGAACCTTCATCCGACGATGGATGACGATACAGACAGAGACCCACATTGAAGCACCGGACTGAGACCCCCAAGGTCCAAATGAGGAGCAGAAGGAGGAAGAAAATGAAAAAGAAAATCAGGACTGCGAGGGATGCTATCACTCACTGATACAAGGGGACTGATCTAATGAGAGTTCACCAAGGCCAGTTGAACTGGGACTGAACGAGCATGTGATCCAACCAGATTCTCTGAATGTGGCCGGATTCTCTGAATGTGGCTGGCCCGGAGTTTTTCTGAAAAGCCACTGACAATGACACTGGGACTTGTTTCCTCTGCATATACTGGATTTTTTGGGATCCAGTCTGTTTGGATACTCACCTTCCTGGACCTGGAGGGAGGGGGGAGGAACTTGAACTACCCACAGGGCAGGAAACCCTGACTGCTCTTAGGGATGGAGAGGGAGGAGGAGAGGGAGTGAGGGGAGTGGGAGGATGTTGGGAGGGGGGCGGAAATGGAAACTATTATAATTTCATAAACTTTGGAAATAATAATAATAATAAACAAAAACCAAATATTTCATTTCCATATTTCCTGCAGTTTGAAATTTCTTTATTGATTCTATCTCTACTCTTAGGTCTTGAACTCTTACATTAATTTCCTTCCACTGTTTATGTTTTCATAGACTTCTTTATAGGGCTTTTCACTTCTTCATTAGGAACCTTTATCTTATTCATCAAGATTATATTAAGATCTTTTTTCATGTGATTCAGCTGTGTTGCATACTTGGGATCTGCTGTGGTAGTATTCTTAGGCTCTAGTGCAGACATATTTTTCAGGCTGTTTTTGATTGCTTTTTTAATGCTGACATTTGTATTTGTTTGGGGGAAGATTATAATTCTAATTGCTGATATCTGGTCTTAATTTTGTTGAGTGGGCATTTCATTTCTTGATTTCTGTTGCCCTCTCTTGAAATTCTTTTTTAGATCCTGATAACTGTGGTCACTGCAGTTCAAGGGAAAATATGTGTCTAGGTATTGGTATCTGACAAGAATTTCTATTTCTACTTGTTTGGTTATTGAGATAGTGGCCAGAGAGAGTTAAAATGGCCACATCTCATTTGTAAGTGAGAAATATCCAACCCAAGCAGACTTTGAGTCTGAGGATATTTTAAGAGAGAAACAAGTGTGCAAAATATTGGAAACGTGGTTTTATAAACAGTATTTTGAGATTGAGTTTCAGGAATGACATTATCACACTTATTTTTTTTCTAAAAATATATCAATGAAAAAGCCATCTGGTAACATTTCACTAATACTACAGATGAAACAATTGAGTCCAATACAGACCACCTTGACTGTCATAAAATATATTCGAAACTGAATACTTGTATATACTACCGTTCCTCACAGTACCCTGCATACCCCCATCCTTATCACTTAGTCATGCCAATCACTGACACTTATTGGTAGGAGAGTTTGGATTGTAACAAAACAGAACCCTGGAAAACCCAGCCCATTTCTCTGTATCCCCTACTACATGATCTTAACATGTTCTTAACATAAGTGTGAATGCAGCTCTTAGATGTGGCAAAAGAACAGTTTCCCAGAGGTTAAACAAAATCACCCAACTGTTGGTTTCCTGTCTACCTTTTGTATGT